>NC_091993.1:58928611-59253553 GCF_044704955.1 Pristiophorus japonicus
GGGGGTTCAGTATTGTGGTTCAGTGTTGGGGTTTCAGTGTTGGGGTGCAGTGTTGGGGTTCAGTGATCGGGGGATCAGTGATCGGGGGTTCTGTGTTGGGGGTTTAATGTTGGGGGTCCGTGTTGGGGGTTCAGTGTTGGGGTGTTCAGTGTTGGGTGTTCAGTATCGGGGGTTCAGCGTTGGAGGTTCAGCGTTGGGGGTTCAGCGTTGGGGTTCAGTGTTGGGGGTTCAGTGTTGGGGTTCCGTGTTCTGGGTCAGCTGCGGGGGTTCAGTGTTGGGGTTCAGTGTTCGGGAGTTCAGTGTTGGGGGTTCAATGTTGCAGTTTCAGTGTTGGGGTATCAGTTTTGGGAGTTCAATGTTGGGGGTTCAGTGTTGGAGGTCCGTCTTGCGGCTCAGTGTTGGGGTGTTCAGTGTTGGAAGTTCAGTATTGAGGTGTCAGCGTTTGGAGTTCAGTGTTGGGTTTCAGTGGTGGGGGGTTCAGCGTTGGGGGTTCAGTGTTGGGGGTCAGCGGCGGGGGTTCAGTGTTGTGGTTCAGTGTTGGGGTTCAGTGTTTGGGTGTTCAGTGTTGGGCTTCAATGTTGTGGGTTCAGTGTCTCGGATTCAGTGTTGTGGGCTCAGTGTTGGGGTTCGGTTTTGGGGTTCAGTGGTGGGTGGTTAGTGTTGGGGTTCAGTTTTGGGGACCCGCGTTGGGGGTTCAGTGTTGGGTGTTTCAGCTTTTGGGTTCAGTGGTAGCGTTCAGTGTTGGGGGTTCAGTGCTGGGGGCCAGTGTTGGGGGGTCAGTGTTTGGGAACAGTGTTGGGGGCACAGTGTTGGGGTTCAGATTCGGGGGTTCAGTGTTGGAGTTCAGTGTTCGGGAGTTCAGTGTTGGGCTTCAATGTTGGGGGTTCAGTGTTGGGGAATCAGTGTCGGGGACTCAATGTTTGGGGGTTCATTGTTGGGGCTCAGTGTTAGGGTTCAGTGTTGGGATTCAGTGTTGGCGGTCAGTGTTGGGGCTCGGAGTTGGGGGTTAAGTTTTGGGTTTCAGTGGTGGGCTGTCAGCATTGGGGTTCAGTGTTCCGGGGGTTCAGCGGCGGGTGATTAATTTTGGGGTTCAGTGTTCGGGTTCAGCATTGCGGGTTCAGTGTTGGGGTTCAGTTTTGGGGGATCCGTGTGGGGTTTCAGTGTTGGGGGTTCAGTGTTGGGGATCAGTTTTGGGCGTGGTCAGCGTTGGGGGTTCAGTGTTGGGGTGTTCAGTGCTGGGGGTTCAGTGTTGGGACTGGTCAGTGTTGGTGGTTCAGTGTTGCGGGGTTCAGTGTTGGGGTTCAGTGATGTGGTTTCAGTGTTGGGGGTTCAGTGTTGGATGATTCGGTATTGGGGTTCAGTGTCGGGGTTCAGTGTTTGGGGGTTCAGTGTTGAGGGGGCAGTGTTGGGATTCACCGTTCGGGGTTCTGTATTCGGGCTCAGTTTTGGGGCTCAGTTTTGGGGTTTAGAGTTGCGGTTCAGTGTTGGGGTCCAGTGTTGGGGGTTCAGTGTTGGAAGTTCAGTGGGGGTCGGTTTGGGGGTTCAGTATTGGGGCTAATTGTTGGGGTGTTCAGCATTGGGGGTTCAGTGTTGGGGGTACAGTGTTTGGGGTCCAGTATTGGGGGTTCAGTGGTGGGGGTCAGTTTGGGTGTTCAGTTTTGGGGTTCCGTGTTGGGGGTTCAGTATTGTGGTTCAGTGTTGGGGTTTCAGTGTTGGGGTGCAGTGTTGGGGTTCAGTGATCGGGGGATCAGTGATCGGGGGTTCTGTGTTGGGGGTTTAATGTTGGGGGTCCGTGTTGGGGGTTCAGTGTTGGGGTGTTCAGTGTTGGGTGTTCAGTATTGGGGGTTCAGCGTTGGAGGTTCAGCGTTGGGGGTTCAGCGTTGGGGGTTCAGTGTTGGGGTTCCGTGTTCTGGGTCAGCTGCGGGGGTTCAGTGTTGGGGTATCAGTTTTGGGAGTTCAATGTTGGGGGTTCAGTGTTGGAGGTCCGTCTTGCGGCTCAGTGTTGGGGTGTTCAGTGTTGGGTTTCAGTGGTGGGGGGTTCAGCGTTGGGGGTTCAGTGTTGGGGGTCAGCGGCGGGGGTTCAGTGTTGTGGTTCAGTGTTGGGGTTCAGTGTTTGGGTGTTCAGTGTTGGGCTTCAATGTTGTGGGTTCAGTGTCTCGGATTCAGTGTTGTGGGCTCAGTGTTGGGGTTCGGTTTTGGGGTTCAGTGGTGGGTGGTTAGTGTTGGGGTTCAGTTTTGGGGACCCGCGTTGGGGGTTCAGTGTTGGGTGTTTCAGCTTTGGGGTTCAGTGGTAGCGTTCAGTGTTGGGGGTTCAGTGCTGGGGGCCAGTGTTGGGGGGTCAGTGTTGCGGATTCAGTGTTTGGGTGTTCAGTGTTGGGCTTTAATGTTGTGGGTTCAGTGTTGCGGATTCAGTGTTGCGGATTCAGTGTTGGGGTCAGTGTTGGGGTTCGGGTTTGGGGTTCAGTGGTTGGTGGTTAGTGTTGGGGTTCAGTTTTTGGGACCCGCGTTGGGGGTTCAGTGTTGGGTGTTTCAGCTTTGGGGTTCAGTGGTAGCATTCAGTGTTGGGGGTTCAGTGCTGGGGACCAGTGTTGGGGGTGTCAGTGTTCGGGTTCAGTGGTTTAGTGTTAGGGTTCAGTGTTGTGGGTTCAGTGTTTGGGTTCAGTATTGGGGGCACAGTGTTGGGGTTCAGTGTCGGGGGGGTCAGTGTGGGGGTTCAGTGTTGGCGGTCAGTGTTTGAGTTCATTGTTGGGGATTCAGTGTTGGGGATTCAATGTAGGGGTCAGTTTTGGGGGTTCAGTGTTGTGATTTCAGTGTTCAGGGCTTCCGTATTGGGGTTCAGTGTTGAGGGTTCGGTTTGGGGAACCGGTGTTGGGGTTCAGTGTTGGGGTTCAGTTTTGAGTTTCAGTGTTTGGGGGTTCAGTGTTGAGGGGGCAGTGTTGGGGTTCAGTGTGGGGTTCAGTGTTGGGGTTCACCGGTCGTGGTTCTGTGTTCGGGATCAGTTTTGAGGCTCGGTTTTGGGGTTCACTGTTGCGGTTCAGTGTTGGGGACCAGTGTTGGGGGTTCAGTGTTGGAAGTTCAGTGGGGGTCGGTCTGGGGGTTCAGTATTGGGGGTTCAGTATTGGGCGTTCAGTTTTGGGGGTCCAGTGTTGGTGTTCAGTGGTGAGGGTCAGTTTGGGGGTTCAGTATTGGGGTTCCGTTTTGGGCGTTCAGTATTGTGGTTCAGTGTTGGGGGTTCAGTGTTGGGGTGCAGTGTTGGGGTTCAGTAATCGGGGGTTCAGTGATCGGGGGTTCAGGGTTGGGGGTTCAGTGTTGGGGGTTCAGTGTTGGAGTTCAGTGTTGGGGTGGTCAGTGTTGGAGGTTCAGTGTTGGGGGATTCAGTGTTGTGGTTCAGTGTTGGGGATCAGTTTTGGGCGTGGTCAGCGTTGGATGATTCGGTGTTGGGCTTCAGTGTTGGGGTTCAATGTTTGGAGTGGTTCAGTGTTGGGGGTGGTCAGTGTTGGGGGTCCAATGCTGTGGGTTCAGTGTTGGGGATTCAGTGTTGGGGTTCAGTGTTGATGGTTCAGTGTTGGGGTTCAATGTTGGGGGTTCAATGTTGGGGGTTCAGTGTAGGGGGTTCAGTGTTGTGGGTTCAGTGTTGGGGGTTCAATGCTGGGGTTCGGTGTTGGGGGTTCAGTGTTAGGGCTCAGTGTTCAGGGGTTCAGCGTTGGGGGTTCCGTGTGGGGGTTCCGTGTGGGGGTTCAGTGTCGGGGTTCAGTGCTGGGGTTCCGTCTTGCGGTTCATTGTTGGGGGGTCAGCGTTGGGGGGTCAGCGTTGGGGTTCAGTGTAGGGGTTCAGCGTTGGTGGTTCAGTGTAGAGGTTCAGTGTTGGGGGATTCAGTGTTGTGGTTCACCGTTAGGGGTTCTGTGTTGGAGCTCAGTTTTGGGGCTCCGTTTTGGGGTTCAGTGTTGGGGTTCCAGTTTTTGGGGTCAGTTTGGGGTGTCAGTATTGGGGTTCAGAGTTGGGGGTTCAGTATTGTGGTTCAGTGTTGGGGTCAGTGTTGGGGTTCAGTGTTAGGGTTCAGTGTTGTGATCTGTGTTGGCGGTTCATTGTTGGGGGTCCAGTGTTGGTGGTTCAGTGGTGGGGGTCAGTTTGGGGGTTGAGTATTGGGGTTCGGTGTTGCGGTTCAGTATTGCGAGTCAGTGTTGGGGTTCAGTGTTGGGGTGTTCTGCGTTGGGGTTTCAGTGTTGGGGGTCAGTGTTGGGGTTTAGTGTTAGGGTTCAGTGTTGTGGTCCTGTGTTGGTGGTTCAGTGTTGGGGGTCCAGTGTTGGGGGTTCAGTGGTGGGGGTCAGTTTGGGGGTTTAGTGTTGGGGTTCAGTGTTGGGGTTCAGTGTTGGGGTTCAGTGTTGTGGTTCAGTTTTGGGGATCCGTGTTGGGGGTTCATTGTTGGGTGTTTCAGCTTTGGGGTTCCGTGGTAGCGTTCAGTGTCGGGAGTTCAGTGTTGGGGTTCAGTGTTTGGGTGTTCAGTGTTGGGCTTCAATGTTGTGGGTTCAGTGTTGCGGATTCAGTGTTTGGGTGTTCAGTGTTGGGCTTTAATGTTGTGGGTTCAGTGTTGCGGATTCAGTGTTGGGGGCTCAGTGTTGGGGTCAGTGTTGGGGTTCGGGTTTGGGGTTCAGTGGTTGGTGGTTAGTGTTGGGGTTCAGTTTTTGGGACCCGCGTTGGGGGTTCAGTGTTGGGTGTTTCAGCTTTGGGGTTCAGTGGTAGCGTTCAGTGTTGGGGGTTCAGTGCTGGGGACCAGTGTTGGGGGGTCAGTGTTCGGGTTCAGTGGTTTAGTGTTAGGGTTCAGTGTTGTGGGTTCAGTGTTTGGGCTCAGTATTGGGGGCACAGTGTTGGGGTTCAGTGTCGGGGGGGGTCAGTGTGGGGGTTCAGTGTTGGCGGTCAGTGTTTGAGTTCATTGTTGGGGATTCAGTGTTGGGGATTCAATGTAGGGGTCAGTTTTGGGGGTTCAATGTTGTGATTTCAGTGTTCAGGGCTTCCGTATTGGGGTTCAGTGTTGAGGGTTCGGTTTGGGGAACCGGTGTTGGGGTTCAGGGTTGGGGTTCAGTTTTGAGTTTCAGTGTTTGGGGGTTCAGTGTTGAGGGGGCAGTGTTGGGGTTCAGTGTGGGGTTCAGTGTTGGGGTTCACCGGTCGTGGTTCTGTGTTCGGGATCAGTTTTGAGGCTCGGTTTTGGGGTTCACTGTTGCGGTTCAGTGTTGGGGACCAGTGTTGGGGGTTAAGTGTTGGAAGTTCAGTGGGGGTCGGTTTGTAGGTTCATTATTGGGGGTTCAGTATTGGGCGTTCAGTTTTGGGGGTCCAGTGTTGGTGTTCAGTGGTGAGGGTCAGTTTGGGGGTTCAGTATTGCGGTTCCGTTTTGGGCGTTCAGTATTGTGGTTCAGTGTTGGGGGTTCAGTGTTGGGGTGCAGTGTTGGGGTTCAGTAATCGGGGGTTCAGTGATCGGGAGTTCGGGGTTGGGGGTTCAGTGTTGGGGGTTCAGTGTTGGAGTTCAGTGTTGGGGTGGTCAGTGTTGGAGGTTCAGTGTTGGGGGATTCAGTGTTGGGGGTTCAGTGTTGGGGATCAGTTTTGGGCGTGGTCAGCGTTGGGGGTTCAGTGTTGGGGTGTTCAGTGTTGGGGGTTCAGTGTTGGGGCTGGTCAGTGTTGGTGGTTCAGTGTTGCGGGGTTCAGTGTTGGGGTTCAGTATTGGGGGTTCAGCGTTGGAGGTTCAGTGTTGGGGGTTCAGCGTTTGGGGGTTCAGTGTTGGGGTTCCGTGTTCTGGGTCAGCTGCGGGGGTTCAGTGTTGGGGTTCAGTGTTCGGCGATTCAGTGTTGGGGGTTCAATGTTGCGGTTTCAGTGTTGGGGTATCAGTTTTGGGGGTTCAATGTTGGGGGTTCAGTGTTGGAGGTCCGCCTTGCGGCTCAGTGTTGGGGTGTTCAGTGTTGGGGGTTCAGTATTGAGGTGTCAGCGTTTGGGGTTCAGTGTTGGGTTTCAGTGGTGGGGGGTTCAGCGTTGGGGGTTCAGTGTTGGGGGTCAGCGGCGGGGGTTCAGTGTTAGGGTTCAGTGTCGGGGGTTCAGTGTTGGGCTTCAATGTTGTGGGTTCAGTGTCTCGGATTCAGTGTTGTGGGCTCAGTGTTGGGGTTAGGTTTTGGGGTTCAGTGGTGGGTGGTTAGTGTTGGGGTTCAGTTTTGGGGACCCGCGTTGGGGGTTCAGTGTTGGGTGTTTCAGCTTTGGGGTTCAGTGGTAGCGTTCAGTGTTGGGGGTTCAGTGCTGGGGGCCAGTGTTGGGGGGTCAGTGTTAGGGTTCAGTGGTTCAGTGTTAGTGTTCAGTGTTGTGGGTTCAGTGTTTGGGTTCAGTGTTGGGGGCACAGTGTTGGGGTTCAGAGTCGGTGGTTCAGTGTTGGAGTTCAGTGTTCGGGAGTTCAGTGTTGGGCTTCAATGTTGGGGGCTCAGTGTTGGAGGTCCGTCTTGCGGCTCAGTGTTGGGGTGTTCAGTGTTGGGGGTTCAGTATTGAGGTGTCATCGTTTCGGGTTCAGTGTTGGGGTGTTCAGCGTCGGGGGTTCAGTGTTGGGGTTCTGTGTTGGGGGTCAGCGGCGGGGGTTCAGCGTTGGGGTTCAGTGTCGGGGGTTCAGTGTTGGGGTTCAGTGTTTGGGTGTTCGGTGTTGGGCTTCAATGTTGTGGGTTCAGTGTCGCGGATTGTGTTTTGGGGAGCTCAGTGTTGGGGTCAGTGTTGGGGTTCGGTTTTGGGGTGCAGTGGTGGGTGGGTAGTGTTGGGGTTCAGTTTTGGGGACCCGCGTTGGGGGTTCAGTGTTGGGTGTTTCAGCTTTGGGGTTCAGTGGTAGCGTTCAGTGTTGGGGTTCAGTGCTGGGGGCCAGTATTGGGTGGTCAGTGTTAGGGTTCAGTGGTTCAGTGTTAGGGTTCAGTGTTGTGGGTTCAGTGTTGGGGTTCAGTGTTGGAAGTTCAGTGGGGGGTCGGTTTGGTTGTTCAGTATTGGGGCTAATTGTTGGGGTGTTCATCATTGGGGGTACAATGTTGGGGGTTCAGTGTTGGGGGTCCAGTATTGGGGTTCAGTGGCGGGGGTCAGTTTGGGGGTTCAGTATTGTGGTTCCGTGTTGGGGGTTCAGTATTGTGTTTCAGTGTTGGGGGTTCAGTGTTGGGGTGCCGTGATCGGGGGTTCAGTGATCGGGGGTTCAGTGTTGGGGGTTTAATGTTGGGGTTTCAGTGTTGGGGTTCCTTTTTGGTGGTCAGTTTTGGAGGTTCAATGTTGGGGGTTCAGTGTTGGAGGTCCGTGTTGGGGGTTCAGTGTTGGGGTGTTCAGTGTTGGGTGTTCAGTATTGGGGGTTCAGCTTTGGGGGTTCAGTGTTGCGGGTTCAGGGTTGGGGGTTCAGTGTTGGGGGTTCAGTGTTGGGGGTTCAGTTTTGGAGTTCAGTGTTGGGGTGGTCAGTGTTGGAGGTTCAGTGTTGGGGGATTCAGTGTTGGGGGTTCAGTGTTGGGGATCAGTTTTGGGCGTGGTCAGCGTTGGGGGTTCAGTGTTGGGGTGTTCAGTGCTGGGGGTTCAGTGTTGGGACTGGTCAGTGTTGGTGGTTCAGTGTTGCGGGGTTCAGTGTTGGGGTTCAGTGATGTGGTTTCAGTGTTGGGGGTTCAGTGTTGGATGATTCGGTATTGGGGTTCAGTGTCGGGGTTCAGTGTTTGGGGGTTCAGTGTTGAGGGGGCAGTGTTGGGATTCACCGTTCGGGGTTCTGTATTCGGGATCAGTTTTGGGGCTCAGTTTTGGGGTTCAGAGTTGCGGTTCAGTGTTGGGGTCCAGTGTTGGGGGTTCAGTGTTGGAAGTTCAGTGGGGGTCGGTTTGGGGGTTCAGTATTGGGGCTAATTGTTGGGGTGTTCAGCATTGGGGGTTCAGTGTTGGGGGTACAGTGTTTGGGGTCCAGTGTTGGGGGTTCAGTGGTGGGGGTCAGTTTGGGGGTTCAGTTTTGGGGTTCCGTGTTGGGGGTTCAGTATTGTGGTTCAGTGTTGGGGTTTCAGTGTTGGGGTGCAGTGTTGGGGTTCAGTGATCGGGGGATCAGTGATCGGGGGTTCTGTGTTGGGGGTTTAATGTTGGGGGTCCGTGTTGGGGGTTCAGTGTTGGGGTGTTCAGTGTTGGGTGTTCAGTATTGGGGGTTCAGCGTTGGAGGTTCAGCGTTGGGGGTTCAGCGTTGGGGGTTCAGTGTTGGGGTTCCGTGTTCTGGGTCAGCTGCGGGGGTTCAGTGTTGGGGTTCAGTGTTCGGGAGTTCAGTGTTGGGGGTTCAATGTTGCAGTTTCAGTGTTGGGGTATCAGTTTTGGGAGTTCAATGTTGGGGGTTCAGTGTTGGAGGTCCGTCTTGCGGCTCAGTGTTGGGGTGTTCAGTGTTGGAAGTTCAGTATTGAGGTGTCAGCGTTTGGAGTTCAGTGTTGGGTTTCAGTGGTGGGGGGTTCAGCGTTGGGGGTTCAGTGTTGGGGGTCAGCGGCGGCGGTTCAGTGTTGTGGTTCAGTGTTGGGGTTCAGTGTTTGGGTGTTCAGTGTTGGGCTTCAATGTTGTGGGTTCAGTGTCTCGGATTCAGTGTTGTGGGCTCAGTGTTGGGGTTCGGTTTTGGGGTTCAGTGGTGGGTGGTTAGTGTTGGGGTTCAGTTTTGGGGACCCGCGTTGGGGGTTCAGTGTTGGGTGTTTCAGCTTTGGGGTTCAGTGGTAGCGTTCAGTGTTGGGGGTTCAGTGCTGGGGGCCAGTGTTGGGGGGTCAGTGTTTGGGAACAGTGTTGGGGGCACAGTGTTGGGGTTCAGATTCGGGGGTTCAGTGTTGGAGTTCAGTGTTCGGGAGTTCAGTGTTGGGCTTCAATGTTGGGGGTTCAGTGTTGGGGAATCAGTGTCGGGGACTCAATGTTTGGGGGTTCATTGTTGGGGCTCAGTGTTAGGGTTCAGTGTTGGGATTCAGTGTTGGCGGTCAGTGTTGGGGCTCGGAGTTGGGGGTTAAGTTTTGGGTTTCAGTGGTGGGCTGTCAGCATTGGGGTTCAGTGTTCCGGGGGTTCAGCGGCGGGTGATTAATTTTGGGGTTCAGTGTTCGGGTTCAACATTGCGGGTTCAGTGTTGGGGTTCAGTTTTGGGGGATCCGTGTGGGGTTTCAGTGTTGGGGGTTCAGTGTTGGGGATCAGTTTTGGGCGTGGTCAGCGTTGGGGGTTCAGTGTTGGGGTGTTCAGTGCTGGGGGTTCAGTGTTGGAACTGGTCAGTGTTGGTGGTTCAGTGTTGCGGGGTTCAGTGTTGGGGTTCAGTGATGTGGTTTCAGTGTTGGGGGTTCAGTGTTGGATGATTCGGTATTGGGGTTCAGTGTCGGGGTTCAGTGTTTGGGGGTTCAGTGTTGAGGGGGCAGTGTTGGGATTCACCGTTCGGGGTTCTGTATTCGGGATCAGTTTTGGGGCTCAGTTTTGGGGTTCAGAGTTGCGGTTCAGTGTTGGGGTCCAGTGTTGGGGGTTCAGTGTTGGAAGTTCAGTGGGGGTCGGTTTGGGGGTTCAGTATTGGGGCTAATTGTTGGGGTGTTCAGCATTGGGGGTTCAGTGTTGGGGGTACAGTGTTTGGGGTCCAGTGTTTGGGGTTCAGTGGTGGGGGTCAGTTTGGGGGTTCAGTTTTGGGGTTCCGTGTTGGGGGTTCAGTATTGTGGTTCAGTGTTGGGGTTTCAGTGTTGGGGTGCAGTGTTGGGGTTCAGTGATCGGGGGATCAGTGATCGGGGGTTCTGTGTTGGGGGTTTAATGTTGGGGGTCCGTGTTGGGGGTTCAGTGTTGGGGTGTTCAGTGTTGGGTGTTCAGTATTGGGGGTTCAGCGTTGGAGGTTCAGCGTTGGGGGTTCAGCGTTGGGGGTTCAGTGTTGGGGTTCCGTGTTCTGGGTCAGCTGCGGGGGTTCAGTGTTGGGGTTCAGTGTTCGGGAGTTCAGTGTTGGGGGTTCAATGTTGCAGTTTCAGTGTTGGGGTATCAGTTTTGGGAGTTCAATGTTGGGGGTTCAGTGTTGGAGGTCCGTCTTGCGGCTCAGTGTTGGGGTGTTCAGTGTTGGAAGTTCAGTATTGAGGTGTCAGCGTTTGGAGTTCAGTGTTGGGTTTCAGTGGTAGGGGGTTCAGCGTTGGGGGTTCAGTGTTGGGGGTCAGCGGCGGGGGTTCAGTGTTGTGGTTCAGTGTTGGGGTTCAGTGTTTGGGTGTTCAGTGTTGGGCTTCAATGTTGTGGGTTCAGTGTCTCGGATTCAGTGTTGTGGGCTCAGTGTTGGGGTTAGGTTTTGGGGTTCAGTGGTGGGTGGTTAGTGTTGGGGTTCAGTTTTGGGGACCCGCGTTGGGGGTTCAGTGTTGGGTGTTTCAGCTTTGGGGTTCAGTGGTAGCGTTCAGTGTTGGGGGTTCAGTGCTGGGGGCCAGTGTTGGGGGGTCAGTGTTTGGGAACAGTGTTGGGGGCACAGTGTTGGGGTTCAGATTCGGGGGTTCAGTGTTGGAGTTCAGTGTTCGGGAGTTCAGTGTTGGGCTTCAATGTTGGGGGTTCAGTGTTGGGGAATCAGTGTCGGGGACTCAATGTTTGGGGGTTCATTGTTGGGGCTCAGTGTTAGGGTTCAGTGTTGGGATTCAGTGTTGGCGGTCAGTGTTGGGGCTCGGAGTTGGGGGTTAAGTTTTGGGTTTCAGTGCTGGGCTGTCAGCATTGGGGTTCAGTGTTCCGGGGGTTCAGTGTAGGGGGTTCAGTGTTGTGGGTTCAGTGTTGGGGGTTCAATGCTGGGGTTCGGTGTTGGGGGTTCAGTGTTAGGGCTCAGTGTTCAGGGGTTCAGCGTTGGGGGTTCCGTGTGGGGGTTCCGTGTGGGGGTTCAGTGTCGGGGTTCAGTGCTGGGGTTCCGTCTTGCGGTTCATTGTTGGGGGGTCAGCGTTGGGGGGTCAGCGTTGGGGTTCAGTGTAGGGGTTCAGCGTTGGTGGTTCAGTGTAGAGGTTCAGTGTTGGGGGATTCAGTGTTGTGGTTCACCGTTAGGGGTTCTGTGTTGGAGCTCAGTTTTGGGGCTCCGTTTTGGGGTTCAGTGTTGGGGTTCCAGTTTTTGGGGTCAGTTTGGGGTGTCAGTATTGGGGTTCAGAGTTGGGGGTTCAGTATTGTGGTTCAGTGTTGGGGTCAGTGTTGGGGTTCAGTGTTAGGGTTCAGTGTTGTGACCTGTGTTGGCGGTTCATTGTTGGGGGTCCAGTGTTGGTGGTTCAGTGGTGGGGGTCAGTTTGGGGGTTGAGTATTGGGGTTCGGTGTTGCGGTTCAGTATTGCGAGTCAGTGTTGGGGTTCAGTGTTGGGGTGTTCTGCGTTGGGGTTTCAGTGTTGGGGGTCAGTGTTGGGGTTCAGTGTTAGGGTTCAGTGTTGTGGTCCTGTGTTGGTGGTTCAGTGTTGGGGGTCCAGTGTTGGGGGTTCAGTGGTGGGGGTCAGTTTGGGGGTTTAGTGTTGGGGTTCAGTGTTGGGGTTCAGTGTTGGGGTTCAGTGTTGTGGTTCAGTTTTGGGGATCCGTGTTGGGGGTTCATTGTTGGGTGTTTCAGCTTTGGGGTTCCGTGGTAGCGTTCAGTGTCGGGGGTTCAGTGTTGGGGTTCAGTGTTTGGGTGTTCAGTGTTGGGCTTCAATGTTGTGGGTTCAGTGTTGCGGATTCAGTGTTTGGGTGTTCAGTGTTGGGCTTTAATGTTGTGGGTTCAGTGTTGCGGATTCAGTGTTGGGGGCTCAGTGTTGGGGTCAGTGTTGGGGTTCGGGTTTGGGGTTCAGTGGTTGGTGGTTAGTGTTGGGGTTCAGTTTTTGGGACCCGCGTTGGGGGTTCAGTGTTGGGTGTTTCAGCTTTGGGGTTCAGTGGTAGCGTTCAGTGTTGGGGGTTCAGTGCTGGGGACCAGTGTTGGGGGGTCAGTGTTCGGGTTCAGTGGTTTAGTGTTAGGGTTCAGTGTTGTGGGTTCAGTGTTTGGGCTCAGTATTGGGGGCACAGTGTTGGGGTTCAGTGTCGGGGGGGGTCAGTGTGGGGGTTCAGTGTTGGCGGTCAGTGTTTGAGTTCATTGTTGGGGATTCAGTGTTGGGGATTCAATGTAGGGGTCAGTTTTGGGGGTTCAGTGTTGTGATTTCAGTGTTCAGGGCTTCCGTATTGGGGTTCAGTGTTGAGGGTTCGGTTTGGGGAACCGGTGTTGGGGTTCAGGGTTGGGGTTCAGTTTTGAGTTTCAGTGTTTGGGGGTTCAGTGTTGAGGGGGCAGTGTTGGGGTTCAGTGTGGGGTTCAGTGTTGGGGTTCACCGGTCGTGGTTCTGTGTTCGGGATCAGTTTTGAGGCTCGGTTTTGGGGTTCACTGTTGCGGTTCAGTGTTGGGGACCAGTGTTGGGGGTTAAGTGTTGGAAGTTCAGTGGGGGTCGGTTTGTAGGTTCATTATTGGGGGTTCAGTATTGGGCGTTCAGTTTTGGGGGTCCAGTGTTGGTGTTCAGTGGTGAGGGTCAGTTTGGGGGTTCAGTATTGCGGTTCCGTTTTGGGCGTTCAGTATTGTGGTTCAGTGTTGGGGGTTCAGTGTTGGGGTGCAGTGTTGGGGTTCAGTAATCGGGGGTTCAGTGATCGGGGGTTCAGGGTTGGGGGTTCAGTGTTGGGGGTTCAGTGTTGGGGTTCAGTGTTTGGGTGTTCGGTGTTGGGCTTCAATGTTGTGGGTTCAGTGTCGCGGATTGTGTTTTGGGGAGCTCAGTGTTGGGGTCAGTGTTGGGGTTCGGTTTTGGGGTGCAGTGGTGGGTGGGTAGTGTTGGGGTTCAGTTTTGGGGACCCGCGTTGGGGGTTCAGTGTTGGGTGTTTCAGCTTTGGGGTTCAGTGGTAGCGTTCAGTGTTGGGGTTCAGTGCTGGGGGCCAGTATTGGGTGGTCAGTGTTAGGGTTCAGTGGTTCAGTGTTAGGGTTCAGTGTTGTGGGTTCAGTGTTGGGGTTCAGTGTTGGAAGTTCAGTGGGGGGTCGGTTTGGTTGTTCAGTATTGGGGCTAATTGTTGGGGTGTTCATCATTGGGGGTACAATGTTGGGGGTTCAGTGTTGGGGGTCCAGTGTTGGGGTTCAGTGGCGGGGGTCAGTTTGGGGGTTCAGTATTGTGGTTCCGTGTTGGGGGTTCAGTATTGTGTTTCAGTGTTGGGGGTTCAGTGTTGGGGTGCCGTGATCGGGGGTTCAGTGATCGGGGGTTCAGTGTTGGGGGTTTAATGTTGGGGTTTCAGTGTTGGGGTTCCTTTTTGGTGGTCAGTTTTGGAGGTTCAATGTTGGGGGTTCAGTGTTGGAGGTCCGTGTTGGGGGTTCAGTGTTGGGGTGTTCAGTGTTTCGTGTTCAGTATTGGGGGTTCAGCTTTGGGGGTTCAGTGTTGCGGGTTCAGGGTTGGGGGTTCAGTGTTGGGGGTTCAGTGTTGGGGGTTCAGTTTTGGAGTTCAGTGTTGGGGTGGTCAGTGTTGGAGGTTCAGTGTTGGGGGATTCAGTGTTGGGGGTTCAGTGTTGGGGATCAGTTTTGGGCGTGGTCAGCGTTGGGGGTTCAGTGTTGGGGTGTTCAGTGCTGGGGGTTCAGTGTTGGGACTGGTCAGTGTTGGTGGTTCAGTGTTGCGGGGTTCAGTGTTGGGGTTCAGTGATGTGGTTTCAGTGTTGGGGGTTCAGTGTTGGATGATTCGGTATTGGGGTTCAGTGTCGGGGTTCAGTGTTTGGGGTTCAGTGTTGAGGGGGCAGTGTTGGGATTCACCGTTCGGGGTTCTGTATTCGGGATCAGTTTTGGGGCTCAGTTTTGGGGTTCAGAGTTGCGGTTCAGTGTTGGGGTCCAGTGTTGGGGGTTCAGTGTTGGAAGTTCAGTGGGGGTCGGTTTGGGGGTTCAGTATTGGGGCTAATTGTTGGGGTGTTCAGCATTGGGGGTTCAGTGTTGGGGGTACAGTGTTTGGGGTCCAGTGTTTGGGGTTCAGTGGTGGGGGTCAGTTTGGGGGTTCAGTTTTGGGGTTCCGTGTTGGGGGTTCAGTATTGTGGTTCAGTGTTGGGGTTTCAGTGTTGGGGTGCAGTGTTGGGGTTCAGTGATCGGGGGATCAGTGATCGGGGGTTCTGTGTTGGGGGTTTAATGTTGGGGGTCCGTGTTGGGGGTTCAGTGTTGGGGTGTTCAGTGTTGGGTGTTCAGTATTGGGGGTTCAGCGTTGGAGGTTCAGCGTTGGGGGTTCAGCGTTGGGGGTTCAGTGTTGGGGTTCCGTGTTCTGGGTCAGCTGCGGGGGTTCATTGTTGGGGTTCAGTGTTCGGGAGTTCAGTGTTGGGGGTTCAATGTTGCAGTTTCAGTGTTGTGGTATCAGTTTTGGGAGTTCAATGTTGGGGGTTCAGTGTTGGAGGTCCGTCTTGCGGCTCAGTGTTGGGGTGTTCAGTGTTGGAAGTTCAGTATTGAGGTGTCAGCGTTTGGAGTTCAGTGTTGGGTTTCAGTGGTGGGGGGTTCAGCGTTGGGGGTTCAGTGTTGGGGGTCAGCGGCGGGGGTTCAGTGTTGTGGTTCAGTGTTGGGGTTCAGTGTTTGGGTGTTCAGTGTTGGGCTTCAATGTTGTGGGTTCAGTGTCTCGGATTCAGTGTTGTGGGCTCAGTGTTGGGGTTAGGTTTTGGGGTTCAGTGGTGGGTGGTTAGTGTTGGGGTTCAGTTTTGGGGACCCGCGTTGGGGGTTCAGTGTTGGGTGTTTCAGCTTTGGGGTTCAGTGGTAGCGTTCAGTGTTGGGGGTTCAGTGCTGGGGGCCAGTGTTGGGGGGTCAGTGTTTGGGAACAGTGTTGGGGGCACAGTGTTGGGGTTCAGATTCGGGGGTTCAGTGTTGGAGTTCAGTGTTCGGGAGTTCAGTGTTGGGCTTCAATGTTGGGGGTTCAGTGTTGGGGAATCAGTGTCGGGGACTCAATGTTTGGGGGTTCATTGTTGGGGCTCAGTGTTAGGGTTCAGTGTTGGGATTCAGTGTTGGCGGTCAGTGTTGGGGCTCGGAGTTGGGGGTTAAGTTTTGGGTTTCAGTGGTGGGCTGTCAGCATTGGGGTTCAGTGTTCCGGGGGTTCAGTGTAGGGGGTTCAGTGTTGTGGGTTCAGTGTTGGGGGTTCAATGCTGGGGTTCGGTGTTGGGGGTTCAGTGTTAGGGCTCAGTGTTCAGGGGTTCAGCGTTGGGGGTTCCGTGTGGGGGTTCCGTGTGGGGGTTCAGTGTCGGGGTTCAGTGCTGGGGTTCCGTCTTGCGGTTCATTGTTGGGGGGTCAGCGTTGGGGGGTCAGCGTTGGGGTTCAGTGTAGGGGTTCAGCGTTGGTGGTTCAGTGTAGAGGTTCAGTGTTGGGGGATTCAGTGTTGTGGTTCACCGTTAGGGGTTCTGTGTTGGAGCTCAGTTTTGGGGCTCCGTTTTGGGGTTCAGTGTTGGGGTTCCAGTTTTTGGGGTCAGTTTGGGGTGTCAGTATTGGGGTTCAGAGTTGGGGGTTCAGTATTGTGGTTCAGTGTTGGGGTCAGTGTTGGGGTTCAGTGTTAGGGTTCAGTGTTGTGACCTGTGTTGGCGGTTCATTGTTGGGGGTCCAGTGTTGGTGGTTCAGTGGTGGGGGTCAGTTTGGGGGTTGAGTATTGGGGTTCGGTGTTGCGGTTCAGTATTGCGAGTCAGTGTTGGGGTTCAGTGTTGGGGTGTTCTGCGTTGGGGTTTCAGTGTTGGGGGTCAGTGTTGGGGTTCAGTGTTAGGGTTCAGTGTTGTGGTCCTGTGTTGGTGGTTCAGTGTTGGGGGTCCAGTGTTGGGGGTTCAGTGGTGGGGGTCAGTTTGGGGGTTTAGTGTTGGGGTTCAGTGTTGGGGTTCAGTGTTGGGGTTCAGTGTTGTGGTTCAGTTTTGGGGATCCGTGTTGGGGGTTCATTGTTGGGTGTTTCAGCTTTGGGGTTCCGTGGTAGCGTTCAGTGTCGGGGGTTCAGTGTTGGGGTTCAGTGTTTGGGTGTTCAGTGTTGGGCTTCAATGTTGTGGGTTCAGTGTTGCGGATTCAGTGTTTGGGTGTTCAGTGTTGGGCTTTAATGTTGTGGGTTCAGTGTTGCGGATTCAGTGTTGGGGGCTCAGTGTTGGGGTCAGTGTTGGGGTTCGGGTTTGGGGTTCAGTGGTTGGTGGTTAGTGTTGGGGTTCAGTTTTTGGGACCCGCGTTGGGGGTTCAGTGTTGGGTGTTTCAGCTTTGGGGTTCAGTGGTAGCGTTCAGTGTTGGGGGTTCAGTGCTGGGGACCAGTGTTGGGGGGTCAGTGTTCGGGTTCAGTGGTTTAGTGTTAGGGTTCAGTGTTGTGGGTTCAGTGTTTGGGCTCAGTATTGGGGGCACAGTGTTGGGGTTCAGTGTCGGGGGGGGTCAGTGTGGGGGTTCAGTGTTGGCGGTCAGTGTTTGAGTTCATTGTTGGGGATTCAGTGTTGGGGATTCAATGTAGGGGTCAGTTTTGGGGGTTCAGTGTTGTGATTTCAGTGTTCAGGGCTTCCGTATTGGGGTTCAGTGTTGAGGGTTCGGTTTGGGGAACCGGTGTTGGGGTTCAGGGTTGGGGTTCAGTTTTGAGTTTCAGTGTTTGGGGGTTCAGTGTTGAGGGGGCAGTGTTGGGGTTCAGTGTGGGGTTCAGTGTTGGGGTTCACCGGTCGTGGTTCTGTGTTCGGGATCAGTTTTGAGGCTCGGTTTTGGGGTTCACTGTTGCGGTTCAGTGTTGGGGACCAGTGTTGGGGGTTCAGTGTTGGAAGTTCAGTGGGGGTCGGTTTGTAGGTTCATTATTGGGGGTTCAGTATTGGGCGTTCAGTTTTGGGGGTCCAGTGTTGGTGTTCAGTGGTGAGGGTCAGTTTGGGGGTTCAGTATTGCGGTTCCGTTTTGGGCGTTCAGTATTGTGGTTCAGTGTTGGGGGTTCAGTGTTGGGGTGCAGTGTTGGGGTTCAGTAATCGGGGGTTCAGTGATCGGGGGTTCAGGGTTGGGGGTTCAGTGTTGGGGGTTCAGTGTTGGAGTTCAGTGTTGGGGTGGTCAGTGTTGGAGGTTCAGTGTTGGGGGATTCAGTGTTGGGGGTTCAGTGTTGGGGATCAGTTTTGGGCGTGGTCAGCGTTGGGGGTTCAGTGTTGGGGTGTTCAGTGTTGGTGGTTCAGTGTTGGGGATGGTCAGTGTTGGTGGTTCAGTGTTGCGCGGTTCAGTGTTGGGGTTCAGTATTGGGGGTTCAGCGTTGGAGGTTCAGTGTTGGGGGTTCAGCGTTTGGGGGTTCAGTGTTGGGGTTCCGTGTTCTGGGTCAGCTGCGGGGGTTCAGTGTTGGGGTTCAGTGTTCGGCGATTCAGTGTTGGGGGTTCAATGTTGCGGTTTCAGTGTTGGGGTATCAGTTTTGGGGGTTCAATGTTGGGGGTTCAGTGTTGGAGGTCCGTCTTGCGGCTCAGTGTTGGGGTGTTCAGTGTTGGGGGTTCAGTATTGAGGTGTCAGCGTTTGGGGTTCAGTGTTGGGTTTCAGTGGTGGGGGGTTCAGCGTTGGGGGTTCAGTGTTGGGGGTCAGCGGCGGGGGTTCAGTGTTAGGGTTCAGTGTCGGGGGTTCAGTGTTGGGCTTCAATGTTGTGGGTTCAGTGTCTCGGATTCAGTGTTGTGGGCTCAGTGTTGGGGTTAGGTTTTGGGGTTCAGTGGTGGGTGGTTAGTGTTGGGGTTCAGTTTTGGGGACCCGCGTTGGGGGTTCAGTGTTGGGTGTTTCAGCTTTGGGGTTCAGTGGTAGCGTTTAGTGTTGGGGGTTCAGTGCTGGGGGCCAGTGTTGGGGGGTCAGTGTTAGGGTTCAGTGGTTCAGTGTTAGTGTTCAGTGTTGTGGGTTCAGTGTTTGGGTTCAGTGTTGGGGGCACAGTGTTGGGGTTCAGAGTCGGTGGTTCAGTGTTGGAGTTCAGTGTTCGGGAGTTCAGTGTTGGGCTTCAATGTTGGGGGCTCAGTGTTGGAGGTCCGTCTTGCGGCTCAGTGTTGGGGTGTTCGATGTTGGGGGTTCAGTATTGAGGTGTCATCGTTTCGGGTTCAGTGTTGGGGTGTTCAGCGTCGGGGGTTCAGTGTTGGGGTTCTGTGTTGGGGGTCAGCGGCGGGGGTTCAGCGTTGGGGTTCAGTGTCGGGGGTTCAGTGTTGGGGTTCAGTGTTTGGGTGTTCGGTGTTGGGCTTCAATGTTGTGGGTTCAGTGTCGCGGATTGTGTTTTGGGGAGCTCAGTGTTGGGGTCAGTGTTGGGGTTCGGTTTTGGGGTGCAGTGGTGGGTGGGTAGTGTTGGGGTTCAGTTTTGGGGACCCGCGTTGGGGGTTCAGTGTTGGGTGTTTCAGCTTTGGGGTTCAGTGGTAGCGTTCAGTGTTGGGGTTCAGTGCTGGGGGCCAGTATTGGGTGGTCAGTGTTAGGGTTCAGTGGTTCAGTGTTAGGGTTCAGTGTTGTGGGTTCAGTGTTGGGGTTCAGTGTTGGAAGTTCAGTGGGGGGTCGGTTTGGTTGTTCAGTATTGGGGCTAATTGTTGGGGTGTTCATCATTGGGGGTACAATGTTGGGGGTTCAGTGTTGGGGGTCCAGTGTTGGGGTTCAGTGGCGGGGGTCAGTTTGGGGGTTCAGTATTGTGGTTCCGTGTTGGGGGTTCAGTATTGTGGTTCAGTGTTGGGGGTTCAGTGTTGGGGTGCCGTGATCGGGGGTTCAGTGATCGGGGGTTCAGTGTTGGGGGTTTAATGTTGGGGTTTCAGTGTTGGGGTTCCTTTTTGGTGGTCAGTTTTGGAGGTTCAATGTTGGGGGTTCAGTGTTGGAGGTCCGTGTTGGGGGTTCAGTGTTGGGGTGTTCAGTGTTGGGTGTTCAGTATTGGGGGTTCAGCTTTGGGGGTTCAGTGTTGCGGGTTCAGGGTTGGGGGTTCAGTGTTGGGGGTTCAGTGTTGGGGGTTCAGTTTTGGAGTTCAGTGTTGGGGTGGTCAGTGTTGGAGGTTCAGTGTTGGGGGATTCAGTGTTGGGGGTTCAGTGTTGGGGATCAGTTTTGGGCGTGGTCAGCGTTGGGGGTTCAGTGTTGGGGTGTTCAGTGCTGGGGGTTCAGTGTTGGGACTGGTCAGTGTTGGTGGTTCAGTGTTGCGGGGTTCAGTGTTGGGGTTCAGTGATGTGGTTTCAGTGTTGGGGGTTCAGTGTTGGATGATTCGGTATTGGGGTTCAGTGTCGGGGTTCAGTGTTTGGGGGTTCAGTGTTGAGGGGGCAGTGTTGGGATTCACCGTTCGGGGTTCTGTATTCGGGATCAGTTTTGGGGCTCAGTTTTGGGGTTCAGAGTTGCGGTTCAGTGTTGGGGTCCAGTGTTGGGGGTTCAGTGTTGGAAGTTCAGTGGGGGTCGGTTTGGGGGTTCAGTATTGGGGCTAATTGTTGGGGTGTTCAGCATTGGGGGTTCAGTGTTGGGGGTACAGTGTTTGGGGTCCAGTGTTGGGGGTTCAGTGGTGGGGGTCAGTTTGGGGGTTCAGTTTTGGGGTTCCGTGTTGGGGGTTCAGTATTGTGGTTCAGTGTTGGGGTTTCAGTGTTGGGGTGCAGTGTTGGGGTTCAGTGATCGGGGGATCAGTGATCGGGGGTTCTGTGTTGGGGGTTTAATGTTGGGGGTCCGTGTTGGGGGTTCAGTGTTGGGGTGTTCAGTGTTGGGTGTTCAGTATTGGGGGTTCAGCGTTGGAGGTTCAGCGTTGGGGGTTCAGCGTTGGGGGTTCAGTGTTGGGGTTCCGTGTTCTGGGTCAGCTGCGGGGGTTCAGTGTTGGGGTTCAGTGTTCGGGAGTTCAGTGTTGGGGGTTCAATGTTGCAGTTTCAGTGTTGGGGTATCAGTTTTGGGAGTTCAATGTTGGGGGTTCAGTGTTGGAGGTCCGTCTTGCGGCTCAGTGTTGGGGTGTTCAGTGTTGGAAGTTCAGTATTGAGGTGTCAGCTTTTGGAGTTCAGTGTTGGGTTTCAGTGGTGGGGGGTTCAGCGTTGGGGGTTCAGTGTTGGGGGTCAGCGGCGGGGGTTCAGTGTTGTGGTTCAGTGTTGGGGTTCAGTGTTTGGGTGTTCAGTGTTGGGCTTCAATGTTGTGGGTTCAGTGTCTCGGATTCAGTGTTGTGGGCTCAGTGTTGGGGTTCGGTTTTGGGGTTCAGTGGTGGGTGGTTAGTGTTGGGGTTCAGTTTTGGGGACCCGCGTTGGGGGTTCAGTGTTGGGTGTTTCAGCTTTGGGGTTCAGTGGTAGCGTTCAGTGTTGGGGGTTCAGTGCTGGGGGCCAGTGTTGGGGGCACAGTGTTGGGGTTCAGATTCGGGGGTTCAGTGTTGGAGTTCAGTGTTCGGGAGTTCAGTGTTGGGCTTCAATGTTGGGGGTTCAGTGTTGGGGAATCAGTGTCGGGGACTCAATGTTTGGGGGTTCATTGTTGGGGCTCAGTGTTAGGGTTCAGTGTTGGGATTCAGTGTTGGCGGTCAGTGTTGGGGCTCGGAGTTGGGGGTTAAGTTTTGGGTTTCAGTGGTGGGCTGTCAGCATTGGGGTTCAGTGTTCCGGGGGTTCAGCGGCGGGTGATTAATTTTGGGGTTCAGTGTTCGGGTTCAGCATTGCGGGTTCAGTGTTGGGGTTCAGTTTTGGGGGATCCGTGTGGGGTTTCAGTGTTGGGGGTTCAGTGTTGGGGATCAGTTTTGGGCGTGGTCAGCGTTGGGGGTTCAGTGTTGGGGTGTTCAGTGCTGGGGGTTCAGTGTTGGGACTGGTCAGTGTTGGTGGTTCAGTGTTGCGGGGTTCAGTGTTGGGGTTCAGTGATGTGGTTTCAGTGTTGGGGGTTCAGTGTTGGATGATTCGGTATTGGGGTTCAGTGTCGGGGTTCAGTGTTTGGGGGTTCAGTGTTGAGGGGGCAGTGTTGGGATTCACCGTTCGGGGTTCTGTATTCGGGATCAGTTTTGGGGCTCAGTTTTGGGGTTCAGAGTTGCGGTTCAGTGTTGGGGTCCAGTGTTGGGGGTTCAGTGTTGGAAGTTCAGTGGGGGTCGGTTTGGGGGTTCAGTATTGGGGCTAATTGTTGGGGTGTTCAGCATTGGGGGTTCAGTGTTGGGGGTACAGTGTTTGGGGTCCAGTGTTGGGGGTTCAGTGGTGGGGGTCAGTTTGGGGGTTCAGTTTTGGGGTTCCGTGTTGGGGGTTCAGTATTGTGGTTCAGTGTTGGGGTTTCAGTGTTGGGGTGCAGTGTTGGGGTTCAGTGATCGGGGGATCAGTGATCGGGGGTTCTGTGTTGGGGGTTTAATGTTGGGGGTCCGTGTTGGGGGTTCAGTGTTGGGGTGTTCAGTGTTGGGTGTTCAGTATTGGGGGTTCAGCGTTGGAGGTTCAGCGTTGGGGGTTCAGCGTTGGGGGTTCAGTGTTGGGGTTCCGTGTTCTGGGTCAGCTGCGGGGGTTCAGTGTTGGGGTTCAGTGTTCGGGAGTTCAGTGTTGGGGGTTCAATGTTGCAGTTTCAGTGTTGGGGTATCAGTTTTGGGAGTTCAATGTTGGGGGTTCAGTGTTGGAGGTCCGTCTTGCGGCTCAGTGTTGGGGTGTTCAGTGTTGGAAGTTCAGTATTGAGGTGTCAGCGTTTGGAGTTCAGTGTTGGGTTTCAGTGGTGGGGGGTTCAGCGTTGGGGGTTCAGTGTTGGGGGTCAGCGGCGGGGGTTCAGTGTTGTGGTTCAGTGTTGGGGTTCAGTGTTTGGGTGTTCAGTGTTGGGCTTCAATGTTGTGGGTTCAGTGTCTCGGATTCAGTGTTGTGGGCTCAGTGTTGGGGTTAGGTTTTGGGGTTCAGTGGTGGGTGGTTAGTGTTGGGGTTCAGTTTTGGGGACCCGCGTTGGGGGTTCAGTGTTGGGTGTTTCAGCTTTGGGGTTCAGTGGTAGCGTTCAGTGTTGGGGGTTCAGTGCTGGGGGCCAGTGTTGGGGGGTCAGTGTTTGGGAACAGTGTTGGGGGCACAGTGTTGGGGTTCAGATTCGGGGGTTCAGTGTTGGAGTTCAGTGTTCGGGAGTTCAGTGTTGTGCTTCAATGTTGGGGGTTCAGTGTTGGGGAATCAGTGTCGGGGACTCAATGTTTGGGGGTTCATTGTTGGGGCTCAGTGTTAGGGTTCAGTGTTGGGATTCAGTGTTGGCGGTCAGTGTTGGGGCTCGGAGTTGGGGGTTAAGTTTTGGGTTTCAGTGGTGGGCTGTCAGCATTGGGGTTCAGTGTAGGGGGTTCAGTGTTGTGGGTTCAGTGTTGGGGGTTCAATGCTGGGGTTCGGTGTTGGGGGTTCAGTGTTAGGGCTCAGTGTTCAGGGGTTCAGCGTTGGGGGTTCCGTGTGGGGGTTCCGTGTGGGGGTTCAGTGTCGGGGTTCAGTGCTGGGGTTCCGTCTTGCGGTTCATTGTTGGGGGGTCAGCGTTGGGGGGTCAGCGTTGGGGTTCAGTGTAGGGGTTCAGCGTTGGTGGTTCAGTGTAGAGGTTCAGTGTTGGGGGATTCAGTGTTGTGGTTCACCGTTAGGGGTTCTGTGTTGGAGCTCAGTTTTGGGGCTCCGTTTTGGGGTTCAGTGTTGGGGTTCCAGTTTTTGGGGTCAGTTTGGGGTGTCAGTATTGGGGTTCAGAGTTGGGGGTTCAGTATTGTGGTTCAGTGTTGGGGTCAGTGTTGGGGTTCAGTGTTAGGGTTCAGTGTTGTGACCTGTGTTGGCGGTTCATTGTTGGGGGTCCAGTGTTGGTGGTTCAGTGGTGGGGGTCAGTTTGGGGGTTGAGTATTGGGGTTCGGTGTTGCGGTTCAGTATTGCGAGTCAGTGTTGGGGTTCAGTGTTGGGGTGTTCTGCGTTGGGGTTTCAGTGTTGGGGGTCAGTGTTGGGGTTCAGTGTTAGGGTTCAGTGTTGTGGTCCTGTGTTGGTGGTTCAGTGTTGGGGGTCCAGTGTTGGGGGTTCAGTGGTGGGGGTCAGTTTGGGGGTTTAGTGTTGGGGTTCAGTGTTGGGGTTCAGTGTTGGGGTTCAGTGTTGTGGTTCAGTTTTGGGGATCCGTGTTGGGGGTTCATTGTTGGGTGTTTCAGCTTTGGGGTTCCGTGGTAGCGTTCAGTGTCGGGGGTTCAGTGTTGGGGTTCAGTGTTTGGGTGTTCAGTGTTGGGCTTCAATGTTGTGGGTTCAGTGTTGCGGATTCAGTGTTTGGGTGTTCAGTGTTGGGCTTTAATGTTGTGGGTTCAGTGTTGCGGATTCAGTGTTGGGGGCTCAGTGTTGGGGTCAGTGTTGGGGTTCGGGTTTGGGGTTCAGTGGTTGGTGGTTAGTGTTGGGGTTCAGTTTTTGGGACCCGCGTTGGGGGTTCAGTGTTGGGTGTTTCAGCTTTGGGGTTCAGTGGTAGCGTTCAGTGTTGGGGGTTCAGTGCTGGGGACCAGTGTTGGGGGGTCAGTGTTCGGGTTCAGTGGTTTAGTGTTAGGGTTCAGTGTTGTGGGTTCAGTGTTTGGGCTCAGTATTGGGGGCACAGTGTTGGGGTTCAGTGTCGGGGGGGGTCAGTGTGGGGGTTCAGTGTTGGCGGTCAGTGTTTGAGTTCATTGTTGGGGATTCAGTGTTGGGGATTCAATGTAGGGGTCAGTTTTGGGGGTTCAGTGTTGTGATTTCAGTGTTCAGGGCTTCCGTATTGGGGTTCAGTGTTGAGGGTTCGGTTTGGGGAACCGGTGTTGGGGTTCAGGGTTGGGGTTCAGTTTTGAGTTCCAGTGTTTGGGGGTTCAGTGTTGAGGGGGCAGTGTTGGGGTTCAGTGTGGGGTTCAGTGTTGGGGTTCACCGGTCGTGGTTCTGTGTTCGGGATCAGTTTTGAGGCTCGGTTTTGGGGTTCACTGTTGCGGTTCAGTGTTGGGGACCAGTGTTGGGGGTAAAGTGTTGGAAGTTCAGTGGGGGTCGGTTTGTAGGTTCATTATTGGGGGTTCAGTATTGGGCGTTCAGTTTTGGGGGTCCAGTGTTGGTGTTCAGTGGTGAGGGTCAGTTTGGGGGTTCAGTATTGGGGTTCCGTTTTGGGCGTTCAGTATTGTGGTTCAGTGTTGGGGGTTCAGTGTTGGGGTGCAGTGTTGGGGTTCAGTAATCGGGGGTTCAGTGATCGGGGGTTCAGGGTTGGGGGTTCAGTGTTGGGGGTTCAGTGTTGGAGTTCAGTGTTGGGGTGGTCAGTGTTGGAGGTTCAGTGTTGGGGGATTCAGTGTTGGGGGTTCAGTGTTGGGGATCAGTTTTGGGCGTGGTCAGCGTTGGGGGTTCAGTGTTGGGGTGTTCAGTGTTGGTGGTTCAGTGTTGGGCTGGTCAGTGTTGGTGGTTCAGTGTTGCGGGGTTCAGTGTTGGGGTTCAGTATTGGGGGTTCAGCGTTGGAGGTTCAGTGTTGGGGGTTCAGCGTTTGGGGGTTCAGTGTTGGGGTTCCGTGTTCTGGGTCAGCTGCGGGGGTTCAGTGTTGGGGTTCAGTGTTCGGCGATTCAGTGTTGGGGGTTCAATGTTGCGGTTTCAGTGTTGGGGTATCAGTTTTGGGGGTTCAATGTTGGGGGTTCAGTGTTGGAGGTCCGTCTTGCGGCTCAGTGTTGGGGTGTTCAGTGTTGGGGGTTCAGTATTGAGGTGTCAGCGTTTGGGGTTCAGTGTTGGGTTTCAGTGGTGGGGGGTTCAGCGTTGGGGGTTCAGTGTTGGGGGTCAGCGGCGGGGGTTCAGTGTTAGGGTTCAGTGTCGGGGGTTCAGTGTTGGGCTTCAATGTTGTGGGTTCAGTGTCTCGGATTCAGTGTTGTGGGCTCAGTGTTGGGGTTAGGTTTTGGGGTTCAGTGGTGGGTGGTTAGTGTTGGGGTTCAGTTTTGGGGACCCGCGTTGGGGGTTCAGTGTTGGGTGTTTCAGCTTTGGGGTTCAGTGGTAGCGTTCAGTGTTGGGGGTTCAGTGCTGGGGGCCAGTGTTGGGGGGTCAGTGTTAGGGTTCAGTGGTTCAGTGTTAGTGTTCAGTGTTGTGGGTTCAGTGTTTGGGTTCAGTGTTGGGGGCACAGTGTTGGGGTTCAGAGTCGGTGGTTCAGTGTTGGAGTTCAGTGTTCGGGAGTTCAGTGTTGGGCTTCAATGTTGGGGGCTCAGTGTTGGAGGTCCGTCTTGCGGCTCAGTGTTGGGGTGTTCAGTGTTGGGGGTTCAGTATTGAGGTGTCATCGTTTCGGGTTCAGTGTTGGGGTGTTCAGCGTCGGGGGTTCAGTGTTGGGGTTCTGTGTTGGGGGTCAGCGGCGGGGGTTCAGCGTTGGGGTTCAGTGTCGGGGGTTCAGTGTTGGGGTTCAGTGTTTGGGTGTTCGGTGTTGGGCTTCAATGTTGTGGGTTCAGTGTCGCGGATTGTGTTTTGGGGAGCTCAGTGTTGGGGTCAGTGTTGGGGTTCGGTTTTGGGGTGCAGTGGTGGGTGGGTAGTGTTGGGGTTCAGTTTTGGGGACCCGCGTTGGGGGTTCAGTGTTGGGTGTTTCCGCTTTGGGGTTCAGTGGTAGCGTTCAGTGTTGGGGTTCAGTGCTGGGGGCCAGTATTGGGTGGTCAGTGTTAGGGTTCAGTGGTTCAGTGTTAGGGTTCAGTGTTGTGGGTTCAGTGTTGGGGTTCAGTGTTGGAAGTTCAGTGGGGGGTCGGTTTGGTTGTTCAGTATTGGGGCTAATTGTTGGGGTGTTCATCATTGGGGGTACAATGTTGGGGGTTCAGTGTTGGGGGTCCAGTGTTGGGGTTCAGTGGCGGGGGTCAGTTTGGGGGTTCAGTATTGTGGTTCCGTGTTGGGGGTTCAGTATTGTGTTTCAGTGTTGGGGGTTCAGTGTTGGGGTGCCGTGATCGGGGGTTCAGTGATCGGGGGTTCAGTGTTGGGGGTTTAATGTTGGGGTTTCAGTGTTGGGGTTCCTTTTTGGTGGTCAGTTTTGGAGGTTCAATGTTGGGGGTTCAGTGTTGGAGGTCCGTGTTGGGGGTTCAGTGTTGGGGTGTTCAGTGTTGGGTGTTCAGTATTGGGGGTTCAGCTTTGGGGGTTCAGTGTTGCGGGTTCAGGGTTGGGGGTTCAGTGTTGGGGGTTCAGTGTTGGGGGTTCAGTGTTGGAGTTCAGTGTTGGGGTGGTCAGTGTTGGAGGTTCAGTGTTGGGGGATTCAGTGTTGGGGGTTCAGTGTTGGGGATCAGTTTTGGGCGTGGTCAGCGTTGGGGGTTCAGTGTTGGGGTGTTCAGTGCTGGGGGTTCAGTGTTGGGACTGGTCAGTGTTGGTGGTTCAGTGTTGCGGGGTTCAGTGTTGGGGTTCAGTGATGTGGTTTCAGTGTTGGGGGTTCAGTGTTGGATGATTCGGTATTGGGGTTCAGTGTCGGGGTTCAGTGTTTGGGGGTTCAGTGTTGAGGGGGCAGTGTTGGGATTCACCGTTCGGGGTTCTGTATTCGGGATCAGTTTTGGGGCTCAGTTTTGGGGTTCAGAGTTGCGGTTCAGTGTTGGGGTCCAGTGTTGGGGGTTCAGTGTTGGAAGTTCAGTGGGGGTCGGTTTGGGGGTTCAGTATTGGGGCTAATTGTTGGGGTGTTCAGCATTGGGGGTTCAGTGTTGGGGGTACAGTGTTTGGGGTCCAGTGTTGGGGGTTCAGTGGTGGGGGTCAGTTTGGGGGTTCAGTTTTGGGGTTCCGTGTTGGGGGTTCAGTATTGTGGTTCAGTGTTGGGGTTTCAGTGTTGGGGTGCAGTGTTGGGGTTCAGTGATCGGGGGATCAGTGATCGGGGGTTCTGTGTTGGGGGTTTAATGTTGGGGGTCCGTGTTGGGGGTTCAGTGTTGGGGTGTTCAGTGTTGGGTGTTCAGTATTGGGGGTTCAGCGTTGGAGGTTCAGCGTTGGGGGTTCAGCGTTGGGGGTTCAGTGTTGGGGTTCCGTGTTCTGGGTCAGCTGCGGGGGTTCAGTGTTGGGGTTCAGTGTTCGGGAGTTCAGTGTTGGGGGTTCAATGTTGCAGTTTCAGTGTTGGGGTATCAGTTTTGGGAGTTCAATGTTGGGGGTTCAGTGTTGGAGGTCCGTCTTGCGGCTCAGTGTTGGGGTGTTCAGTGTTGGAAGTTCAGTATTGAGGTGTCAGCTTTTGGAGTTCAGTGTTGGGTTTCAGTGGTGGGGGGTTCAGCGTTGGGGGTTCAGTGTTGGGGGTCAGCGGCGGGGGTTCAGTGTTGTGGTTCAGTGTTGGGGTTCAGTGTTTGGGTGTTCAGTGTTGGGCTTCAATGTTGTGGGTTCAGTGTCTCGGATTCAGTGTTGTGGGCTCAGTGTTGGGGTTCGGTTTTGGGGTTCAGTGGTGGGTGGTTAGTGTTGGGGTTCAGTTTTGGGGACCCGCGTTGGGGGTTCAGTGTTGGGTGTTTCAGCTTTGGGGTTCAGTGGTAGCGTTCAGTGTTGGGGGTTCAGTGCTGGGGGCCAGTGTTGGGGGCACAGTGTTGGGGTTCAGATTCGGGGGTTCAGTGTTGGAGTTCAGTGTTCGGGAGTTCAGTGTTGGGCTTCAATGTTGGGGGTTCAGTGTTGGGGAATCAGTGTCGGGGACTCAATGTTTGGGGGTTCATTGTTGGGGCTCAGTGTTAGGGTTCAGTGTTGGGATTCAGTGTTGGCGGTCAGTGTTGGGGCTCGGAGTTGGGGGTTAAGTTTTGGGTTTCAGTGGTGGGCTGTCAGCATTGGGGTTCAGTGTTCCGGGGGTTCAGCGGCGGGTGATTAATTTTGGGGTTCAGTGTTCGGGTTCAGCATTGCGGGTTCAGTGTTGGGGTTCAGTTTTGGGGGATCCGTGTGGGGTTTCAGTGTTGGGGGTTCAGTGTTGGGGATCAGTTTTGGGCGTGGTCAGCGTTGGGGGTTCAGTGTTGGGGTGTTCAGTGCTGGGGGTTCAGTGTTGGGACTGGTCAGTGTTGGTGGTTCAGTGTTGCGGGGTTCAGTGTTGGGGTTCAGTGATGTGGTTTCAGTGTTGGGGGTTCAGTGTTGGATGATTCGGTATTGGGGTTCAGTGTCGGGGTTCAGTGTTTGGGGGTTCAGTGTTGAGGGGGCAGTGTTGGGATTCACCGTTCGGGGTTCTGTATTCGGGATCAGTTTTGGGGCTCAGTTTTGGGGTTCAGAGTTGCGGTTCAGTGTTGGGGTCCAGTGTTGGGGGTTCAGTGTTGGAAGTTCAGTGGGGGTCGGTTTGGGGGTTCAGTATTGGGGCTAATTGTTGGGGTGTTCAGCATTGGGGGTTCAGTGTTGGGGGTACAGTGTTTGGGGTCCAGTGTTGGGGGTTCAGTGGTGGGGGTCAGTTTGGGGGTTCAGTTTTGGGGTTCCGTGTTGGGGGTTCAGTATTGTGGTTCAGTGTTGGGGTTTCAGTGTTGGGGTGCAGTGTTGGGGTTCAGTGATCGGGGGATCAGTGATCGGGGGTTCTGTGTTGGGGGTTTAATGTTGGGGGTCCGTGTTGGGGGTTCAGTGTTGGGGTGTTCAGTGTTGGGTGTTCAGTATTGGGGGTTCAGCGTTGGAGGTTCAGCGTTGGGGGTTCAGCGTTGGGGGTTCAGTGTTGGGGTTCCGTGTTCTGGGTCAGCTGCGGGGGTTCAGTGTTGGGGTTCAGTGTTCGGGAGTTCAGTGTTGGGGGTTCAATGTTGCAGTTTCAGTGTTGGGGTATCAGTTTTGGGAGTTCAATGTTGGGGGTTCAGTGTTGGAGGTCCGTCTTGCGGCTCAGTGTTGGGGTGTTCAGTGTTGGAAGTTCAGTATTGAGGTGTCAGCGTTTGGAGTTCAGTGTTGGGTTTCAGTGGTGGGGGGTTCAGCGTTGGGGGTTCAGTGTTGGGGGTCAGCGGCGGGGGTTCAGTGTTGTGGTTCAGTGTTGGGGTTCAGTGTTTGGGTGTTCAGTGTTGGGCTTCAATGTTGTGGGTTCAGTGTCTCGGATTCAGTGTTGTGGGCTCAGTGTTGGGGTTAGGTTTTGGGGTTCAGTGGTGGGTGGTTAGTGTTGGGGTTCAGTTTTGGGGACCCGCGTTGGGGGTTCAGTGTTGGGTGTTTCAGCTTTGGGGTTCAGTGGTAGCGTTCAGTGTTGGGGGTTCAGTGCTGGGGGCCAGTGTTGGGGGGTCAGTGTTTGGGAACAGTGTTGGGGGCACAGTGTTGGGGTTCAGATTCGGGGGTTCAGTGTTGGAGTTCAGTGTTCGGGAGTTCAGTGTTGTGCTTCAATGTTGGGGGTTCAGTGTTGGGGAATCAGTGTCGGGGACTCAATGTTTGGGGGTTCATTGTTGGGGCTCAGTGTTAGGGTTCAGTGTTGGGATTCAGTGTTGGCGGTCAGTGTTGGGGCTCGGAGTTGGGGGTTAAGTTTTGGGTTTCAGTGGTGGGCTGTCAGCATTGGGGTTCAGTGTAGGGGGTTCAGTGTTGTGGGTTCAGTGTTGGGGGTTCAATGCTGGGGTTCGGTGTTGGGGGTTCAGTGTTAGGGCTCAGTGTTCAGGGGTTCAGCGTTGGGGGTTCCGTGTGGGGGTTCCGTGTGGGGGTTCAGTGTCGGGGTTCAGTGCTGGGGTTCCGTCTTGCGGTTCATTGTTGGGGGGTCAGCGTTGGGGGGTCAGCGTTGGGGTTCAGTGTAGGGGTTCAGCGTTGGTGGTTCAGTGTAGAGGTTCAGTGTTGGGGGATTCAGTGTTGTGGTTCACCGTTAGGGGTTCTGTGTTGGAGCTCAGTTTTGGGGCTCCGTTTTGGGGTTCAGTGTTGGGGTTCCAGTTTTTGGGGTCAGTTTGGGGTGTCAGTATTGGGGTTCAGAGTTGGGGGTTCAGTATTGTGGTTCAGTGTTGGGGTCAGTGTTGGGGTTCAGTGTTAGGGTTCAGTGTTGTGACCTGTGTTGGCGGTTCATTGTTGGGGGTCCAGTGTTGGTGGTTCAGTGGTGGGGGTCAGTTTGGGGGTTGAGTATTGGGGTTCGGTGTTGCGGTTCAGTATTGCGAGTCAGTGTTGGGGTTCAGTGTTGGGGTGTTCTGCGTTGGGGTTTCAGTGTTGGGGGTCAGTGTTGGGGTTCAGTGTTAGGGTTCAGTGTTGTGGTCCTGTGTTGGTGGTTCAGTGTTGGGGGTCCAGTGTTGGGGGTTCAGTGGTGGGGGTCAGTTTGGGGGTTTAGTGTTGGGGTTCAGTGTTGGGGTTCAGTGTTGGGGTTCAGTGTTGTGGTTCAGTTTTGGGGATCCGTGTTGGGGGTTCATTGTTGGGTGTTTCAGCTTTGGGGTTCCGTGGTAGCGTTCAGTGTCGGGGGTTCAGTGTTGGGGTTCAGTGTTTGGGTGTTTCAGCTTTGGGGTTCAGTGGTAGCGTTCAGTGTTGGGGGTTCAGTGCTGGGGGCCAGTGTTGGGGGCACAGTGTTGGGGTTCAGATTCGGGGGTTCAGTGTTGGAGTTCAGTGTTCGGGAGTTCAGTGTTGGGCTTCAATGTTGGGGGTTCAGTGTTGGGGAATCAGTGTCGGGGACTCAATGTTTGGGGGTTCATTGTTGGGGCTCAGTGTTAGGGTTCAGTGTTGGGATTCAGTGTTGGCGGTCAGTGTTGGGGCTCGGAGTTGGGGGTTAAGTTTTGGGTTTCAGTGGTGGGCTGTCAGCATTGGGGTTCAGTGTTCCGGGGGTTCAGCGGCGGGTGATTAATTTTGGGGTTCAGTGTTCGGGTTCAGCATTGCGGGTTCAGTGTTGGGGTTCAGTTTTGGGGGATCCGTGTGGGGTTTCAGTGTTGGGGGTTCAGTGTTGGGGATCAGTTTTGGGCGTGGTCAGCGTTGGGGGTTCAGTGTTGGGGTGTTCAGTGCTGGGGGTTCAGTGTTGGGACTGGTCAGTGTTGGTGGTTCAGTGTTGCGGGGTTCAGTGTTGGGGTTCAGTGATGTGGTTTCAGTGTTGGGGGTTCAGTGTTGGATGATTCGGTATTGGGGTTCAGTGTCGGGGTTCAGTGTTTGGGGGTTCAGTGTTGAGGGGGCAGTGTTGGGATTCACCGTTCGGGGTTCTGTATTCGGGATCAGTTTTGGGGCTCAGTTTTGGGGTTCAGAGTTGCGGTTCAGTGTTGGGGTCCAGTGTTGGGGGTTCAGTGTTGGAAGTTCAGTGGGGGTCGGTTTGGGGGTTCAGTATTGGGGCTAATTGTTGGGGTGTTCAGCATTGGGGGTTCAGTGTTGGGGGTACAGTGTTTGGGGTCCAGTGTTGGGGGTTCAGTGGTGGGGGTCAGTTTGGGGGTTCAGTTTTGGGGTTCCGTGTTGGGGGTTCAGTATTGTGGTTCAGTGTTGGGGTTTCAGTGTTGGGGTGCAGTGTTGGGGTTCAGTGATCGGGGGATCAGTGATCGGGGGTTCTGTGTTGGGGGTTTAATGTTGGGGGTCCGTGTTGGGGGTTCAGTGTTGGGGTGTTCAGTGTTGGGTGTTCAGTATTGGGGGTTCAGCGTTGGAGGTTCAGCGTTGGGGGTTCAGCGTTGGGGGTTCAGTGTTGGGGTTCCGTGTTCTGGGTCAGCTGCGGGGGTTCAGTGTTGGGGTTCAGTGTTCGGGAGTTCAGTGTTGGGGGTTCAATGTTGCAGTTTCAGTGTTGGGGTATCAGTTTTGGGAGTTCAATGTTGGGGGTTCAGTGTTGGAGGTCCGTCTTGCGGCTCAGTGTTGGGGTGTTCAGTGTTGGAAGTTCAGTATTGAGGTGTCAGCGTTTGGAGTTCAGTGTTGGGTTTCAGTGGTGGGGGGTTCAGCGTTGGGGGTTCAGTGTTGGGGGTCAGCGGCGGGGGTTCAGTGTTGTGGTTCAGTGTTGGGGTTCAGTGTTTGGGTGTTCAGTGTTGGGCTTCAATGTTGTGGGTTCAGTGTCTCGGATTCAGTGTTGTGGGCTCAGTGTTGGGGTTAGGTTTTGGGGTTCAGTGGTGGGTGGTTAGTGTTGGGGTTCAGTTTTGGGGACCCGCGTTGGGGGTTCAGTGTTGGGTGTTTCAGCTTTGGGGTTCAGTGGTAGCGTTCAGTGTTGGGGGTTCAGTGCTGGGGGCCAGTGTTGGGGGGTCAGTGTTTGGGAACAGTGTTGGGGGCACAGTGTTGGGGTTCAGATTCGGGGGTTCAGTGTTGGAGTTCAGTGTTCGGGAGTTCAGTGTTGTGCTTCAATGTTGGGGGTTCAGTGTTGGGGAATCAGTGTCGGGGACTCAATGTTTGGGGGTTCATTGTTGGGGCTCAGTGTTAGGGTTCAGTGTTGGGATTCAGTGTTGGCGGTCAGTGTTGGGGCTCGGAGTTGGGGGTTAAGTTTTGGGTTTCAGTGGTGGGCTGTCAGCATTGGGGTTCAGTGTAGGGGGTTCAGTGTTGTGGGTTCAGTGTTGGGGGTTCAATGCTGGGGTTCGGTGTTGGGGGTTCAGTGTTAGGGCTCAGTGTTCAGGGGTTCAGCGTTGGGGGTTCCGTGTGGGGGTTCCGTGTGGGGGTTCAGTGTCGGGGTTCAGTGCTGGGGTTCCGTCTTGCGGTTCATTGTTGGGGGGTCAGCGTTGGGGGGTCAGCGTTGGGGTTCAGTGTAGGGGTTCAGCGTTGGTGGTTCAGTGTAGAGGTTCAGTGTTGGGGGATTCAGTGTTGTGGTTCACCGTTAGGGGTTCTGTGTTGGAGCTCAGTTTTGGGGCTCCGTTTTGGGGTTCAGTGTTGGGGTTCCAGTTTTTGGGGTCAGTTTGGGGTGTCAGTATTGGGGTTCAGAGTTGGGGGTTCAGTATTGTGGTTCAGTGTTGGGGTCAGTGTTGGGGTTCAGTGTTAGGGTTCAGTGTTGTGACCTGTGTTGGCGGTTCATTGTTGGGGGTCCAGTGTTGGTGGTTCAGTGGTGGGGGTCAGTTTGGGGGTTGAGTATTGGGGTTCGGTGTTGCGGTTCAGTATTGCGAGTCAGTGTTGGGGTTCAGTGTTGGGGTGTTCTGCGTTGGGGTTTCAGTGTTGGGGGTCAGTGTTGGGGTTCAGTGTTAGGGTTCAGTGTTGTGGTCCTGTGTTGGTGGTTCAGTGTTGGGGGTCCAGTGTTGGGGGTTCAGTGGTGGGGGTCAGTTTGGGGGTTTAGTGTTGGGGTTCAGTGTTGGGGTTCAGTGTTGGGGTTCAGTGTTGTGGTTCAGTTTTGGGGATCCGTGTTGGGGGTTCATTGTTGGGTGTTTCAGCTTTGGGGTTCCGTGGTAGCGTTCAGTGTCGGGGGTTCAGTGTTGGGGTTCAGTGTTTGGGTGTTCAGTGTTGGGCTTCAATGTTGTGGGTTCAGTGTTGCGGATTCAGTGTTTGGGTGTTCAGTGTTGGGCTTTAATGTTGTGGGTTCAGTGTTGCGGATTCAGTGTTGGGGGCTCAGTGTTGGGGTCAGTGTTGGGGTTCGGGTTTGGGGTTCAGTGGTTGGTGGTTAGTGTTGGGGTTCAGTTTTTGGGACCCGCGTTGGGGGTTCAGTGTTGGGTGTTTCAGCTTTGGGGTTCAGTGGTAGCGTTCAGTGTTGGGGGTTCAGTGCTGGGGACCAGTGTTGGGGGGTCAGTGTTCGGGTTCAGTGGTTTAGTGTTAGGGTTCAGTGTTGTGGGTTCAGTGTTTGGGCTCAGTATTGGGGGCACAGTGTTGGGGTTCAGTGTCGGGGGGGGTCAGTGTGGGGGTTCAGTGTTGGCGGTCAGTGTTTGAGTTCATTGTTGGGGATTCAGTGTTGGGGATTCAATGTAGGGGTCAGTTTTGGGGGTTCAGTGTTGTGATTTCAGTGTTCAGGGCTTCCGTATTGGGGTTCAGTGTTGAGGGTTCGGTTTGGGGAACCGGTGTTGGGGTTCAGGGTTGGGGTTCAGTTTTGAGTTTCAGTGTTTGGGGGTTCAGTGTTGAGGGGGCAGTGTTGGGGTTCAGTGTGGGGTTCAGTGTTGGGGTTCACCGGTCGTGGTTCTGTGTTCGGGATCAGTTTTGAGGCTCGGTTTTGGGGTTCACTGTTGCGGTTCAGTGTTGGGGACCAGTGTTGGGGGTTAAGTGTTGGAAGTTCAGTGGGGGTCGGTTTGTAGGTTCATTATTGGGGGTTCAGTATTGGGCGTTCAGTTTTGGGGGTCCAGTGTTGGTGTTCAGTGGTGAGGGTCAGTTTGGGGGTTCAGTATTGGGGTTCCGTTTTGGGCGTTCAGTATTGTGGTTCAGTGTTGGGGGTTCAGTGTTGGGGTGCAGTGTTGGGGTTCAGTAATCGGGGGTTCAGTGATCGGGGGTTCAGGGTTGGGGGTTCAGTGTTGGGGGTTCAGTGTTGGAGTTCAGTGTTGGGGTGGTCAGTGTTGGAGGTTCAGTGTTGGGGGATTCAGTGTTGGGGGTTCAGTGTTGGGGATCAGTTTTGGGCGTGGTCAGCGTTGGGGGTTCAGTGTTGGGGTGTTCAGTGTTGGTGGTTCAGTGTTGGGGCTGGTCAGTGTTGGTGGTTCAGTGTTGCGGGGTTCAGTGTTGGGGTTCAGTATTGGGGGTTCAGCGTTGGAGGTTCAGTGTTGGGGGTTCAGCGTTTGGGGGTTCAGTGTTGGGGTTCCGTGTTCTGGGTCAGCTGCGGGGGTTCAGTGTTGGGGTTCAGTGTTCGGCGATTCAGTGTTGGGGGTTCAATGTTGCGGTTTCAGTGTTGGGGTATCAGTTTTGGGGGTTCAATGTTGGGGGTTCAGTGTTGGAGGTCCGTCTTGCGGCTCAGTGTTGGGGTGTTCAGTGTTGGGGGTTCAGTATTGAGGTGTCAGCGTTTGGGGTTCAGTGTTGGGTTTCAGTGGTGGGGGGTTCAGCGTTGGGGGTTCAGTGTTGGGGGTCAGCGGCGGGGGTTCAGTGTTAGGGTTCAGTGTCGGGGGTTCAGTGTTGGGCTTCAATGTTGTGGGTTCAGTGTCTCGGATTCAGTGTTGTGGGCTCAGTGTTGGGGTTAGGTTTTGGGGTTCAGTGGTGGGTGGTTAGTGTTGGGGTTCAGTTTTGGGGACCCGCGTTGGGGGTTCAGTGTTGGGTGTTTCAGCTTTGGGGTTCAGTGGTAGCGTTCAGTGTTGGGGGTTCAGTGCTGGGGGCCAGTGTTGGGGGGTCAGTGTTAGGGTTCAGTGGTTCAGTGTTAGTGTTCAGTGTTGTGGGTTCAGTGTTTGGGTTCAGTGTTGGGGGCACAGTGTTGGGGTTCAGAGTCGGTGGTTCAGTGTTGGAGTTCAGTGTTCGGGAGTTCAGTGTTGGGCTTCAATGTTGGGGGCTCAGTGTTGGAGGTCCGTCTTGCGGCTCAGTGTTGGGGTGTTCAGTGTTGGGGGTTCAGTATTGAGGTGTCATCGTTTCGGGTTCAGTGTTGGGGTGTTCAGCGTCGGGGGTTCAGTGTTGGGGTTCTGTGTTGGGGGTCAGCGGCGGGGGTTCAGCGTTGGGGTTCAGTGTCGGGGGTTCAGTGTTGGGGTTCAGTGTTTGGGTGTTCGGTGTTGGGCTTCAATGTTGTGGGTTCAGTGTCGCGGATTGTGTTTTGGGGAGCTCAGTGTTGGGGTCAGTGTTGGGGTTCGGTTTTGGGGTGCAGTGGTGGGTGGGTAGTGTTGGGGTTCAGTTTTGGGGACCCGCGTTGGGGGTTCAGTGTTGGGTGTTTCAGCTTTGGGGTTCAGTGGTAGCGTTCAGTGTTGGGGTTCAGTGCTGGGGGCCAGTATTGGGTGGTCAGTGTTAGGGTTCAGTGGTTCAGTGTTAGGGTTCAGTGTTGTGGGTTCAGTGTTGGGGTTCAGTGTTGGAAGTTCAGTGGGGGGTCGGTTTGGTTGTTCAGTATTGGGGCTAATTGTTGGGGTGTTCATCATTGGGGGTACAATGTTGGGGGTTCAGTGTTGGGGGTCCAGTGTTGGGGTTCAGTGGCGGGGGTCAGTTTGGGGGTTCAGTATTGTGGTTCCGTGTTGGGGGTTCAGTATTGTGTTTCAGTGTTGGGGGTTCAGTGTTGGGGTGCCGTGATCGGGGGTTCAGTGATCGGGGGTTCAGTGTTGGGGGTTTAATGTTGGGGTTTCAGTGTTGGGGTTCCTTTTTGGTGGTCAGTTTTGGAGGTTCAATGTTGGGGGTTCAGTGTTGGAGGTCCGTGTTGGGGGTTCAGTGTTGGGGTGTTCAGTGTTGGGTGTTCAGTATTGGGGGTTCAGCTTTGGGGGTTCAGTGTTGCGGGTTCAGGGTTGGGGGTTCAGTGTTGGGGGTTCAGTGTTGGGGGTTCAGTGTTGGAGTTCAGTGTTGGGGTGGTCAGTGTTGGAGGTTCAGTGTTGGGGGATTCAGTGTTGGGGGTTCAGTGTTGGGGATCAGTTTTGGGCGTGGTCAGCGTTGGGGGTTCAGTGTTGGGGTGTTCAGTGCTGGGGGTTCAGTGTTGGGACTGGTCAGTGTTGGTGGTTCAGTGTTGCGGGGTTCAGTGTTGGGGTTCAGTGATGTGGTTTCAGTGTTGGGGGTTCAGTGTTGGATGATTCGGTATTGGGGTTCAGTGTCGGGGCTCAGTGTTTGGGGGTTCAGTGTTGAGGGGGCAGTGTTGGGATTCACCGTTCGGGGTTCTGTATTCGGGATCAGTTTTGGGGCTCAGTTTTGGGGTTCAGAGTTGCGGTTCAGTGTTGGGGTCCAGTGTTGGGGGTTCAGTGTTGGAAGTTCAGTGGGGGTCGGTTTGGGGGTTCAGTATTGGGGCTAATTGTTGGGGTGTTCAGCATTGGGGGTTCAGTGTTGGGGGTACAGTGTTTGGGGTCCAGTGTTGGGGGTTCAGTGGTGGGGGTCAGTTTGGGGGTTCAGTTTTGGGGTTCCGTGTTGGGGGTTCAGTATTGTGGTTCAGTGTTGGGGTTTCAGTGTTGGGGTGCAGTGTTGGGGTTCAGTGATCGGGGGATCAGTGATCGGGGGTTCTGTGTTGGGGGTTTAATGTTGGGGGTCCGTGTTGGGGGTTCAGTGTTGGGGTGTTCAGTGTTGGGTGTTCAGTATTGGGGGTTCAGCGTTGGAGGTTCAGCGTTGGGGGTTCAGCGTTGGGGGTTCAGTGTTGGGGTTCCGTGTTCTGGGTCAGCTGCGGGGGTTCAGTGTTGGGGTTCAGTGTTCGGGAGTTCAGTGTTGGGGGTTCAATGTTGCAGTTTCAGTGTTGGGGTATCAGTTTTGGGAGTTCAATGTTGGGGGTTCAGTGTTGGAGGTCCGTCTTGCGGCTCAGTGTTGGGGTGTTCAGTGTTGGAAGTTCAGTATTGAGGTGTCAGCGTTTGGAGTTCAGTGTTGGGTTTCAGTGGTGGGGGGTTCAGCGTTGGGGGTTCAGTGTTGGGGGTCAGCGGCGGGGGTTCAGTGTTGTGGTTCAGTGTTGGGGTTCAGTGTTTGGGTGTTCAGTGTTGGGCTTCAATGTTGTGGGTTCAGTGTCTCGGATTCAGTGTTGTGGGCTCAGTGTTGGGGTTAGGTTTTGGGGTTCAGTGGTGGGTGGTTAGTGTTGGGGTTCAGTTTTTGGGACCCGCGTTGGGGGTTCAGTGTTGGGTGTTTCAGCTTTGGGGTTCAGTGGTAGCGTTCAGTGTTGGGGGTTCAGTGCTGGGGACCAGTGTTGGGGGGTCAGTGTTCGGGTTCAGTGGTTTAGTGTTAGGGTTCAGTGTTGTGGGTTCAGTGTTTGGGCTCAGTATTGGGGGCACAGTGTTGGGGTTCAGTGTCGGGGGGGGTCAGTGTGGGGGTTCAGTGTTGGCGGTCAGTGTTTGAGTTCATTGTTGGGGATTCAGTGTTGGGGATTCAATGTAGGGGTCAGTTTTGGGGGTTCAGAGTTGTGATTTCAGTGTTCAGGGCTTCCGTATTGGGGTTCAGTGTTGAGGGTTCGGTTTGGGGAGCCGGTGTTGGGGTTCAGGGTTGGGGTTCAGTTTTGAGTTTCAGTGTTTGGGGGTTCAGTGTTGAGGGGGCAGTGCTGGGGTTCAGTGTGGGGTTCAGTGTTGGGGTTCACCGGTCGTGGTTCTGTGTTCGGGATCAGTTTTGAGGCTCGGTTTTGGGGTTCACTGTTGCGGTTCAGTGTTGGGGACCAGTGTTGGGGGTTAAGTGTTGGAAGTTCAGTGGGGGTCGGTTTGTAGGTTCATTATTGGGGGTTCAGTATTGGGCGTTCAGTTTTGGGGGTCCAGTGTTGGTGTTCAGTGGTGAGGGTCAGTTTGGGGGTTCAGTATTGGGGTTCCGTTTTGGGCGTTCAGTATTGTGGTTCAGTGTTGGGGGTTCAGTGTTGGGGTGCAGTGTTGGGGTTCAGTAATCGGGGGTTCAGTGATCGGGGGTTCAGGGTTGGGGGTTCAGTGTTGGGGGTTCAGTGTTGGAGTTCAGTGTTGGGGTGGTCAGTGTTGGAGGTTCAGTGTTGGGGGATTCAGTGTTGGGGGTTCAGTGTTGGGGATCAGTTTTGGGCGTGGTCAGCGTTGGGGGTTCAGTGTTGGGGTGTTCAGTGTTGGTGGTTCAGTGTTGGGGCTGGTCAGTGTTGGTGGTTCAGTGTTGCGGGGTTCAGTGTTGGGGTTCAGTATTGGGGGTTCAGCGTTGGAGGTTCAGTGTCGGGGGTTCAGCGTTTGGGGGTTCAGTGTTGGGGTTCCGTGTTCTGGGTCAGCTGCGGGGGTTCAGTGTTGGGGTTCAGTGTTCGGCGATTCAGTGTTGGGGGTTCAATGTTGCGGTTTCAGTGTTGGGGTATCAGTTTTGGGGGTTCAATGTTGGGGGTTCAGTGTTGGAGGTCCGTCTTGCGGCTCAGTGTTGGGGTGTTCTGTGTTGGGGGTTCAGTATTGAGGTGTCAGCGTTTGGGGTTCAGTGTTGGGTTTCAGTGGTGGGGGGTTCAGCGTTGGGGGTTCAGTGTTGGGGGTCAGCGGCGGGGGTTCAGTGTTAGGGTTCAGTGTCGGGGGTTCAGTGTTGGGCTTCAATGTTGTGGGTTCAGTGTCTCGGATTCAGTGTTGTGGGCTCAGTGTTGGGGTTAGGTTTTGGGGTTCAGTGGTGGGTGGTTAGTGTTGGGGTTCAGTTTTGGGGACCCGCGTTGGGGGTTCAGTGTTGGGTGTTTCAGCTTTGGGGTTCAGTGGTAGCGTTCAGTGTTGGGGGTTCAGTGCTGGGGGCCAGTGTTGGGGGGTCAGTGTTAGGGTTCAGTGGTTCAGTGTTAGTGTTCAGTGTTGTGGGTTCAGTGTTTGGGTTCAGTGTTGGGGGCACAGTGTTGGGGTTCAGAGTCGGTGGTTCAGTGTTGGAGTTCAGTGTTCGGGAGTTCAGTGTTGGGCTTCAATGTTGGGGGCTCAGTGTTGGAGGTCCGTCTTGCGGCTCAGTGTTGGGGTGTTCAGTGTTGGGGGTTCAGTATTGAGGTGTCATCGTTTCGGGTTCAGTGTTGGGGTGTTCAGCGTCGGGGGTTCAGTGTTGGGGTTCTGTGTTGGGGGTCAGCGGCGGGGGTTCAGCGTTGGGGTTCAGTGTCGGGGGTTCAGTGTTGGGGTTCAGTGTTTGGGTGTTCGGTGTTGGGCTTCAATGTTGTGGGTTCAGTGTCGCGGATTGTGTTTTGGGGAGCTCAGTGTTGGGGTCAGTGTTGGGGTTCGGTTTTGGGGTGCAGTGGTGGGTGGGTAGTGTTGGGGTTCAGTTTTGGGGACCCGCGTTGGGGGTTCAGTGTTGGGTGTTTCAGCTTTGGGGTTCAGTGGTAGCGTTCAGTGTTGGGGTTCAGTGCTGGGGGCCAGTATTGGGTGGTCAGTGTTAGGGTTCAGTGGTTCAGTGTTAGGGTTCAGTGTTGTGGGTTCAGTGTTGGGGTTCAGTGTTGGAAGTTCAGTGGGGGGTCGGTTTGGTTGTTCAGTATTGGGGCTAATTGTTGGGGTGTTCATCATTGGGGGTACAATGTTGGGGGTTCAGTGTTGGGGGTCCAGTGTTGGGGTTCAGTGGCGGGGGTCAGTTTGGGGGTTCAGTATTGTGGTTCCGTGTTGGGGGTTCAGTATTGTGTTTCAGTGTTGGGGGTTCAGTGTTGGGGTGCCGTGATCGGGGGTTCAGTGATCGGGGGTTCAGTGTTGGGGGTTTAATGTTGGGGTTTCAGTGTTGGGGTTCCTTTTTGGTGGTCAGTTTTGGAGGTTCAATGTTGGGGGTTCAGTGTTGGAGGTCCGTGTTGGGGGTTCAGTGTTGGGGTGTTCAGTGTTGGGTGTTCAGTATTGGGGGTTCAGCTTTGGGGGTTCAGTGTTGCGGGTTCAGGGTTGGGGGTTCAGTGTTGGGGGTTCAGTGTTGGGGGTTCAGTGTTGGAGTTCAGTGTTGGGGTGGTCAGTGTTGGAGGTTCAGTGTTGGGGGATTCAGTGTTGGGGGTTCAGTGTTGGGGATCAGTTTTGGGCGTGGTCAGCGTTGGGGGTTCAGTGTTGGGGTGTTCAGTGCTGGGGGTTCAGTGTTGGGACTGGTCAGTGTTGGTGGTTCAGTGTTGCGGGGTTCAGTGTTGGGGTTCAGTGATGTGGTTTCAGTGTTGGGGGTTCAGTGTTGGATGATTCGGTATTGGGGTTCAGTGTCGGGGTTCAGTGTTTGGGGGTTCAGTGTTGAGGGGGCAGTGTTGGGATTCACCGTTCGGGGTTCTGTATTCGGGATCAGTTTTGGGGCTCAGTTTTGGGGTTCAGAGTTGCGGTTCAGTGTTGGGGTCCAGTGTTGGGGGTTCAGTGTTGGAAGTTCAGTGGGGGTCGGTTTGGGGGTTCAGTATTGGGGCTAATTGTTGGGGTGTTCAGCATTGGGGGTTCAGTGTTGGGGGTACAGTGTTTGGGGTCCAGTGTTGGGGGTTCAGTGGTGGGGGGCAGTTTGGGGGTTCAGTTTTGGGGTTCCGTGTTGGGGGTTCAGTATTGTGGTTCAGTGTTGGGGTTTCAGTGTTGGGGTGCAGTGTTGGGGTTCAGTGATCGGGGGATCAGTGATCGGGGGTTCTGTGTTGGGGGTTTAATGTTGGGGGTCCGTGTTGGGGGTTCAGTGTTGGGGTGTTCAGTGTTGGGTGTTCAGTATTGGGGGTTCAGCGTTGGAGGTTCAGCGTTGGGGGTTCAGCGTTGGGGGTTCAGTGTTGGGGTTCCGTGTTCTGGGTCAGCTGCGGGGGTTCAGTGTTGGGGTTCAGTGTTCGGGAGTTCAGTGTTGGGGGTTCAATGTTGCAGTTTCAGTGTTGGGGTATCAGTTTTGGGAGTTCAATGTTGGGGGTTCAGTGTTGGAGGTCCGTCTTGCGGCTCAGTGTTGGGGTGTTCAGTGTTGGAAGTTCAGTATTGAGGTGTCAGCGTTTGGAGTTCAGTGTTGGGTTTCAGTGGTGGGGGGTTCAGCGTTGGGGGTTCAGTGTTGGGGGTCAGCGGCGGGGGTTCAGTGTTGTGGTTCAGTGTTGGGGTTCAGTGTTTGGGTGTTCAGTGTTGGGCTTCAATGTTGTGGGTTCAGTGTCTCGGATTCAGTGTTGTGGGCTCAGTGTTGGGGTTAGGTTTTGGGGTTCAGTGGTGGGTGGTTAGTGTTGGGGTTCAGTTTTGGGGACCCGCGTTGGGGGTTCAGTGTTGGGTGTTTCAGCTTTGGGGTTCAGTGGTAGCGTTCAGTGTTGGGGGTTCAGTGCTGGGGGCCAGTGTTGGGGGGTCAGTGTTTGGGAACAGTGTTGGGGGCACAGTGTTGGGGTTCAGATTCGGGGGTTCAGTGTTGGAGTTCAGTGTTCGGGAGTTCAGTGTTGTGCTTCAATGTTGGGGGTTCAGTGTTGGGGAATCAGTGTCGGGGACTCAATGTTTGGGGGTTCATTGTTGGGGCTCAGTGTTAGGGTTCAGTGTTGGGATTCAGTGTTGGCGGTCAGTGTTGGGGCTCGGAGTTGGGGGTTAAGTTTTGGGTTTCAGTGGTGGGCTGTCAGCATTGGGGTTCAGTGTAGGGGGTTCAGTGTTGTGGGTTCAGTGTTGGGGGTTCAATGCTGGGGTTCGGTGTTGGGGGTTCAGTGTTAGGGCTCAGTGTTCAGGGGTTCAGCGTTGGGGGTTCCGTGTGGGGGTTCCGTGTGGGGGTTCAGTGTCGGGGTTCAGTGCTGGGGTTCCGTCTTGCGGTTCATTGTTGGGGGGTCAGCGTTGGGGGGTCAGCGTTGGGGTTCAGTGTAGGGGTTCAGCGTTGGTGGTTCAGTGTAGAGGTTCAGTGTTGGGGGATTCAGTGTTGTGGTTCACCGTTAGGGGTTCTGTGTTGGAGCTCAGTTTTGGGGCTCCGTTTTGGGGTTCAGTGTTGGGGTTCCAGTTTTTGGGGTCAGTTTGGGGTGTCAGTATTGGGGTTCAGAGTTGGGGGTTCAGTATTGTGGTTCAGTGTTGGGGTCAGTGTTGGGGTTCAGTGTTAGGGTTCAGTGTTGTGACCTGTGTTGGCGGTTCATTGTTGGGGGTCCAGTGTTGGTGGTTCAGTGGTGGGGGTCAGTTTGGGGGTTGAGTATTGGGGTTCGGTGTTGCGGTTCAGTATTGCGAGTCAGTGTTGGGGTTCAGTGTTGGGGTGTTCTGCGTTGGGGTTTCAGTGTTGGGGGTCAGTGTTGGGGTTCAGTGTTAGGGTTCAGTGTTGTGGTCCTGTGTTGGTGGTTCAGTGTTGGGGGTCCAGTGTTGGGGGTTCAGTGGTGGGGGTCAGTTTGGGGGTTTAGTGTTGGGGTTCAGTGTTGGGGTTCAGTGTTGGGGTTCAGTGTTGTGGTTCAGTTTTGGGGATCCGTGTTGGGGGTTCATTGTTGGGTGTTTCAGCTTTGGGGTTCCGTGGTAGCGTTCAGTGTCGGGGGTTCAGTGTTGGGGTTCAGTGTTTGGGTGTTCAGTGTTGGGCTTCAATGTTGTGGGTTCAGTGTTGCGGATTCAGTGTTTGGGTGTTCAGTGTTGGGCTTTAATGTTGTGGGTTCAGTGTTGCGGATTCAGTGTTGGGGGCTCAGTGTTGGGGTCAGTGTTGGGGTTCGGGTTTGGGGTTCAGTGGTTGGTGGTTAGTGTTGGGGTTCAGTTTTTGGGACCCGCGTTGGGGGTTCAGTGTTGGGTGTTTCAGCTTTGGGGTTCAGTGGTAGCGTTCAGTGTTGGGGGTTCAGTGCTGGGGACCAGTGTTGGGGGGTCAGTGTTCGGGTTCAGTGGTTTAGTGTTAGGGTTCAGTGTTGTGGGTTCAGTGTTTGGGCTCAGTATTGGGGGCACAGTGTTGGGGTTCAGTGTCGGGGGGGGTCAGTGTGGGGGTTCAGTGTTGGCGGTCAGTGTTTGAGTTCATTGTTGGGGATTCAGTGTTGGGGATTCAATGTAGGGGTCAGTTTTGGGGGTTCAGTGTTGTGATTTCAGTGTTCAGGGCTTCCGTATTGGGGTTCAGTGTTGAGGGTTCGGTTTGGGGAACCGGTGTTGGGGTTCAGGGTTGGGGTTCAGTTTTGAGTTCCAGTGTTTGGGGGTTCAGTGTTGAGGGGGCAGTGTTGGGGTTCAGTGTGGGGTTCAGTGTTGGGGTTCACCGGTCGTGGTTCTGTGTTCGGGATCAGTTTTGAGGCTCGGTTTTGGGGTTCACTGTTGCGGTTCAGTGTTGGGGACCAGTGTTGGGGGTAAAGTGTTGGAAGTTCAGTGGGGGTCGGTTTGTAGGTTCATTATTGGGGGTTCAGTATTGGGCGTTCAGTTTTGGGGGTCCAGTGTTGGTGTTCAGTGGTGAGGGTCAGTTTGGGGGTTCAGTATTGGGGTTCCGTTTTGGGCGTTCAGTATTGTGGTTCAGTGTTGGGGGTTCAGTGTTGGGGTGCAGTGTTGGGGTTCAGTAATCGGGGGTTCAGTGATCGGGGGTTCAGGGTTGGGGGTTCAGTGTTGGGGGTTCAGTGTTGGAGTTCAGTGTTGGGGTGGTCAGTGTTGGAGGTTCAGTGTTGGGGGATTCAGTGTTGGGGGTTCAGTGTTGGGGATCAGTTTTGGGCGTGGTCAGCGTTGGGGGTTCAGTGTTGGGGTGTTCAGTGTTGGTGGTTCAGTGTTGGGGCTGGTCAGTGTTGGTGGTTCAGTGTTGCGGGGTTCAGTGTTGGGGTTCAGTATTGGGGGTTCAGCGTTGGAGGTTCAGTGTTGGGGGTTCAGCGTTTGGGGGTTCAGTGTTGGGGTTCCGTGTTCTGGGTCAGCTGCGGGGGTTCAGTGTTGGGGTTCAGTGTTCGGCGATTCAGTGTTGGGGGTTCAATGTTGCGGTTTCAGTGTTGGGGTATCAGTTTTGGGGGTTCAATGTTGGGGGTTCAGTGTTGGAGGTCCGTCTTGCGGCTCAGTGTTGGGGTGTTCAGTGTTGGGGGTTCAGTATTGAGGTGTCAGCGTTTGGGGTTCAGTGTTGGGTTTCAGTGGTGGGGGTTCAGCGTTGGGGGTTCAGTGTTGGGGGTCAGCGGCGGGGGTTCAGTGTTAGGGTTCAGTGTCGGGGGTTCAGTGTTGGGCTTCAATGTTGTGGGTTCAGTGTCTCGGATTCAGTGTTGTGGGCTCAGTGTTGGGGTTAGGTTTTGGGGTTCAGTGGTGGGTGGTTAGTGTTGGGGTTCAGTTTTGGGGACCCGCGTTGGGGGTTCAGTGTTGGGTGTTTCAGCTTTGGGGTTCAGTGGTAGCGTTCAGTGTTGGGGGTTCAGTGCTGGGGGCCAGTGTTGGGGGGTCAGTGTTAGGGTTCAGTGGTTCAGTGTTAGTGTTCAGTGTTGTGGGTTCAGTGTTTGGGTTCAGTGTTGGGGGCACAGTGTTGGGGTTCAGAGTCGGTGGTTCAGTGTTGGAGTTCAGTGTTCGGGAGTTCAGTGTTGGGCTTCAATGTTGGGGGCTCAGTGTTGGAGGTCCGTCTTGCGGCTCAGTGTTGAGGTGTTCAGTGTTGGGGGTTCAGTATTGAGGTGTCATCGTTTCGGGTTCAGTGTTGGGGTGTTCAGCGTCGGGGGTTCAGTGTTGGGGTTCTGTGTTGGGGGTCAGCGGCGGGGGTTCAGCGTTGGGGTTCAGTGTCGGGGGTTCAGTGTTGGGGTTCAGTGTTTGGGTGTTCGGTGTTGGGCTTCAATGTTGTGGGTTCAGTGTCGCGGATTGTGTTTTGGGGAGCTCAGTGTTGGGGTCAGTGTTGGGGTTCGGTTTTGGGGTGCAGTGGTGGGTGGGTAGTGTTGGGGTTCAGTTTTGGGGACCCGCGTTGGGGGTTCAGTGTTGGGTGTTTCAGCTTTGGGGTTCAGTGGTAGCGTTCAGTGTTGGGGTTCAGTGCTGGGGGCCAGTATTGGGTGGTCAGTGTTAGGGTTCAGTGGTTCAGTGTTAGGGTTCAGTGTTGTGGGTTCAGTGTTGGGGTTCAGTGTTGGAAGTTCAGTGGGGGGTCGGTTTGGTTGTTCAGTATTGGGGCTAATTGTTGGGGTGTTCATCATTGGGGGTACAATGTTGGGGGTTCAGTGTTGGGGGTCCAGTGTTGGGGTTCAGTGGCGGGGGTCAGTTTGGGGGTTCAGTATTGTGGTTCCGTGTTGGGGGTTCAGTATTGTGTTTCAGTGTTGGGGGTTCAGTGTTGGGGTGCCGTGATCGGGGGTTCAGTGATCGGGGGTTCAGTGTTGGGGGTTTAATGTTGGGGTTTCAGTGTTGGGGTTCCTTTTTGGTGGTCAGTTTTGGAGGTTCAATGTTGGGGGTTCAGTGTTGGAGGTCCGTGTTGGGGGTTCAGTGTTGGGGTGTTCAGTGTTGGGTGTTCAGTATTGGGGGTTCAGCTTTGGGGGTTCAGTGTTGCGGGTTCAGGGTTGGGGGTTCAGTGTTGGGGGTTCAGTGTTGGGGGTTCAGTGTTGGAGTTCAGTGTTGGGGTGGTCAGTGTTGGAGGTTCAGTGTTGGGGGATTTAGTGTTGGGGGTTCAGTGTTGGGGATCAGTTTTGGGCGTGGTCAGCGTTGGGGGTTCAGTGTTGGGACTGGTCAGTGTTGGTGGTTCAGTGTTGCGGGGTTCAGTGTTGGGGTTCAGTGATGTGGTTTCAGTGTTGGGGGTTCAGTGTTGGAAGTTCAGTGGGGGTCGGTTTGTAGGTTCATTATTGGGGGTTCAGTATTGGGCGTTCAGTTTTGGGGGTCCAGTGTTGGTGTTCAGTGGTGAGGGTCAGTTTGGGGGTTCAGTATTGGGGTTCCGTTTTGGGCGTTCAGTATTGTGGTTCAGTGTTGGGGGTTCAGTGTTGGGGTGCAGTGTTGGGGTTCAGTAATCGGGGGTTCAGTGATCGGGGGTTCAGGGTTGGGGGTTCAGTGTTGGGGGTTCAGTGTTGGAGTTCAGTGTTGGGGTGGTCAGTGTTGGAGGTTCAGTGTTGGGGGATTCAGTGTTGGGGGTTCAGTGTTGGGGATCAGTTTTGGGCGTGGTCAGCGTTGGGGGTTCAGTGTTGGGGTGTTCAGTGTTGGTGGTTCAGTGTTGGGGCTGGTCAGTGTTGGTGGTTCAGTGTTGCGGGGTTCAGTGTTGGGGTTCAGTATTGGGGGTTCAGCGTTGGAGGTTCAGTGTCGGGGGTTCAGCGTTTGGGGGTTCAGTGTTGGGGTTCCGTGTTCTGGGTCAGCTGCGGGGGTTCAGTGTTGGGGTTCAGTGTTCGGCGATTCAGTGTTGGGGGTTCAATGTTGCGGTTTCAGTGTTGGGGTATCAGTTTTGGGGGTTCAATGTTGGGGGTTCAGTGTTGGAGGTCCGTCTTGCGGCTCAGTGTTGGGGTGTTCTGTGTTGGGGGTTCAGTATTGAGGTGTCAGCGTTTGGGGTTCAGTGTTGGGTTTCAGTGGTGGGGGGTTCAGCGTTGGGGGTTCAGTGTTGGGGGTCAGCGGCGGGGGTTCAGTGTTAGGGTTCAGTGTCGGGGGTTCAGTGTTGGGCTTCAATGTTGTGGGTTCAGTGTCTCGGATTCAGTGTTGTGGGCTCAGTGTTGGGGTTAGGTTTTGGGGTTCAGTGGTGGGTGGTTAGTGTTGGGGTTCAGTTTTGGGGACCCGCGTTGGGGGTTCAGTGTTGGGTGTTTCAGCTTTGGGGTTCAGTGGTAGCGTTCAGTGTTGGGGGTTCAGTGCTGGGGGCCAGTGTTGGGGGGTCAGTGTTAGGGTTCAGTGGTTCAGTGTTAGTGTTCAGTGTTGTGGGTTCAGTGTTTGGGTTCAGTGTTGGGGGCACAGTGTTGGGGTTCAGAGTCGGTGGTTCAGTGTTGGAGTTCAGTGTTCGGGAGTTCAGTGTTGGGCTTCAATGTTGGGGGCTCAGTGTTGGAGGTCCGTCTTGCGGCTCAGTGTTGGGGTGTTCAGTGTTGGGGGTTCAGTATTGAGGTGTCATCGTTTCGGGTTCAGTGTTGGGGTGTTCAGCGTCGGGGGTTCAGTGTTGGGGTTCTGTGTTGGGGGTCAGCGGCGGGGGTTCAGCGTTGGGGTTCAGTGTCGGGGGTTCAGTGTTGGGGTTCAGTGTTTGGGTGTTCGGTGTTGGGCTTCAATGTTGTGGGTTCAGTGTCGCGGATTGTGTTTTGGGGAGCTCAGTGTTGGGGTCAGTGTTGGGGTTCGGTTTTGGGGTGCAGTGGTGGGTGGGTAGTGTTGGGGTTCAGTTTTGGGGACCCGCGTTGGGGGTTCAGTGTTGGGTGTTTCAGCTTTGGGGTTCAGTGGTAGCGTTCAGTGTTGGGGTTCAGTGCTGGGGGCCAGTATTGGGTGGTCAGTGTTAGGGTTCAGTGGTTCAGTGTTAGGGTTCAGTGTTGTGGGTTCAGTGTTGGGGTTCAGTGTTGGAAGTTCAGTGGGGGGTCGGTTTGGTTGTTCAGTATTGGGGCTAATTGTTGGGGTGTTCATCATTGGGGGTACAATGTTGGGGGTTCAGTGTTGGGGGTCCAGTGTTGGGGTTCAGTGGCGGGGGTCAGTTTGGGGGTTCAGTATTGTGGTTCCGTGTTGGGGGTTCAGTATTGTGTTTCAGTGTTGGGGGTTCAGTGTTGGGGTGCCGTGATCGGGGGTTCAGTGATCGGGGGTTCAGTGTTGGGGGTTTAATGTTGGGGTTTCAGTGTTGGGGTTCCTTTTTGGTGGTCAGTTTTGGAGGTTCAATGTTGGGGGTTCAGTGTTGGAGGTCCGTGTTGGGGGTTCAGTGTTGGGGTGTTCAGTGTTGGGTGTTCAGTATTGGGGGTTCAGCTTTGGGGGTTCAGTGTTGCGGGTTCAGGGTTGGGGGTTCAGTGTTGGGGGTTCAGTGTTGGGGGTTCAGTGTTGGAGTTCAGTGTTGGGGTGGTCAGTGTTGGAGGTTCAGTGTTGGGGGATTCAGTGTTGGGGGTTCAGTGTTGGGGATCAGTTTTGGGCGTGGTCAGCGTTGGGGGTTCAGTGTTGGGGTGTTCAGTGCTGGGGGTTCAGTGTTGGGACTGGTCAGTGTTGGTGGTTCAGTGTTGCGGGGTTCAGTGTTGGGGTTCAGTGATGTGGTTTCAGTGTTGGGGGTTCAGTGTTGGATGATTCGGTATTGGGGTTCAGTGTCGGGGTTCAGTGTTTGGGGGTTCAGTGTTGAGGGGGCAGTGTTGGGATTCACCGTTCGGGGTTCTGTATTCGGGATCAGTTTTGGGGCTCAGTTTTGGGGTTCAGAGTTGCGGTTCAGTGTTGGGGTCCAGTGTTGGGGGTTCAGTGTTGGAAGTTCAGTGGGGGTCGGTTTGGGGGTTCAGTATTGGGGCTAATTGTTGGGGTGTTCAGCATTGGGGGTTCAGTGTTGGGGGTACAGTGTTTGGGGTCCAGTGTTGGGGGTTCAGTGGTGGGGGGCAGTTTGGGGGTTCAGTTTTGGGGTTCCGTGTTGGGGGTTCAGTATTGTGGTTCAGTGTTGGGGTTTCAGTGTTGGGGTGCAGTGTTGGGGTTCAGTGATCGGGGGATCAGTGATCGGGGGTTCTGTGTTGGGGGTTTAATGTTGGGGGTCCGTGTTGGGGGTTCAGTGTTGGGGTGTTCAGTGTTGGGTGTTCAGTATTGGGGGTTCAGCGTTGGAGGTTCATCGTTGGGGGTTCAGCGTTGGGGGTTCAGTGTTGGGGTTCCGTGTTCTGGGTCAGCTGCGGGGGTTCAGTGTTGGGGTTCAGTGTTCGGGAGTTCAGTGTTGGGGGTTCAATGTTGCAGTTTCAGTGTTGGGGTATCAGTTTTGGGAGTTCAATGTTGGGGGTTCAGTGTTGGAGGTCCGTCTTGCGGCTCAGTGTTGGGGTGTTCAGTGTTGGAAGTTCAGTATTGAGGTGTCAGCGTTTGGAGTTCAGTGTTGGGTTTCAGTGGTGGGGGGTTCAGCGTTGGGGGTTCAGTGTTGGGGGTCAGCGGCGGGGGTTCAGTGTTGTGGTTCAGTGTTGGGGTTCAGTGTTTGGGTGTTCAGTGTTGGGCTTCAATGTTGTGGGTTCAGTGTCTCGGATTCAGTGTTGTGGGCTCAGTGTTGGGGTTAGGTTTTGGGGTTCAGTGGTGGGTGGTTAGTGTTGGGGTTCAGTTTTGGGGACCCGCGTTGGGGGTTCAGTGTTGGGTGTTTCAGCTTTGGGGTTCAGTGGTAGCGTTCAGTGTTGGGGGTTCAGTGCTGGGGTCCAGTGTTGGGGGGTCAGTGTTTGGGAACAGTGTTGGGGGCACAGTGTTGGGGTTCAGATTCGGGGGTTCAGTGTTGGAGTTCAGTGTTCGGGAGTTCAGTGTTGGGCTTCAATGTTGGGGGTTCAGTGTTGGGGAATCAGTGTCGGGGACTCAATGTTTGGGGGTTCATTGTTGGGGCTCAGTGTTAGGGTTCAGTGTTGGGATTCAGTGTTGGCGGTCAGTGTTGGGGCTCGGAGTTGGGGGTTAAGTTTTGGGTTTCAGTGGTGGGCTGTCAGCATTGGGGTTCAGTGTAGGGGGTTCAGTGTTGTGGGTTCAGTGTTGGGGGTTCAATGCTGGGGTTCGGTGTTGGGGGTTCAGTGTTAGGGCTCAGTGTTCAGGGGTTCAGCGTTGGGGGTTCCGTGTGGGGGTTCCGTGTGGGGGTTCAGTGTCGGGGTTCAGTGCTGGGGTTCCGTCTTGCGGTTCATTGTTGGGGGGTCAGCGTTGGGGGGTCAGCGTTGGGGTTCAGTGTAGGGGTTCAGCGTTGGTGGTTCAGTGTAGAGGTTCAGTGTTGGGGGATTCAGTGTTGTGGTTCACCGTTAGGGGTTCTGTGTTGGAGCTCAGTTTTGGGGCTCCGTTTTGGGGTTCAGTGTTGGGGTTCCAGTTTTTGGGGTCAGTTTGGGGTGTCAGTATTGGGGTTCAGAGTTGGGGGTTCAGTATTGTGGTTCAGTGTTGGGGTCAGTGTTGGGGTTCAGTGTTAGGGTTCAGTGTTGTGACCTGTGTTGGCGGTTCATTGTTGGGGGTCCAGTGTTGGTGGTTCAGTGGTGGGGGTCAGTTTGGGGGTTGAGTATTGGGGTTCGGTGTTGCGGTTCAGTATTGCGAGTCAGTGTTGGGGTTCAGTGTTGGGGTGTTCTGCGTTGGGGTTTCAGTGTTGGGGGTCAGTGTTGGGGTTCAGTGTTAGGGTTCAGTGTTGTGGTCCTGTGTTGGTGGTTCAGTGTTGGGGGTCCAGTGTTGGGGGTTCAGTGGTGGGGGTCAGTTTGGGGGTTTAGTGTTGGGGTTCAGTGTTGGGGTTCAGTGTTGGGGTTCAGTGTTGTGGTTCAGTTTTGGGGATCCGTGTTGGGGGTTCATTGTTGGGTGTTTCAGCTTTGGGGTTCCGTGGTAGCGTTCAGTGTCGGGGGTTCAGTGTTGGGGTTCAGTGTTTGGGTGTTCAGTGTTGGGCTTCAATGTTGTGGGTTCAGTGTTGCGGATTCAGTGTTTGGGTGTTCAGTGTTGGGCTTTAATGTTGTGGGTTCAGTGTTGCGGATTCAGTGTTGGGGGCTCAGTGTTGGGGTCAGTGTTGGGGTTCGGGTTTGGGGTTCAGTGGTTGGTGGTTAGTGTTGGGGTTCAGTTTTTGGGACCCGCGTTGGGGGTTCAGTGTTGGGTGTTTCAGCTTTGGGGTTCAGTGGTAGCGTTCAGTGTTGGGGGTTCAGTGCTGGGGACCAGTGTTGGGGGGTCAGTGTTCGGGTTCAGTGGTTTAGTGTTAGGGTTCAGTGTTGTGGGTTCAGTGTTTGGGCTCAGTATTGGGGGCACAGTGTTGGGGTTCAGTGTCGGGGGGGGTCAGTGTGGGGGTTCAGTGTTGGCGGTCAGTGTTTGAGTTCATTGTTGGGGATTCAGTGTTGGGGATTCAATGTAGGGGTCAGTTTTGGGGGTTCAGTGTTGTGATTTCAGTGTTCAGGGCTTCCGTATTGGGGTTCAGTGTTGAGGGTTCGGTTTGGGGAACCGGTGTTGGGGTTCAGGGTTGGGGTTCAGTTTTGAGTTCCAGTGTTTGGGGGTTCAGTGTTGAGGGGGCAGTGTTGGGGTTCAGTGTGGGGTTCAGTGTTGGGGTTCACCGGTCGTGGTTCTGTGTTCGGGATCAGTTTTGAGGCTCGGTTTTGGGGTTCACTGTTGCGGTTCAGTGTTGGGGACCAGTGTTGGGGGTAAAGTGTTGGAAGTTCAGTGGGGGTCGGTTTGTAGGTTCATTATTGGGGGTTCAGTATTGGGCGTTCAGTTTTGGGGGTCCAGTGTTGGTGTTCAGTGGTGAGGGTCAGTTTGGGGGTTCAGTATTGGGGTTCCGTTTTGGGCGTTCAGTATTGTGGTTCAGTGTTGGGGGTTCAGTGTTGGGGTGCAGTGTTGGGGTTCAGTAATCGGGGGTTCAGTGATCGGGGGTTCAGGGTTGGGGGTTCAGTGTTGGGGGTTCAGTGTTGGAGTTCAGTGTTGGGGTGGTCAGTGTTGGAGGTTCAGTGTTGGGGGATTCAGTGTTGGGGGTTCAGTGTTGGGGATCAGTTTTGGGCGTGGTCAGCGTTGGGGGTTCAGTGTTGGGGTGTTCAGTGTTGGTGGTTCAGTGTTGGGGCTGGTCAGTGTTGGTGGTTCAGTGTTGCGGGGTTCAGTGTTGGGGTTCAGTATTGGGGGTTCAGCGTTGGAGGTTCAGTGTTGGGGGTTCAGCGTTTGGGGGTTCAGTGTTGGGGTTCCGTGTTCTGGGTCAGCTGCGGGGGTTCAGTGTTGGGGTTCAGTGTTCGGCGATTCAGTGTTGGGGGTTCAATGTTGCGGTTTCAGTGTTGGGGTATCAGTTTTGGGGGTTCAATGTTGGGGGTTCAGTGTTGGAGGTCCGTCTTGCGGCTCAGTGTTGGGGTGTTCAGTGTTGGGGGTTCAGTATTGAGGTGTCAGCGTTTGGGGTTCAGTGTTGGGTTTCAGTGGTGGGGGTTCAGCGTTGGGGGTTCAGTGTTGGGGGTCAGCGGCGGGGGTTCAGTGTTAGGGTTCAGTGTCGGGGGTTCAGTGTTGGGCTTCAATGTTGTGGGTTCAGTGTCTCGGATTCAGTGTTGTGGGCTCAGTGTTGGGGTTAGGTTTTGGGGTTCAGTGGTGGGTGGTTAGTGTTGGGGTTCAGTTTTGGGGACCCGCGTTGGGGGTTCAGTGTTGGGTGTTTCAGCTTTGGGGTTCAGTGGTAGCGTTCAGTGTTGGGGGTTCAGTGCTGGGGGCCAGTGTTGGGGGGTCAGTGTTAGGGTTCAGTGGTTCAGTGTTAGTGTTCAGTGTTGTGGGTTCAGTGTTTGGGTTCAGTGTTGGGGGCACAGTGTTGGGGTTCAGAGTCGGTGGTTCAGTGTTGGAGTTCAGTGTTCGGGAGTTCAGTGTTGGGCTTCAATGTTGGGGGCTCAGTGTTGGAGGTCCGTCTTGCGGCTCAGTGTTGAGGTGTTCAGTGTTGGGGGTTCAGTATTGAGGTGTCATCGTTTCGGGTTCAGTGTTGGGGTGTTCAGCGTCGGGGGTTCAGTGTTGGGGTTCTGTGTTGGGGGTCAGCGGCGGGGGTTCAGCGTTGGGGTTCAGTGTCGGGGGTTCAGTGTTGGGGTTCAGTGTTTGGGTGTTCGGTGTTGGGCTTCAATGTTGTGGGTTCAGTGTCGCGGATTGTGTTTTGGGGAGCTCAGTGTTGGGGTCAGTGTTGGGGTTCGGTTTTGGGGTGCAGTGGTGGGTGGGTAGTGTTGGGGTTCAGTTTTGGGGACCCGCGTTGGGGGTTCAGTGTTGGGTGTTTCAGCTTTGGGGTTCAGTGGTAGCGTTCAGTGTTGGGGTTCAGTGCTGGGGGCCAGTATTGGGTGGTCAGTGTTAGGGTTCAGTGGTTCAGTGTTAGGGTTCAGTGTTGTGGGTTCAGTGTTGGGGTTCAGTGTTGGAAGTTCAGTGGGGGGTCGGTTTGGTTGTTCAGTATTGGGGCTAATTGTTGGGGTGTTCATCATTGGGGGTACAATGTTGGGGGTTCAGTGTTGGGGGTCCAGTGTTGGGGTTCAGTGGCGGGGGTCAGTTTGGGGGTTCAGTATTGTGGTTCCGTGTTGGGGGTTCAGTATTGTGTTTCAGTGTTGGGGGTTCAGTGTTGGGGTGCCGTGATCGGGGGTTCAGTGATCGGGGGTTCAGTGTTGGGGGTTTAATGTTGGGGTTTCAGTGTTGGGGTTCCTTTTTGGTGGTCAGTTTTGGAGGTTCAATGTTGGGGGTTCAGTGTTGGAGGTCCGTGTTGGGGGTTCAGTGTTGGGGTGTTCAGTGTTGGGTGTTCAGTATTGGGGGTTCAGCTTTGGGGGTTCAGTGTTGCGGGTTCAGGGTTGGGGGTTCAGTGTTGGGGGTTCAGTGTTGGGGGTTCAGTGTTGGAGTTCAGTGTTGGGGTGGTCAGTGTTGGAGGTTCAGTGTTGGGGGATTTAGTGTTGGGGGTTCAGTGTTGGGGATCAGTTTTGGGCGTGGTCAGCGTTGGGGGTTCAGTGTTGGGACTGGTCAGTGTTGGTGGTTCAGTGTTGCGGGGTTCAGTGTTGGGGTTCAGTGATGTGGTTTCAGTGTTGGGGGTTCAGTGTTGGATGATTCGGTATTGGGGTTCAGTGTCGGGGTTCAGTGTTTGGGGGTTCAGTGTTGAGGGGGCAGTGTTGGGATTCACCGTTCGGGGTTCTGTATTCGGGATCAGTTTTGGGGCTCAGTTTTGGGGTTCAGAGTTGCGGTTCAGTGTTGGGGTCCAGTGTTGGGGGTTCAGTGTTGGAAGTTCAGTGGGGGTCGGTTTGGGGGTTCAGTATTGGGGCTAATTGTTGGGGTGTTCAGCATTGGGGGTTCAGTGTTGGGGGTACAGTGTTTGGGGTCCAGTGTTGGGGGTTCAGTGGTGGGGGTCAGTTTGGGGGTTCAGTTTTGGGGTTCCGTGTTGGGGGTTCAGTATTGTGGTTCAGTGTTGGGGTTTCAGTGTTGGGGTGCAGTGTTGGGGTTCAGTGATCGGGGGATCAGTGATCGGGGGTTCTGTGTTGGGGGTTTAATGTTGGGGGTCCGTGTTGGGGGTTCAGTGTTGGGGTGTTCAGTGTTGGGTGTTCAGTATTGGGGGTTCAGCGTTGGAGGTTCAGCGTTGGGGGTTCAGCGTTGGGGGTTCAGTGTTGGGGTTCCGTGTTCTGGGTCAGCTGCGGGGGTTCAGTGTTGGGGTTCAGTGTTCGGGAGTTCAGTGTTGGGGGTTCAATGTTGCAGTTTCAGTGTTGGGGTATCAGTTTTGGGAGTTCAATGTTGGGGGTTCAGTGTTGGAGGTCCGTCTTGCGGCTCAGTGTTGGGGTGTTCAGTGTTGGAAGTTCAGTATTGAGGTGTCAGCGTTTGGAGTTCAGTGTTGGGTTTCAGTGGTGGGGGGTTCAGCGTTGGGGGTTCAGTGTTGGGGGTCAGCGGCGGGGGTTCAGTGTTGTGGTTCAGTGTTGGGGTTCAGTGTTTGGGTGTTCAGTGTTGGGCTTCAATGTTGTGGGTTCAGTGTCTCGGATTCAGTGTTGTGGGCTCAGTGTTGGGGTTAGGTTTTGGGGTTCAGTGGTGGGTGGGTAGTGTTGGGGTTCAGTTTTGGGGACCCGCGTTGGGGGTTCAGTGTTGGGTGTTTCAGCTTTGGGGTTCAGTGGTAGCGTTCAGTGTTGGGGGTTCAGTGCTGGGGGCCAGTGTTGGGGGGTCAGTGTTTGGGAACAGTGTTGGGGGCACAGTGTTGGGGTTCAGATTCGGGGGTTCAGTGTTGGAGTTCAGTGTTCGGGAGTTCAGTGTTGGGCTTCAATGTTGGGGGTTCAGTGTTGGGGAATCAGTGTCGGGGACTCAATGTTTGGGGGTTCATTGTTGGGGCTCAGTGTTAGGGTTCAGTGTTGGGATTCAGTGTTGGCGGTCAGTGTTGGGGCTCGGAGTTGGGGGTTAAGTTTTGGGTTTCAGTGGTGGGCTGTCAGCATTGGGGTTCAGTGTTCCGGGGGTTCAGTGTAGGGGGTTCAGTGTTGTGGGTTCAGTGTTGGGGGTTCAATGCTGGGGTTCGGTGTTGGGGGTTCAGTGTTAGGGCTCAGTGTTCAGGGGTTCAGCGTTGGGGGTTCCGTGTGGGGGTTCCGTGTGGGGGTTCAGTGTCGGGGTTCAGTGCTGGGGTTCCGTCTTGCGGTTCATTGTTGGGGGGTCAGCGTTGGGGGGTCAGCGTTGGGGTTCAGTGTAGGGGTTCAGCGTTGGTGGTTCAGTGTAGAGGTTCAGTGTTGGGGGATTCAGTGTTGTGGTTCACCGTTAGGGGATCTGTGTTGGAGCTCAGTTTTGGGGCTCCGTTTTGGGGTTCAGTGTTGGGGTTCCAGTTTTTGGGGTCAGTTTGGGGTGTCAGTATTGGGGTTCAGAGTTGGGGGTTCAGTATTGTGGTTCAGTGTTGGGGTCAGTGTTGGGGTTCAGTGTTAGGGTTCAGTGTTGTGACCTGTGTTGGCGGTTCATTGTTGGGGGTCCAGTGTTGGTGGTTCAGTGGTGGGGGTCAGTTTGGGGGTTGAGTATTGGGGTTCGGTGTTGCGGTTCAGTATTGCGAGTCAGTGTTGGGGTTCAGTGTTGGGGTGTTCTGCGTTGGGGTTTCAGTGTTGGGGGTCAGTGTTGGGATTCAGTGTTAGGGTTCAGTGTTGTGGTCCTGTGTTGGTGGTTCAGTGTTGGGGGTCCAGTGTTGGGGGTTCAGTGGTGGGGGTCAGTTTGGGGGTTTAGTGTTGGGGTTCAGTGTTGGGGTTCAGTGTTGGGGTTCAGTGTTGTGGTTCAGTTTTGGGGATCCGTGTTGGGGGTTCATTGTTGGGTGTTTCAGCTTTGGGGTTCCGTGGTAGCGTTCAGTGTCGGGGGTTCAGTGTTGGGGTTCAGTGTTAGGGTTCAGTGTTGTGACCTGTGTTGGCGGTTCATTGTTGGGGGTCCAGTGTTGGTGGTTCAGTGGTGGGGGTCAGTTTGGGGGTTGAGTATTGGGGTTCGGTGTTGCGGTTCAGTATTGCGAGTCAGTGTTGGGGTTCAGTGTTGGGGTGTTCTGCGTTGGGGTTTCAGTGTTGGGGGTCAGTGTTGGGGTTCAGTGTTAGGGTTCAGTGTTGTGGTCCTGTGTTGGTGGTTCAGTGTTGGGGGTCCAGTGTTGGGGGTTCAGTGGTGGGGGTCAGTTTGGGGGTTTAGTGTTGGGGTTCAGTGTTGGGGTTCAGTGTTGGGGTTCAGTGTTGTGGTTCAGTTTTGGGGATCCGTGTTGGGGGTTCATTGTTGGGTGTTTCAGCTTTGGGGTTCCGTGGTAGCGTTCAGTGTCGGGGGTTCAGTGTTGGGGTTCAGTGTTTGGGTGTTCAGTGTTGGGCTTCAATGTTGTGGGTTCAGTGTTGCGGATTCAGTGTTTGGGTGTTCAGTGTTGGGCTTTAATGTTGTGGGTTCAGTGTTGCGGATTCAGTGTTGGGGGCTCAGTGTTGGGGTCAGTGTTGGGGTTCGGGTTTGGGGTTCAGTGGTTGGTGGTTAGTGTTGGGGTTCAGTTTTTGGGACCCGCGTTGGGGGTTCAGTGTTGGGTGTTTCAGCTTTGGGGTTCAGTGGTAGCGTTCAGTGTTGGGGGTTCAGTGCTGGGGACCAGTGTTGGGGGGTCAGTGTTCGGGTTCAGTGGTTTAGTGTTAGGGTTCAGTGTTGTGGGTTCAGTGTTTGGGCTCAGTATTGGGGGCACAGTGTTGGGGTTCAGTGTCGGGGGGGGTCAGTGTGGGGGTTCAGTGTTGGCGGTCAGTGTTTGAGTTCATTGTTGGGGATTCAGTGTTGGGGATTCAATGTAGGGGTCAGTTTTGGGGGTTCAGTGTTGTGATTTCAGTGTTCAGGGCTTCCGTATTGGGGTTCAGTGTTGAGGGTTCGGTTTGGGGAACCGGTGTTGGGGTTCAGGGTTGGGGTTCAGTTTTGAGTTTCAGTGTTTGGGGGTTCAGTGTTGAGGGGGCAGTGCTGGGGTTCAGTGTGGGGTTCAGTGTTGGGGTTCACCGGTCGTGGTTCTGTGTTCGGGATCAGTTTTGAGGCTCGGTTTTGGGGTTCACTGTTGCGGTTCAGTGTTGGGGACCAGTGTTGGGGGTTAAGTGTTGGAAGTTCAGTGGGGGTCGGTTTGTAGGTTCATTATTGGGGGTTCAGTATTGGGCGTTCAGTTTTGGGGGTCCAGTGTTGGTGTTCAGTGGTGAGGGTCAGTTTGGGGGTTCAGTATTGGGGTTCCGTTTTGGGCGTTCAGTATTGTGGTTCAGTGTTGGGGGTTCAGTGTTGGGGTGCAGTGTTGGGGTTCAGTAATCGGGGGTTCAGTGATCGGGGGTTCAGGGTTGGGGGTTCAGTGTTGGGGGTTCAGTGTTGGAGTTCCGTGTTGGGGTGGTCAGTGTTGGAGGTTCAGTGTTGGGGGATTCAGTGTTGGGGGTTCAGTGTTGGGGATCAGTTTTGGGCGTGGTCAGCGTTGGGGGTTCAGTGTTGGGGTGTTCAGTGTTGGTGGTTCAGTGTTGGGGCTGGTCAGTGTTGGTGGTTCAGTGTTGCGGGGTTCAGTGTTGGGGTTCAGTATTGGGGGTTCAGCGTTGGAGGTTCAGTGTTGGGGGTTCAGCGTTTGGGGGTTCAGTGTTGGGGTTCCGTGTTCTGGGTCAGCTGCGGGGGTTCAGTGTTGGGGTTCAGTGTTCGGCGATTCAGTGTTGGGGGTTCAATGTTGCGGTTTCAGTGTTGGGGTATCAGTTTTGGGGGTTCAATGTTGGGGGTTCAGTGTTGGAGGTCCGTCTTGCGGCTCAGTGTTGGGGTGTTCAGTGTTGGGGGTTCAGTATTGAGGTGTCAGCGTTTGGGGTTCAGTGTTGGGTTTCAGTGGTGGGGGGTTCAGCGTTGGGGGTTCAGTGTTGGGGGTCAGCGGCGGGGGTTCAGTGTTAGGGTTCAGTGTCGGGGGTTCAGTGTTGGGCTTCAATGTTGTGGGTTCAGTGTCTCGGATTCAGTGTTGTGGGCTCAGTGTTGGGGTTAGGTTTTGGGGTTCAGTGGTGGGTGGTTAGTGTTGGGGTTCAGTTTTGGGGACCCGCGTTGGGGGTTCAGTGTTGGGTGTTTCAGCTTTGGGGTTCAGTGGTAGCGTTCAGTGTTGGGGGTTCAGTGCTGGGGGCCAGTGTTGGGGGGTCAGTGTTAGGGTTCAGTGGTTCAGTGTTAGTGTTCAGTGTTGTGGGTTCAGTGTTTGGGTTCAGTGTTGGGGGCACAGTGTTGGGGTTCAGAGTCGGTGGTTCAGTGTTGGAGTTCAGTGTTCGGGAGTTCAGTGTTGGGCTTCAATGTTGGGGGCTCAGTGTTGGAGGTCCGTCTTGCGGCTCAGTGTTGGGGTGTTCAGTGTTGGGGGTTCAGTATTGAGGTGTCATCGTTTCGGGTTCAGTGTTGGGGTGTTCAGCGTCGGGGGTTCAGTGTTGGGGTTCTGTGTTGGGGGTCAGCGGCGGGGGTTCAGCGTTGGGGTTCAGTGTCGGGGGTTCAGTGTTGGGGTTCAGTGTTTGGGTGTTCGGTGTTGGGCTTCAATGTTGGGGGCTCAGTGTTGGAGGTCCGTCTTGCGGCTCAGTGTTGGGGTGTTCAGTGTTGGGGGTTCAGTATTGAGGTGTCATCGTTTCGGGTTCAGTGTTGGGGTGTTCAGCGTCGGGGGTTCAGTGTTGGGGTTCTGTGTTGGGGGTCAGCGGCGGGGGTTCAGTGTTGGGGTTCAGTGTTCGGGAGTTCAGTGTTGGGGGTTCAATGTTGCAGTTTCAGTGTTGGGGTATCAGTTTTGGGAGTTCAATGTTGGGGGTTCAGTGTTGGAGGTCCGTCTTGCGGCTCAGTGTTGGGGTGTTCAGTGTTGGAAGTTCAGTATTGAGGTGTCAGCGTTTGGAGTTCAGTGTTGGGTTTCAGTGGTGGGGGGTTCAGCGTTGGGGGTTCAGTGTTGGGGGTCAGCGGCGGGGGTTCAGTGTTGTGGTTCAGTGTTGGGGTTCAGTGTTTGGGTGTTCAGTGTTGGGCTTCAATGTTGTGGGTTCAGTGTCTCGGATTCAGTGTTGTGGGCTCAGTGTTGGGGTTAGGTTTTGGGGTTCAGTGGTGGGTGGTTAGTGTTGGGGTTCAGTTTTGGGGACCCGCGTTGGGGGTTCAGTGTTGGGTGTTTCAGCTTTGGGGTTCAGTGGTAGCGTTCAGTGTTGGGGGTTCAGTGCTGGGGGCCAGTGTTGGGGGGTCAGTGTTTGGGAACAGTGTTGGGGGCACAGTGTTGGGGTTCAGATTCGGGGGTTCAGTGTTGGAGTTCAGTGTTCGGGAGTTCAGTGTTGTGCTTCAATGTTGGGGGTTCAGTGTTGGGGAATCAGTGTCGGGGACTCAATGTTTGGGGGTTCATTGTTGGGGCTCAGTGTTAGGGTTCAGTGTTGGGATTCAGTGTTGGCGGTCAGTGTTGGGGCTCGGAGTTGGGGGTTAAGTTTTGGGTTTCAGTGGTGGGCTGTCAGCATTGGGGTTCAGTGTTCCGGGGGTTCAGTGTAGGGGGTTCAGTGTTGTGGGTTCAGTGTTGGGGGTTCAATGCTGGGGTTCGGTGTTGGGGGTTCAGTGTTAGGGCTCAGTGTTCAGGGGTTCAGCGTTGGGGGTTCCGTGTGGGGGTTCCGTGTGGGGGTTCAGTGTCGGGGTTCAGTGCTGGGGTTCCGTCTTGCGGTTCATTGTTGGGGGGTCAGCGTTGGGGGGTCAGCGTTGGGGTTCAGTGTAGGGGTTCAGCGTTGGTGGTTCAGTGTAGAGGTTCAGTGTTGGGGGATTCAGTGTTGTAGTTCACCGTTAGGGGTTCTGTGTTGGAGCTCAGTTTTGGGGCTCCGTTTTGGGGTTCAGTGTTGGGGTTCCAGTTTTTGGGGTCAGTTTGGGGTGTCAGTATTGGGGTTCAGAGTTGGGGGTTCAGTATTGTGGTTCAGTGTTGGGGTCAGTGTTGGGGTTCAGTGTTAGGGTTCAGTGTTGTGACCTGTGTTGGCGGTTCATTGTTGGGGGTCCAGTGTTGGTGGTTCAGTGGTGGGGGTCAGTTTGGGGGTTGAGTATTGGGGTTCGGTGTTGCGGTTCAGTATTGCGAGTCAGTGTTGGGGTTCAGTGTTGGGGTGTTCTGCGTTGGGGTTTCAGTGTTGGGGGTCAGTGTTGGGGTTCAGTGTTAGGGTTCAGTGTTGTGGTCCTGTGTTGGTGGTTCAGTGTTGGGGGTCCAGTGTTGGGGGTTCAGTGGTGGGGGTCAGTTTGGGGGTTTAGTGTTGGGGTTCAGTGTTGGGGTTCAGTGTTGGGGTTCAGTGTTGTGGTTCAGTTTTGGGGATCCGTGTTGGGGGTTCATTGTTGGGTGTTTCAGCTTTGGGGTTCCGTGGTAGCGTTCAGTGTCGGGGGTTCAGTGTTGGGGTTCAGTGTTTGGGTGTTCAGTGTTGGGCTTCAATGTTGTGGGTTCAGTGTTGCGGATTCAGTGTTTGGGTGTTCAGTGTTGGGCTTTAATGTTGTGGGTTCAGTGTTGCGGATTCAGTGTTGGGGGCTCAGTGTTGGGGTCAGTGTTGGGGTTCGGGTTTGGGGTTCAGTGGTTGGTGGTTAGTGTTGGGGTTCAGTTTTTGGGACCCGCGTTGGGGGTTCAGTGTTGGGTGTTTCAGCTTTGGGGTTCAGTGGTAGCGTTCAGTGTTGGGGGTTCAGTGCTGGGGACCAGTGTTGGGGGGTCAGTGTTCGGGTTCAGTGGTTTAGTGTTAGGGTTCAGTGTTGTGGGTTCAGTGTTTGGGCTCAGTATTGGGGGCACAGTGTTGGGGTTCAGTGTCGGGGGGGGGGGGTCAGTGTGGGGGTTCAGTGTTGGCGGTCAGTGTTTGAGTTCATTGTTGGGGATTCAGTGTTGGGGATTCAATGTAGGGGTCAGTTTTGGGGGTTCAGTGTTGTGATTTCAGTGTTCAGGGCTTCCGTATTGGGGTTCAGTGTTGAGGGTTCGGTTTGGGGAACCGGTGTTGGGGTTCAGGGTTGGGGTTCAGTTTTGAGTTTCAGTGTTTGGGGGTTCAGTGTTGAGGGGGCAGTGTTGGGGTTCAGTGTGGGGTTCAGTGTTGGGGTTCACCGGTCGTGGTTCTGTGTTCGGGATCAGTTTTGAGGCTCGGTTTTGGGGTTCACTGTTGCGGTTCAGTGTTGGGGACCAGTGTTGGGGGTTAAGTGTTGGAAGTTCAGTGGGGGTCGGTTTGTAGGTTCATTATTGGGGGTTCAGTATTGGGCGTTCAGTTTTGGGGGTCCAGTGTTGGTGTTCAGTGGTGAGGGTCAGTTTGGGGGTTCAGTATTGGGGTTCCGTTTTGGGCGTTCAGTATTGTGGTTCAGTGTTGGGGGTTCAGTGTTGGGGTGCAGTGTTGGGGTTCAGTAATCGGGGGTTCAGTGATCGGGGGTTCAGGGTTGGGGGTTCAGTGTTGGGGGTTCAGTGTTGGAGTTCAGTGTTGGGGTGGTCAGTGTTGGAGGTTCAGTGTTGGGGGATTCAGTGTTGGGGGTTCAGTGTTGGGGATCAGTTTTGGGCGTGGTCAGCGTTGGGGGTTCAGTGTTGGGGTGTTCAGTGTTGGTGGTTCAGTGTTGGGGCTGGTCAGTGTTGGTGGTTCAGTGTTGCGGGGTTCAGTGTTGGGGTTCAGTATTGGGGGTTCAGCGTTGGAGGTTCAGTGTTGGGGGTTCAGCGTTTGGGGGTTCAGTGTTGGGGTTCCGTGTTCTGGGTCAGCTGCGGGGGTTCCGTGTTGGGGTTCAGTGTTCGGCGATTCAGTGTTGGGGGTTCAATGTTGCGGTTTCAGTGTTGGGGTATCAGTTTTGGGGGTTCAATGTTGGGGGTTCAGTGTTGGAGGTCCGTCTTGCGGCTCAGTGTTGGGGTGTTCAGTGTTGGGGGTTCAGTATTGAGGTGTCAGCGTTTGGGGTTCAGTGTTGGGTTTCAGTGGTGGGGGGTTCAGCGTTGGGGGTTCAGTGTTGGGGGTCAGCGGCGGGGGTTCAGTGTTAGGGTTCAGTGTCGGGGGTTCAGTGTTGGGCTTCAATGTTGTGGGTTCAGTGTCTCGGATTCAGTGTTGTGGGCTCAGTGTTGGGGTTAGGTTTTGGGGTTCAGTGGTGGGTGGTTAGTGTTGGGGTTCAGTTTTGGGGACCCGCGTTGGGGGTTCAGTGTTGGGTGTTTCAGCTTTGGGGTTCAGTGGTAGCGTTCAGTGTTGGGGGTTCAGTGCTGGGGGCCAGTGTTGGGGGGTCAGTGTTAGGGTTCAGTGGTTCAGTGTTAGTGTTCAGTGTTGTGGGTTCAGTATTTGGGTTCAGTGTTGGGGGCACAGTGTTGGGGTTCAGAGTCGGTGGTTCAGTGTTGGAGTTCAGTGTTCGGGAGTTCAGTGTTGGGCTTCAATGTTGGGGGCTCAGTGTTGGAGGTCCGTCTTGCGGCTCAGTGTTGGGGTATTCAGTGTTGGGGGTTCAGTATTGAGGTGTCATCGTTTCGGGTTCAGTGTTGGGGTGTTCAGCGTCGGGGGTTCAGTGTTGGGGTTCTGTGTTGGGGGTCAGCGGCGGGGGTTCAGCGTTGGGGTTCAGTGTCGGGGGTTCAGTGTTGGGGTTCAGTGTTTGGGTGTTCGGTGTTGGACTTCAATGTTGTGGGTTCAGTGTCGCGGATTGTGTTTTGGGGAGCTCAGTGTTGGGGTCAGTGTTGGGGTTCGGTTTTGGGGTGCAGTGGTGGGTGGGTAGTGTTGGGGTTCAGTTTTGGGGACCCGCGTTGGGGGTTCAGTGTTGGGTGTTTCAGCTTTGGGGTTCAGTGGTAGCGTTCAGTGTTGGGGTTCAGTGCTGGGGGCCAGTATTGGGTGGTCAGTGTTAGGGTTCAGTGGTTCAGTGTTAGGGTTCAGTGTTGTGGGTTCAGTGTTGGGGTTCAGTGTTGGAAGTTCAGTGGGGGGTCGGTTTGGTTGTTCAGTATTGGGGCTAATTTTTGGGGTGTTCATCATTGGGGGTACAATGTTGGGGGTTCAGTGTTGGGGGTCCAGTGTTGGGGTTCAGTGGCGGGGGTCAGTTTGGGGGTTCAGTATTGTGGTTCCGTGTTGGGGGTTCAGTATTGTGTTTCAGTGTTGGGGGTTCAGTGTTTGGGTGCCGTGATCGGGGGTTCAGTGATCGGGGGTTCAGTGTTGGGGGTTTAATGTTGGGGTTTCAGTGTTGGGGTTCCTTTTTGGTGGTCAGTTTTGGAGGTTCAATGTTGGGGGTTCAGTGTTGGAGGTCCGTGTTGGGGGTTCAGTGTTGGGGTGTTCAGTGTTGGGAGTTCAGTATTGGGGGTTCAGCTTTGGGGGTTCAGTGTTGCGGGTTCAGGGTTGGGGGGTTCAGTGTTGGGGGTTCAGTGTTGGGGGTTCAGTGTTGGAGTTCAGTGTTGGGGTGGTCAGTGTTGGAGGTTCAGTGTTGGGGGATTCAGTGTTGGGGGTTCAGTGTTGGGGATCAGTTTTGGGCGTGGTCAGCGTTGGGGGTTCAGTGTTGGGGTGTTCAGTGCTGGGGGTTCAGTGTTGGGACTGGTCAGTGTTGGTGGTTCAGTGTTGCGGGGTTCAGTGTTGGGGTTCAGTGATGTGGTTTCAGTGTTGGGGGTTCAGTGTTGGATGATTCGGTATTGGGGTTCAGTGTCGGGGTTCAGTGTTTGGGGGTTCAGTGTTGAGGGGGCAGTGTTGGGATTCACCGTTCGGGGTTCTGTATTCGGGATCAGTTTTTGGGGCTCAGTTTTGGGGTTCAGAGTTGCGGTTCAGTGTTGGGGTCCAGTGTTGGGGGTTCAGTGTTGGAAGTTCAGTGGGGGTCGGTTTGGGGGTTCAGTATTGGGGCTAATTGTTGGGGTGTTCAGCATTGGGGGTTCAGTGTTGGGGGTACAGTGTTTGGGGTCCAGTGTTGGGGGTTCAGTGGTGGGGGTCAGTTTGGGGGTTCAGTTTTGGGGTTCCGTGTTGGGGGTTCAGTATTGTGGTTCAGTGTTGGGGTTTCAGTGTTGGGGTGCAGTGTTGGGGTTCAGTGATCGGGGGATCAGTGATCGGGGGTTCTGTGTTGGGGGTTTAATGTTGGGGGTCCGTGTTGGGGGTTCAGTGTTGGGGTGTTCAGTGTTGGGTGTTCAGTATTGGGGGTTCAGCGTTGGAGGTTCAGCGTTGGGGGTTCAGCGTTGGGGGTTCAGTGTTGGGGTTCCGTGTTCTGGGTCAGCTGCGGGGGTTCAGTGTTGGGGTTCAGTGTTCGGGAGTTCAGTGTTGGGGGTTCAATGTTGCAGTTTCAGTGTTGGGGTATCAGTTTTGGGAGTTCAATGTTGGGGGTTCAGTGTTGGAGGTCCGTCTTGCGGCTCAGTGTTGGGGTGTTCAGTGTTGGAAGTTCAGTATTGAGGTGTCAGCGTTTGGAGTTCAGTGTTGGGTTTCAGTGGTGGGGGGTTCAGCGTTGGGGGTTCAGTGTTGGGGGTCAGCGGCGGGGGTTCAGTGTTGTGGTTCAGTGTTGGGGTTCAGTGTTTGGGTGTTCAGTGTTGGGCTTCAATGTTGTGGGTTCAGTGTCTCGGATTCAGTGTTGTGGGCTCAGTGTTGGGGTTCGGTTTTGGGGTTCAGTGGTGGGTGGTTAGTGTTGGGGTTCAGTTTTGGGGACCCGCGTTGGGGGTTCAGTGTTGGGTGTTTCAGCTTTGGGGTTCAGTGGTAGCGTTCAGTGTTGGGGGTTCAGTGCTGGGGGCCAGTGTTGGGGGGTCAGTGTTTGGGAACAGTGTTGGGGGCACAGTGTTGGGGTTCAGATTCGGGGGTTCAGTGTTGGAGTTCAGTGTTCGGGAGTTCAGTGTTGGGCTTCAATGTTGGGGGTTCAGTGTTGGGGAATCAGTGTCGGGGACTCAATGTTTGGGGGTTCATTGTTGGGGCTCAGTGTTAGGGTTCAGTGTTGGGATTCAGTGTTGGCGGTCAGTGTTGGGGCTCGGAGTTGGGGGTTAAGTTTTGGGTTTCAGTGGTGGGCTGTCAGCATTGGGGTTCAGTGTTCCGGGGGTTCAGCGGCGGGTGATTAATTTTGGGGTTCAGTGTTCGGGTTCAGCATTGCGGGTTCAGTGTTGGGGTTCAGTTTTGGGGGATCCGTGTGGGGTTTCAGTGTTGGGGGTTCAGTGTTGGGGATCAGTTTTGGGCGTGGTCAGCGTTGGGGGTTCAGTGTTGGGGTGTTCAGTGCTGGGGGTTCAGTGTTGGGACTGGTCAGTGTTGGTGGTTCAGTGTTGCGGGGTTCAGTGTTGGGGTTCAGTGATGTGGTTTCAGTGTTGGGGGTTCAGTGTTGGACGATTCGGTATTGGGGTTCAGTGTCGGGGTTCAGTGTTTGGGGGTTCAGTGTTGAGGGGGCAGTGTTGGGATTCACCGTTCGGGGTTCTGTATTCGGGATCAGTTTTGGGGCTCAGTTTTGTGGTTCAGAGTTGCGGTTCAGTGTTGGGGTCCAGTGTTGGGGGTTCAGTGTTGGAAGTTCAGTGGGGGTCGGTTTGGGGGTTCAGTATTGGGGCTAATTGTTGGGGTGTTCAGCATTGGGGGTTCAGTGTTGGGGATACAGTGTTTGGGGTCCAGTGTTGGGGGTTCAGTGGTGGGGGTCAGTTTGGGGGTTCAGTTTTGGGGTTCCGTGTTGGGGGTTCAGTATTGTGGTTCAGTGTTGGGGTTTCAGTGTTGGGGTGCAGTGTTGGGGTTCAGTGATCGGGGGATCAGTGATCGGGGGTTCTGTGTTGGGGGTTTAATGTTGGGGGTCCGTGTTGGGGGTTCAGTGTTGGGGTGTTCAGTGTTGGGTGTTCAGTATTGGGGGTTCAGCGTTGGAGGTTCAGCGTTGGGGGTTCAGCGTTGGGGGTTCAGTGTTGGGGTTCCGTGTTCTGGGTCAGCTGCGGGGGTTCAGTGTTGGGGTTCAGTGTTCGGGAGTTCAGTGTTGGGGGTTCAATGTTGCAGTTTCAGTGTTGGGGTATCAGTTTTGGGAGTTCAATGTTGGGGGTTCAGTGTTGGAGGTCCGTCTTGCGGCTCAGTGTTGGGGTGTTCAGTGTTGGGTTTCAGTGGTGGGGGGTTCAGCGTTGGGGGTTAAGTGTTGGGGGTCAGCGGCGGGGGTTCAGTGTTGTGGTTCAGTGTTGTGGTTCAGTGTTTGGGTGTTCAGTGTTGGGCTTCAATGTTGTGGGTTCAGTGTCTCGGATTCAGTGTTGTGGGCTCAGTGTTGGGGTTCGGTTTTGGGGTTCAGTGGTGGGTGGTTAGTGTTGGGGTTCAGTTTTGGGGACCCGCGTTGGGGGTTCAGTGTTGGGTGTTTCAGCTTTGGGGTTCAGTGGTAGCGTTCAGTGTTGGGGGTTCAGTGCTGGGGGCCAGTGTTGGGGGGTCAGTGTTGCGGATTCAGTGTTTGGGTGTTCAGTGTTGGGCTTTAATGTTGTGGGTTCAGTGTTGCGGATTCAGTGTTGAGGGCTCAGTGTTGGGGTCAGTGTTGGGGTTCGGGTTTGGGGTTCAGTGGTTGGTGGTTAGTGTTGGGGTTCAGTTTTTGGGACCCGCGTTGGGGGTTCAGTGTTGGGTGTTTCAGCTTTGGGGTTCAGTGGTAGCATTCAGTGTTGGGGGTTCAGTGCTGGGGACCAGTGTTGGGGGGGTCAGTGTTCGGGTTCAGTGGTTTAGTGTTAGGGTTCAGTGTTGTGGGTTCAGTGTTTGGGTTCAGTATTGGGGGCACAGTGTTGGGGTTCAGTGTCGGGGGGGTCAGTGTGGGGGTTCAGTGTTGGCGGTCAGTGTTTGAGTTCATTGTTGGGGATTCAGTGTTGGGGATTCAATGTAGGGTTCAGTTTTGGGGGTTCAGTGTTGTGATTTCAGTGTTCAGGGCTTCCGTATTGGGGTTCAGTGTTGAGGGTTCGGTTTGGGGAACCGGTGTTGGGGTTCAGGGTTGGGGTTCAGTTTTGAGTTTCAGTGTTTGGGGGTTCAGTGTTGAGGGGGCAGTGTTGGGGTTCAGTGTGGGGTTCAGTGTTGGGGTTCACCGGTCGGGGTTCTGTGTTCGGGATCAGTTTTGAGGCTCGGTTTTGGGGTTCACTGTTGCGGTTCAGTGTTGGGGACCAGTGTTGGGGGTTCAGTGTTGGAAGTTCAGTGCGGGTCGGTCTGGGGGTTCAGTATTGGGGGTTCAGTATTGGGCGTTCAATTTTGGGGGTCCAGTGTTGGTGTTCAGTGGTGAGGGTCAGTTTGGGGGTTCAGTATTGGGGTTCCGTTTTGGGCGTTCAGTATTGTGGTTCAGTGTTGGGGGTTCAGTGTTGGGGTGCAGTGTTGGGGTTCAGTAATCGGGGGTTCAGTGATCGGGGGTTCAGGGTTGGGGGTTCAGTGTTGGGGGTTCAGTGTTGGAGTTCAGTGTTGGGGTGGTCAGTGTTGGAGGTTCAGTGTTGGGGGATTCAGTGTTGGGGTTCAGTGTTGGGGATCAGTTTTGGGCGTGGTCAGCGTTGGATGATTCGGTGTTGGGCTTCAGTGTTGGGGTTCAATGTTTGGAGTGGTTCAGTGTTGGGGGTGGTCAGTGTTGGGGGTCCAATGCTGTGGGTTCAGTGTTGGGGATTCAGTGTTGGGGTTCAGTGTTGATGGTTCAGTGTTGGGGTTCAATGTTGGGGGTTCAATGTAGGGGGTTCAGTGTTGTGGGTTCAGTGTTGGGGGTTCAATGCTGGGGTTCGGTGTTGGGGGTTCAGTGTTAGGGCTCAGTGTTCAGGGGTTCAGCGTTGGGGGTTCCGTGTGGGGGTTCCGTGTGGGGGTTCAGTGTCGGGGTTCAGTGCTGGGGTTCCGTCTTGCGGTTCATTGTTGGGGGGTCAGCGTTGGGGGGTCAGCGTTGGGGTTCAGTGTAGGGGTTCAGCGTTGGTGGTTCAGTGTAGAGGTTCAGTGTTGGGGGATTCAGTGTTGTGGTTCACCGTTAGGGGTTCTGTGTTGGAGCTCAGTTTTGGGGCTCCGTTTTGGGGTTCAGTGTTGGGGTTCCAGTTTTTGGGGTCAGTTTGGGGTGTCAGTATTGGGGTTCAGAGTTGGGGGTTCAGTATTGTGGTTCAGTGTTGGGGTCAGTGTTGGGGTTCAGTGTTAGGGTTCAGTGTTGTGACCTGTGTTGGCGGTTCATTGTTGGGGGTCCAGTGTTGGTGGTTCAGTGGTGGGGGTCAGTTTGGGGGTTGAGTATTGGGGTTCGGTGTTGCGGTTCAGTATTGCGAGTCAGTGTTGGGGTTCAGTGTTGGGGTGTTCTGCGTTGGGGTTTCAGTGTTGGGGGTCAGTGTTGGGGTTCAGTGTTAGGGTTCAGTGTTGTGGTCCTGTGTTGGTGGTTCAGTGTTGGGGGTCCAGTGTTGGGGGTTCAGTGGTGGGGGTCAGTTTGGGGGTTTAGTGTTGGGGTTCAGTGTTGGGGTTCAGTGTTGGGGTTCAGTGTTGTGGTTCAGTTTTGGGGATCCGTGTTGGGGATTCATTGTTGGGTGTTTCAGCTTTGGGGTTCCGTGGTAGCGTTCAGTGTCGGGGGTTCAGTGTTGGGGTTCAGTGTTTGGGTGTTCAGTGTTGGGCTTCAATGTTGTGGGTTCAGTGTTGCGGATTCAGTGTTTGGGTGTTCAGTGTTGGGCTTTAATGTTGTGGGTTCAGTGTTGCGGATTCAGTGTTGGGGGCTCAGTGTTGGGGTCAGTGTTGGGGTTCGGGTTTGGGGTTCAGTGGTTGGTGGTTAGTGTTGGGGTTCAGTTTTTGGGACCCGCGTTGGGGGTTCAGTGTTGGGTGTTTCAGCTTTGGGGTTCAGTGGTAGCGTTCAGTGTTGGGGGTTCAGTGCTGGGGACCAGTGTTGGGGGGTCAGTGTTCGGGTTCAGTGGTTTAGTGTTAGGGTTCAGTGTTGTGGGTTCAGTGTTTGGGCTCAGTATTGGGGGCACAGTGTTGGGGTTCAGTGTCGGGGGGGGTCAGTGTGGGGGTTCAGTGTTGGCGGTCAGTGTTTGAGTTCATTGTTGGGGATTCAGTGTTGGGGATTCAATGTAGGGGTCAGTTTTGGGGGTTCAGTGTTGTGATTTCAGTGTTCAGGGCTTCCGTATTGGGGTTCAGTGTTGAGGGTTCGGTTTGGGGAACCGGTGTTGGGGTTCAGGGTTGGGGTTCAGTTTTGAGTTTCAGTGTTTGGGGGTTCAGTGTTGAGGGGGCAGTGTTGGGGTTCAGTGTGGGGTTCAGTGTTGGGGTTCACCGGTCGTGGTTCTGTGTTCGGGATCAGTTTTGAGGCTCGGTTTTGGGGTTCACTGTTGCGGTTCAGTGTTGGGGACCAGTGTTGGGGGTTAAGTGTTGGAAGTTCAGTGGGGGTCGGTTTGTAGGTTCATTATTGGGGGTTCAGTATTGGGCGTTCAGTTTTGGGGGTCCAGTGTTGGTGTTCAGTGGTGAGGGTCAGTTTGGGGGTTCAGTATTGGGGTTCCGTTTTGGGCGTTCAGTATTGTGGTTCAGTGTTGGGGGTTCAGTGTTGGGGTGCAGTGTTGGGGTTCAGTAATCGGGGGTTCAGTGATCGGGGGTTCAGGGTTGGGGGTTCAGTGTTGGGGGTTCAGTGTTGGAGTTCAGTGTTGGGGTGGTCAGTGTTGGAGGCTCAGTGTTGGGGGATTCAGTGTTGGGGGTTCAGTGTTGGGGATCAGTTTTGGGCGTGGTCAGCGTTGGGGGTTCAGTGTTGGGGTGTTCAGTGTTGGTGGTTCAGTGTTGGGGCTGGTCAGTGTTGGTGGTTCAGTGTTGCGGGGTTCAGTGTTGGGGTTCAGTATTGGGGGTTCAGCGTTGGAGGTTCAGTGTTGGGGGTTCAGCGTTTGGGGGTTCAGTGTTGGGGTTCCGTGTTCTGGGTCAGCTGCGGGGGTTCAGTGTTGGGGTTCAGTGTTCGGCGATTCAGTGTTGGTGGTTCAATGTTGCGGTTTCAGTGTTGGGGTATCAGTTTTGGGGGTTCAATGTTGGGGGTTCAGTGTTGGAGGTCCGTCTTGCGGCTCAGTGTTGGGGTGTTCAGTGTTGGGGGTTCAGTATTGAGGTGTCAGCGTTTGGGGTTCAGTGTTGGGTTTCAGTGGTGGGGGGTTCAGCGTTGGGGGTTCAGTGTTGGGGGTCAGCGGCGGGGGTTCAGTGTTAAGGTTCAGTGTCGGGGGTTCAGTGTTGGGCTTCAATGTTGTGGGTTCAGTGTCTCGGATTCAGTGTTGTGGGCTCAGTGTTGGGGTTAGGTTTTGGGGTTCAGTGGTGGGTGGTTAGTGTTGGGGTTCAGTTTTGGGGACCCGCGTTGGGGGTTCAGTGTTGGGTGTTTCAGCTTTGGGGTTCAGTGGTAGCGTTCAGTGTTGGGGGTTCAGTGCTGGGGGCCAGTGTTGGGGGGTCAGTGTTAGGGTTCAGTGGTTCAGTGTTAGTGTTCAGTGTTGTGGGTTCAGTGTTTGGGTTCAGTGTTGGGGGCACAGTGTTGGGATTCAGAGTCGGTGGTTCAGTGTTGGAGTTCAGTGTTCGGGAGTTCAGTGTTGGGCTTCAATGTTGGGGGCTCAGTGTTGGAGGTCCGTCTTGCGGCTCAGTGTTGGTGTGTTCAGTGTTGGGGGTTCAGTATTGAGGTGTCATCGTTTCGGGTTCAGTGTTGGGGTGTTCAGCGTCGGGGGTTCAGTGTTGGGGTTCTGTGTTGGGGGTCAGCGGCGGGGGTTCAGCATTGGGGTTCAGTGTCGGGGGGTCAGTGTTGGGGTTCAGTGTTTGGGTGTTCGGTGTTGGGCTTCAATGTTGTGGGTTCAGTGTCGCGGATTGTGTTTTGGGGAGCTCAGTGTTGGGGTCAGTGTTGGGGTTCGGTTTTGGGGTGCAGTGGTGGGTGGGTAGTGTTGGGGTTCAGTTTTGGGGACCCGCGTTGGGGGTTCAGTGTTGGGTGTTTCAGCTTTGGGGTTCAGTGGTAGCGTTCAGTGTTGGGGTTCAGTGCTGGGGGCCAGTATTGGGTGGTCAGTGTTAGGGTTCAGTGGTTCAGTGTTAGGGTTCAGTGTTGTGGGTTCAGTGTTGGGGTTCAGTGTTGGAAGTTCAGTGGGGGGTCAGTTTGGTTGTTCAGTATTGGGGCTAATTGTTGGGGTGTTCATCATTGGGGGTACAATGTTGGGGGTTCAGTGTTGGGGGTCCAGTGTTGGGGTTCAGTGGCGGGGGTCAGTTTGGGGGTTCAGTATTGTGGTTCCGTGTTGGGGGTTCAGTATTGTGGTTCAGTGTTGGGGGTTCAGTGTTGGGGTGCCGTGATCGGGGGTTCAGTGATCGGGGGTTCAGTGTTGGGGGTTTAATGTTGGGGTTTCAGTGTTGGGGTTCCTTTTTGGTGGTCAGTTTTGGAGGTTCAATGTTGGGGGTTCAGTGTTGGAGGTCCGTGTTGGGGGTTCAGTGTTGGGGTGTTCAGTGTTGGGTGTTCAGTATTGGGGGTTCAGCTTTGGGGGTTCAGTGTTGCGGGTTCAGGGTTGGGGGTTCAGTGTTGGGGGTTCAGTGTTGGAGTTCAGTGTTGGGGTGGTCAGTGTTGGAGGTTCAGTGTTGGGGGATTCATTGTTGGGGGTTCAGTGTTGGGGATCAGTTTTGGGCGTGGTCAGCGTTGGGGGTTCAGTGTTGGGGTGTTCAGTGCTGGGGGTTCAGTGTTGGGACTGGTCAGTGTTGGTGGTTCAGTGTTGCGGGGTTCAGTGTTGGGGTTCAGTGATGTGGTTTCAGTGTTGGGGGTTCAGCGTTGGATGATTCGGTATTGGGGTTCAGTGTCGGGGTTCAGTGTTTGGGGGTTCAGTGTTGAGGGGGCAGTGTTGGGATTCACCGTTCGGGGTTCTGTATTCGGGATCAGTTTTGGGGCTCAGTTTTGGGGTTCAGAGTTGCGGTTCAGTGTTGGGGTCCAGTGTCGGGGGTTCAGTGTTGGAAGTTCAGTGGGGGTCGGTTTGGGGGTTCAGTATTGGGGCTAATTGTTGGGGTGTTCAGCATTGGGGGTTCAGTGTTGGGGGTACAGTGTTTGGGGTCCAGTGTTGGGGGTTCAGTGGTGGGGGTCAGTTTGGGGGTTCAGTTTTGGGGTTCCGTGTTGGGGGTTCAGTATTGTGGTTCAGTGTTGGGGTTTCAGTGTTGGGGTGCAGTGTTGGGGTTCAGTGATCGGGGGATCAGTGATCGGGGGTTCTGTGTTGGGGGTTTAATGTTGGGGGTCCGTGTTGGGGGTTCAGTGTTGGGGTGTTCAGTGTTGGGTGTTCAGTATTGGGGGTTCAGCGTTGGAGGTTCAGCGTTGGGGGTTCAGCGTTGGGGGTTCAGTGTTGGGGTTCCGTGTTCTGGGTCAGCTGCGGGGGTTCAGTGTTGGGGTTCAGTGTTCGGGAGTTCAGTGTTGGGGGTTCAATGTTGCAGTTTCAGTGTTGGGGTATCAGTTTTGGGAGTTCAATGTTGGGGGTTCAGTGTTGGAGGTCCGTCTTGCGGCTCAGTGTTGGGGTGTTCAGTGTTGGAAGTTCAGTATTGAGGTGTCAGCGTTTGGAGTTCAGTGTTGGGTTTCAGTGGTGGGGGGTTCAGCGTTGGGGGTTCAGTGTTGGGGGTCAGCGGCGGGGGTTCAGTGTTGTGGTTCAGTGTTGGGGTTCAGTGTTTGGGTGTTCAGTGTTGGGCTTCAATGTTGTGGGTTCAGTGTCTCGGATTCAGTGTTGTGGGCTCAGTGTTGGGGTTAGGTTTTGGGGTTCAGTGGTGGGTGGTTAGTGTTGGGGTTCAGTTTTGGGGACCCGCGTTGGGGGTTCAGTGTTGGGTGTTTCAGCTTTGGGGTTCAGTGGTAGCGTTCAGTGTTGGGGGTTCAGTGCTGGGGGCCAGTGTTGGAGGGTCAGTGTTTGGGAACAGTGTTGGGGGCACAGTGTTGGGGTTCAGATTCGGGGGTTCAGTGTTGGAGTTCAGTGTTCGGGAGTTCAGTGTTGTGCTTCAATGTTGGGGGTTCAGTGTTGGGGAATCAGTGTCGGGGACTCAATGTTTGGGGGTTCATTGTTGGGGCTCAGTGTTAGGGTTCAGTGTTGGGATTCAGTGTTGGCGGTCAGTGTTGGGGCTCGGAGTTGGGGGTTAAGTTTTGGGTTTCAGTGGTGGGCTGTCAGCATTGGGGTTCAGTGTTCCGGGGGTTCAGCGGCGGGTGATTAATTTTGGGGTTCAGTGTTCGGGTTCAGCATTGCGGGTTCAGTGTTGGGGTTCAGTTTTGGGGGATCCGTGTGGGGTTTCAGTGTTGGGGGTTCAGTGTTGGGGATCAGTTTTGGGCGTGGTCAGCGTTGGGGGTTCAGTGTTGGGGTGTTCAGTGCTGGGGGTTCAGTGTTGGGACTGGTCAGTGTTGGTGGTTCAGTGTTGCGGGGTTCAGTGTTGGGGTTCAGTGATGTGGTTTCAGTGTTGGGGGTTCAGTGTTGGATGATTCGGTATTGGGGTTCAGTGTCGGGGTTCAGTGTTTGGGGGTTCAGTGTTGAGGGGGCAGTGTTGGGATTCACCGTTCGGGGTTCTGTATTCGGGATCAGTTTTGGGGCTCAGTTTTGGGGTTCAGAGTTGCGGTTCAGTGTTGGGGTCCAGTGTTGGGGGTTCAGTGTTGGAAGTTCAGTGGGGGTCGGTTTGGGGGTTCAGTATTGGGGCTAATTGTTGGGGTGTTCAGCATTGGGGGTTCAGTGTTGGGGGTACAGTGTTTGGGGTCCAGTGTTGGGAGTTCAGTGGTGGGGGTCAGTTTGGGGGTTCAGTTTTGGGGTTCCGTGTTGGGGGTTCAGTATTGTGGTTCAGTGTTGGGGTTTCAGTGTTGGGGTGCAGTGTTGGGGTTCAGTGATCGTGGGGTCAGTGATCGGGGGTTCTGTGTTGGGGGTTTAATGTTGGGGGTCCGTGTTGGGGGTTCAGTGTTGGGGTGTTCAGTGTTGGGTGTTCAGTATTGGGGGTTCAGCGTTGGAGGTTCAGCGTTGGGGGTTCAGCGTTGGGGGTTCAGTGTTGGGGTTCCGTGTTCTGGGTCAGCTGCGGGGGTTCAGTGTTGGGGTTCAGTGTTCGGGTGTTCAGTGTTGGGGGTTCAATGTTGCAGTTTCAGTGTTGGGGTATCAGTTTTGGGAGTTCAATGTTGGGGGTTCAGTGTTGGAGGTCCGTCTTGCGGCTCAGTGTTGGGGTGTTCAGTGTTGGAAGTTCAGTATTGAGGTGTCAGCGTTTGGAGTTCAGTGTTGGGTTTCAGTGGTGGGGGGTTCAGCGTTGGGGGTTCAGTGTTGGGGGTCAGCGGCGGGGGTTCAGTGTTGTGGTTCAGTGTTGGGGTTCAGTGTTTGGGTGTTCAGTGTTGGGCTTCAATGTTGTGGGTTCAGTGTCTCGGATTCAGTGTTGTGGGCTCAGTGTTGGGGTTAGGTTTTGGGGTTCAGTGGTGGGTGGTTAGTGTTGGGGTTCAGTTTTGGGGACCCGCGTTGGGGGTTCAGTGTTGGGTGTTTCAGCTTTGGGGTTCAGTGGTAGCGTTCAGTGTTGGGGGTTCAGTGTTGGAGGTCCGTCTTGCGGCTCAGTGTTGGGGTGTTCAGTGTTGGAAGTTCAGTATTGAGGTGTCAGCGTTTGGAGTTCAGTGTTGGGTTTCAGTGGTGGGGGGTTCAGCGTTGGGGGTTCAGTGTTGGGGGTCAGCGGCGGGGGTTCAGTGTTGTGGTTCAGTGTTGGGGTTCAGTGTTTGGGTGTTCAGTGTTGGGCTTCAATGTTGTGGGTTCAGTGTCTCGGATTCAGTGTTGTGGGCTCAGTGTTGGGGTTAGGTTTTGGGGTTCAGTGGTGGGTGGTTAGTGTTGGGGTTCAGTTTTGGGGACCCGCGTTGGGGGTTCAGTGTTGGGTGTTTCAGCTTTGGGGTTCAGTGGTAGCGTTCAGTGTTGGGGGTTCAGTGCTGGGGGCCAGTGTTGGGGGGTCAGTGTTTGGGAACAGTGTTGGGGGCACAGTGTTGGGGTTCAGATTCGGGGGTTCAGTGTTGGAGTTCAGTGTTCGGGAGTTCAGTGTTGTGCTTCAATGTTGGGGGTTCAGTGTTGGGGAATCAGTGTCGGGGACTCAATGTTTGGGGGTTCATTGTTGGGGCTCAGTGTTAGGGTTCAGTGTTGGGATTCAGTGTTGGCGGTCAGTGTTGGGGCTCGGAGTTGGGGGTTAAGTTTTGGGTTTCAGTGGTGGGCTGTCAGCATTGGGGTTCAGTGTTCCGGGGGTTCAGCGGCGGGTGATTAATTTTGGGGTTCAGTGTTCGGGTTCAGCATTGCGGGTTCAGTGTTGGGGTTCAGTTTTGGGGGATCCGTGTGGGGTTTCAGTGTTGGGGGTTCAGTGTTGGGGATCAGTTTTGGGCGTGGTCAGCGTTGGGGGTTCAGTGTTGGGGTGTTCAGTGCTGGGGGTTCAGTGTTGGGACTGGTCAGTGTTGGTGGTTCAGTGTTGCGGGGTTCAGTGTTGGGGTTCAGTGATGTGGTTTCAGTGTTGGGGGTTCAGTGTTGGATGATTCGGTATTGGGGTTCAGTGTCGGGGTTCAGTGTTTGGGGGTTCAGTGTTGAGGGGGCAGTGTTGGGATTCACCGTTCGGGGTTCTGTATTCGGGATCAGTTTTGGGGCTCAGTTTTGGGGTTCAGAGTTGCGGTTCAGTGTTGGGGTCCAGTGTTGGGGGTTCAGTGTTGGAAGTTCAGTGGGGGTCGGTTTGGGGGTTCAGTATTGGGGCTAATTGTTGGGGTGTTCAGCATTGGGGGTTCAGTGTTGGGGGTACAGTGTTTGGGGTCCAGTGTTGGGAGTTCAGTGGTGGGGGTCAGTTTGGGGGTTCAGTTTTGGGGTTCCGTGTTGGGGGTTCAGTATTGTGGTTCAGTGTTGGGGTTTCAGTGTTGGGGTGCAGTGTTGGGGTTCAGTGATCGTGGGGTCAGTGATCGGGGGTTCTGTGTTGGGGGTTTAATGTTGGGGGTCCGTGTTGGGGGTTCAGTGTTGGGGTGTTCAGTGTTGGGTGTTCAGTATTGGGGGTTCAGCGTTGGAGGTTCAGCGTTGGGGGTTCAGCGTTGGGGGTTCAGTGTTGGGGTTCCGTGTTCTGGGTCAGCTGCGGGGGTTCAGTGTTGGGGTTCAGTGTTCGGGTGTTCAGTGTTGGGGGTTCAATGTTGCAGTTTCAGTGTTGGGGTATCAGTTTTGGGAGTTCAATGTTGGGGGTTCAGTGTTGGAGGTCCGTCTTGCGGCTCAGTGTTGGGGTGTTCAGTGTTGGAAGTTCAGTATTGAGGTGTCAGCGTTTGGAGTTCAGTGTTGGGTTTCAGTGGTGGGGGGTTCAGCGTTGGGGGTTCAGTGTTGGGGGTCAGCGGCGGGGGTTCAGTGTTGTGGTTCAGTGTTGGGGTTCAGTGTTTGGGTGTTCAGTGTTGGGCTTCAATGTTGTGGGTTCAGTGTCTCGGATTCAGTGTTGTGGGCTCAGTGTTGGGGTTAGGTTTTGGGGTTCAGTGGTGGGTGGTTAGTGTTGGGGTTCAGTTTTGGGGACCCGCGTTGGGGGTTCAGTGTTGGGTGTTTCAGCTTTGGGGTTCAGTGGTAGCGTTCAGTGTTGGGGGTTCAGTGCTGGGGGCCAGTGTTGGGGGGTCAGTGTTTGGGAACAGTGTTGGGGGCACAGTGTTGGGGTTCAGATTCGGGGGTTCAGTGTTGAAGTTCAGTGTTCGGGAGTTCAGTGTTGGGCTTCAATGTTGGGGGTTCAGTGTTGGGGAATCAGTGTCGGGGACTCAATGTTTGGGGGTTCATTGTTGGGGCTCAGTGTTAGGGTTCAGTGTTGGGATTCAGTGTTGGCGGTCAGTGTTGGGGCTCGGAGTTGGGGGTTAAGTTTTGGGTTTCAGTGGTGGGCTGTCAGCATTGGGGTTCAGTGTTCCGGGGGTTCAGCGGCGGGTGATTAATTTTGGGGTTCAGTGTTCGGGTTCAGCATTGCGGGTTCAGTGTTGGGGTTCAGTTTTGGGGGATCCGTGTGGGGTTTCAGTGTTGGGGGGTTCAGCTTTGGGGTTTCGTGTTAGCGTTCAGTGTTGGGGGTTCAGTGCTGGGGGCCAGTGTTGGGGATTCAGTGTTAGGGTTCAGTGTTGCCGGTTCAGGGTTGGGGGTTCAGTGTTGGGGGTTCAGTGTTGGTGGTTCAGTGTTGGAGTTCAGTGTTGGGGTGGTCAGTGTTGGAGGCTCAGTGTTGGGGGATTCAGTGTTGGAGGTTCAGTGTTGGGGATCAGTTTTGGGCGTGGTCAGCGTTGGGGGTTCAGTGTTGGGGTGTTCAGTGTTGGGGGTTCAGTGTTGGGGCTGGTCAGTGTTGGTGGTTCAGTGTTGCGGGGTTCAGTGTTGGGGTTCAGTGTTGTGGTTTCAGTGTTGGGGGTTCTGTGTTGGATGATTCGGTGTTGGGCTTCAGTGTTGGGGTTCAATGTTTGGAGTGGTTCAGTGTTGGGGGTGGTCAGTGTTGGGGGTCCAATGCTGTGGGTTCAGTGTTGGGGATTCAGTGTTGGGGTTCAGTGTTGATGGTTCAGTGTTGGGGTTCAATGTTGGTGATTCAATGTTGGGGGTTCAATGTTGCGGTTTCAGTGTTGGGGTATCAGTTTTGGGGGTTCAATGTTGGGGGCTCAGTGTTGGAGGTCCGTCTTGCGGCTCAGTGTTGGGGTGTTCAGTGTTGGGGGTTCAGTATTGAGGTGTCAGCGTTTCGGGTTCAGTGTTGGGGTGTTCAGCGTCGGGGGTTCAGTTTTGGGGTTCTGTGTTGGGGGTCAGCGGCCGGGGTTCAGTGTTGGGGTTCAGTGTCGGGGGTTCAGTGTTGGGGTTCAGTGTTTGGGTGTTCGGCTTCAATGTTGTGGGTTCAGTGTCGCGGATTGTGTTTTGGGGAGCTCAGTGTTGGGGTCAGTTTTGGGGTTCGGTTTTGGGGTGCAGTGGTGGGTGGGTAGTATTGGGGTTCAGTTTTGGGGACCCGCGTTGGGGGTTCAGTGTTGGGTGTTTCAGCTTTGGGGTTCAGTGGTAGCGTTCAGTGTTGGGGTTCAGTGCTGGGGGCCAGTATTGGGTGGTCAGTGTTAGGGTTCAGTGGTTCAGTGTTAGGGTTCAGTGTTGTGGGTTCAGTGTTGGGGTTCAGTTTTGGGGGATCCGTGTGGGGTTTCAGTGTTGGGGGGTTCAGCTTTGGGGTTTCGTGTTAGCGTTCAGTGTTGGGGGTTCAGTGCTGGGGGCCAGTGTTGGGGATTCAGTGTTAGGGTTCAGTGTTGCCGGTTCAGGGTTGGGGGTTCAGTGTTGGGGGTTTAGTGTTGGTGGTTCAGTGTTGGAGTTCAGTGTTGGGGTGGTCAGTGTTGGAGGCTCAGTGTTGGGGGATTCAGTGTTGGAGGTTCAGTGTTGGGGATCAGTTTTGGGCGTGGTCAGCGTTGGTGGTTCAGTGTTGCGGGGTTCAGTGTTGGGGTTCAGTGTTGTGGTTTCAGTGTTGGGGGTTCTGTGTTGGATGATTCGGTGTTGGGCTTCAGTGTTGGGGTTCAATGTTTGGAGTGGTTCAGTGTTGGGGGTGGTCAGTGTTGGGGGTCCAATGCTGTGGGTTCAGTGTTGGGGATTCAGTGTTGGGGTTCAGTGTTGATGGTTCAGTGTTGGGGTTCAATGTTGGTGATTCAATGTTGGGGGTTCAATGTTGCGGTTTCAGTGTTGGGGTATCAGTTTTGGGGGTTCAATGTTGGGGGCTCAGTGTTGGAGGTCCGTCTTGCGGCTCAGTGTTGGGGTGTTCAGTGTTGGGGGTTCAGTATTGAGGTGTCAGCGTTTCGGGTTCAGTGTTGGGGTGTTCAGCGTCGGGGGTTCAGTGTTGGGGTTCTGTGTTGGGGGTCAGCGGCCGGGGTTCAGTGTTGGGGTTCAGTGTCGGGGGTTCAGTGTTGGGGTTCAGTGTTTGGGTGTTCGGCTTCAATGTTGTGGGTTCAGTGTCGCGGATTGTGTTTTCGGGAGCTCAGTGTTGGGGTCAGTGTTGGGGTTCGGTTTTGGGGTGCAGTGGTGGGTGGGTAGTGTTGGGGTTCAGTTTTGGGGACCCGCGTTGGGGGTTCAGTGTTGGGTGTTTCAGCTTTGGGGTTCAGTGGTAGCGTTCAGTGTTGGGGTTCAGTGCTGGGGGCCAGTATTGGGTGGTCAGTGTTAGGGTTCAGTGGTTCAGTGTTAGGGTTCAGTGTTGTGGGTTCAGTGTTGGGGTTCAGTGTTGGAAGTTCAGTGGGGGGTCGGTTTGGTTGTTCAGTATCGGGGCTAATTGTTGGGGTGCTCATCATTGGGGGTACAATGTTGGGGGTTCAGTGTTGTGGGTCCAGATTTGGGGTTCAGTGGCGGGGGTCAGTTTGGGGGTTCAGTATTGTGGTTCCGTGTTGGGGGTTCAGTATTGTGGTTCAGTGTTGGGGGTTCAGTGTTGGGGTGCCGTGATCGGGGGTTCAGTGATCGGGGGTTCAGTGTTGGGGGTTTAATGTTGGAGTTTCAGTGTTGGGGTTCCTTTTTGGTGGTCAGTTTTGGAGGTTCAATGTTGGGGGTTCAGTGTTGGAGGTCCGTGTTGGGGGTTCAGTGTTGGGGTGTTCAGTGTTGGGTGTTCAGTATTGGGGGTTCAGCTTTGGGGGTTCAGTGTTGCGGGTTCAGGGTTGGGGGTTCAGTGTTGGGGGTTCAGTGTTGGGGGTTCAGTTTTGGAGTTCAGTGTTGGGGTGGTCAGTGTTGGAGGTTCAGTGTTGGGGGATTCAGTGTTGGGGGTTCAGTGTTGGGGATCAGTTTTGGGCGTGGTCAGCGTTGGGGGTTCAGTGTTGGGGTGTTCAGTGCTGGGGGTTCAGTGTTGGGGCTGGTCAGTGTTGGTGGTTCAGTGTTGCGGGGTTCAGTGTTGGGGTTCAGTGATGTGGTTTCAGTGTTGGGGGTTCAGTGTTGGATGATTCGGTATTGGGGTTCAGTGTCGGGGTTCAGTGTTTGGGGGTTCAGTGTTGAGGGGGCAGTGTTGGGGTTCACCGTTCGGGGTTCTGTATTCGGGATCAGTTTTGGGGCTCAGTTTTGGGGTTCAGAGTTGCGGTTCAGTGTTGGGGTCCAGTGTTGGGGGTTCAGTGTTGGAAGTTCAGTGGGGGTCGGTTTGGGGGTTCAGTATTGGGGCTAATTGTTGGGGTGTTCAGCATTGGGGGTTCATTGTTGGGGGTACAGTGTTGGGGGTCCAGTGTTGGGGGTTCAGTGGTGGGGGTCAGTTTGGGGGTTCAGTTTTGGGGTTCCGTGTTGGGGGTTCAGTGTTGGGGTGTTCAGTGTTGGGTGTTCAGTATTGGGGGTTCAGCGTTGGAGGTTCAGCGTTGGGGGTTCAGCGTTGGGGGTTCAGTGTTGGGGTTCCGTGTTCTGGGTCAGCTGCGGGGGTTCAGTGTTGGGGTTCAGTGTTCGGGAGTTCAGTGTTGGGGGTTCAATGTTGCAGTTTCAGTGTTGGGGTATCAGTTTTGGGAGTTCAATGTTGGGGGTTCAGTGTTGGAGGTCCGTCTTGCGGCTCAGTGTTGGGGTGTTCAGTGTTGGAAGTTCAGTATTGAGGTGTCAGCGTTTGGGGTTCAGTGTTGGGTTTCAGTGGTGGGGGGTTCAGCGTTGGGGGTTCAGTGTTGGGGGTCAGCGGCGGGGGTTCAGTGTTGTGGTTCAGTGTTGGGGTTCAGTGTTTGGGTGTTCAGTGTTGGGCTTCAATGTTGTGGGTTCAGTGTCTCGGATTCAGTGTTGTGGGCTCAGTGTTGGGGTTCGGTTTTGGGGTTCAGTTGTGGGTGGTTAGTGTTGGGGTTCAGTTTTGGGGACCCGCGTTGGGGGTTCAGTGTTGGGCGTTTCAGCTTTGGGGTTCAGTGGTAGCGTTCTGTGTTGGGGGTTCAGTGCTGGGGGCCAGTGTTGGGGGGTCAGTGTTTGGGAACAGTGTTGGGGGCACAGTGTTGGGGTTCAGATTCGGGGGTTCAGTGTTGGAGTTCAGTGTTCGGGAGTTCAGTGTTGGGCTTCAATGTTGGGGGTTCAGTGTTGGGGAATCAGTGTCGGGGACTCAATGTTTGGGGGTTCATTGTTGGGGCTCAGTGTTAGGGTTCAGTGTTGGGATTCAGTGTTGGCGGTCAGTGTTGGGGCTCGGAGTTGGGGGTTAAGTTTTGGGTTTCAGTGGTGGGCTGTCAGCATTGGGGTTCAGTGTTCCGGGGGTTCAGCGGCGGGTGATTAATTTTGGGGTTCAGTGTTCGGGTTCAGCATTGCGGGTTCAGTGTTGGGGTTCAGTTTTGGGGGATCCGTGTGGGGTTTCAGTGTTGGGGGGTTCAGCTTTGGGGTTTCGTGTTAGCGTTCAGTGTTGGGGGTTCAGTGCTGGGGGCCAGTGTTGGGGATTCAGTGTTAGGGTTCAGTGTTGCCGGTTCAGGGTTGGGGGTTCAGGGTTGGGGGTTCAGTGTTGGTGGTTCAGTGTTGGAGTTCAGTGTTGGGGTGGTCAGTGTTGGAGGCTCAGTGTTGGGGGATTCAGTGTTGGAGGTTCAGTGTTGGGGATCAGTTTTGGGCGTGGTCAGCGTTGGGGGTTCAGTGTTGCGGGGTTCAGTGTTGGGGTTCAGTGTTGTGGTGTCAGTGTTGGGGGTTCTGTGTTGGATGATTCGGTGTTGGGCTTCAGTGTTGGGGTTCAATGTTTGGAGTGGTTCAGTGTTGGGGGTGGTCAGTGTTGGGGGTCCAATGCTGTGGGTTCAGTGTTGGGGATTCAGTGTTGGGGTTCAGTGTTGATGGTTCAGTGTTGGGGTTCAATGTTGGGGGTTCAATGTTGGGGGTTCAGTGTAGGGGGTTCAGTGTTGTGGGTTCAGTGTTGGGGGTTCAATGCTGGGGTTCGGTGTTGGGGGTTCAGTGTTAGGGCTCAGTGTTCAGGGGTTCAGCGTTGGGGGTTCCGTGTGGGGGTTCCGTGTGGGGGTTCAGTGTCGGGGTTCAGTGCTGGGGTTCCGTCTTGCGGTTCATTGTTGGGGGGTCAGCGTTGGGGGGTCAGCGTTGGGGTTCAGTGTAGGGGTTCAGCGTTGGTGGTTCAGTGTAGAGGTTCAGTGTTGGGGGATTCAGTGTTGTGGTTCACCGTTAGGGGTTCTGTGTTGGAGCTCAGTTTTGGGGCTCCGTTTTGGGGTTCAGTGTTGGGGTTCCAGTTTTGGGGGTCAGTTTGGGGTGTCCGTATTGGGGTTCAGAGTTGGGGGTTCAGTATTGTGGTTCAGTGTTGGGGTCAGTGTTGGGGTTCAGTGTTAGGGTTCAGTGTTGTGACCTGTGTTGGCGGTTCATTGTTGGGGGTCCAGTGTTGGGGGTTCAGTGGTGGGGGTCAGTTTGGGGGTTGAGTATTGGGGTTCGGTGTTGCGGTTCAGTATTGCGAGTCAGTGTTGGGGTTCAGTGTTGGGGTGTTCTGCGTTTGGGTTTCAGTGTTGGGGGTCAGTGTTGGGGTTCAGTGTTAGGGTTCAGTGTTGTGGTCCTGTGTTGGTGGTTCAGTGTTGGGGGTCCAGTGTTGGGGGTTCAGTGGTGGGGGTCAGTTTGGGGGTTTAGTGTTGGGGTTCAGTGTTGGGGTTCAGTGTTGGGGTTCAGTGTTGTGGTTCAGTTTTGGGGATCCGTGTTGGGGGTTCATTGTTGGGTGTTTCAGCTTTGGGGTTCCGTGGTAGCGTTCAGTGTCGGGGGTTCAGTGTTGGGGTTCAGTGTTTGGGTGTTCAGTGTTGGGCTTCAATGTTGTGGGTTCAGTGTTGCGGATTCAGTGTTTGGGTGTTCAGTGTTGGGCTTTAATGTTGTGGGTTCAGTGTTGCGGATTCAGTGTTGTGGGTTCAGTGTTGCGGATTCAGTGTTGGGGTCTCAGTGTTGGGGTCAGTGTTGGGGTTCGGGTTTGGGGTTCAGTGGTTGGTGGTTAGTGTTGGGGTTCAGTTTTTGGGACCCGCGTTGGGGGTTCAGTGTTGGGTGTTTCAGCTTTGGGGTTCAGTGGTAGCATTCAGTGTTGGGGGTTCAGTGCTGGGGACCAGTGTTGGGGGGTCAGTGTTCGGGTTCAGTGGTTTAGTGTTAGGGTTCAGTGTTGTGAGTTCAGTGTTTGGGTTCAGTATTGGGGGCACAGTGTTGGGGTTCAGTGTCGGGGGGTCAGTGTGGGGGTTCAGTGTTGGCGGTCAGTGTTTGAGTTCATTGTTGGGGATTCAGTGTTGGGGATTCAATGTAGGGGTCAGTTTTGGGAGTTCAGTGTTGTGATTTCAGTGTTCAGGGCTTCCGTATTGGGGTTCAGTGTTGAGGGTTCGGTTTGGGGAACCGGTGTTGGGGTTCAGTGTTGGGGTTTTATGTTGGGGTTCAGTGTTGGGCTGGTCAGTTTTGGGGGGTCAGTGTTGGGTGTTCATTGTTGGGCGTTCAGTGTTTGGGGATTCAGTGTTGGGGTTCAATGTTGGGTTTAGTGTTGGGGTTAGTGTTGGGGTGTTCAGTGTTGGAAGTTCAGTATTGAGGTGTCAGCGTTTGGGGTTCAGTGTTGGGTTTCAGTGGTGGGGGGTTCAGCGTTGGGGGTTCAGTGTTGGGGGTCAGCGGCGGGGGTTCAGTGTTGTGGTTCAGTGTTGGGGTTCAGTGTTTGGGTGTTCAGTGTTGGGCTTCAATGTTGTGGGTTCAGTGTCTCGGATTCAGTGTTGTGGGCTCAGTGTTGGGGTTCGGTTTTGGGGTTCAGTTGTGGGTGGTTAGTGTTGGGGTTCAGTTTTGGGGACCCGCGTTGGGGGTTCAGTGTTGGGCGTTTCAGCTTTGGGGTTCAGTGGTAGCGTTCTGTGTTGGGGGTTCAGTGCTGGGGGGCCAGTGTTGGGGGGTCAGTGTTTGGGAACAGTGTTGGGGGCACAGTGTTGGGGTTCAGATTCGGGGGTTCAGTGTTGGAGTTCAGTGTTCGGGAGTTCAGTGTTGGGCTTCAATGTTGGGGGTTCAGTGTTGGGGAATCAGTGTCGGGGACTCAATGTTTGGGGGTTCATTGTTGGGGCTCAGTGTTAGGGTTCAGTGTTGGGATTCAGTGTTGGCGGTCAGTGTTGGGGCTCGGAGTTGGGGGTTAAGTTTTGGGTTTCAGTGGTGGGCTGTCAGCATTGGGGTTCAGTGTTCCGGGGGTTCAGCGGCGGGTGATTAATTTTGGGGTTCAGTGTTCGGGTTCAGCATTGCGGGTTCAGTGTTGGGGTTCAGTTTTGGGGGATCCGTGTGGGGTTTCAGTGTTGGGGGGTTCAGCTTTGGGGTTTCGTGTTAGCGTTCAGTGTTGGGGGTTCAGTGCTGGGGGCCAGTGTTGGGGATTCAGTGTTAGGGTTCAGTGTTGCCGGTTCAGGGTTGGGGGTTCAGGGTTGGGGGTTCAGTGTTGGTGGTTCAGTGTTGGAGTTCAGTGTTGGGGTGGTCAGTGTTGGAGGCTCAGTGTTGGGGGATTCAGTGTTGGAGGTTCAGTGTTGGGGATCAGTTTTGGGCGTGGTCAGCGTTGGGGGTTCAGTGTTGCGGGGTTCAGTGTTGGGGTTCAGTGTTGTGGTGTCAGTGTTGGGGGTTCTGTGTTGGATGATTCGGTGTTGGGCTTCAGTGTTGGGGTTCAATGTTTGGAGTGGTTCAGTGTTGGGGGTGGTCAGTGTTGGGGGTCCAATGCTGTGGGTTCAGTGTTGGGGATTCAGTGTTGGGGTTCAGTGTTGATGGTTCAGTGTTGGGGTTCAATGTTGGGGGTTCAATGTTGGGGGTTCAGTGTAGGGGGTTCAGTGTTGTGGGTTCAGTGTTGGGGGTTCAATGCTGGGGTTCGGTGTTGGGGGTTCAGTGTTAGGGCTCAGTGTTCAGGGGTTCAGCGTTGGGGGTTCCGTGTGGGGGTTCCGTGTGGGGGTTCAGTGTCGGGGTTCAGTGCTGGGGTTCCGTCTTGCGGTTCATTGTTGGGGGGTCAGCGTTGGGGGGTCAGCGTTGGGGTTCAGTGTAGGGGTTCAGCGTTGGTGGTTCAGTGTAGAGGTTCAGTGTTGGGGGATTCAGTGTTGTGGTTCACCGTTAGGGGTTCTGTGTTGGAGCTCAGTTTTGGGGCTCCGTTTTGGGGTTCAGTGTTGGGGTTCCAGTTTTGGGGGTCAGTTTGGGGTGTCCGTATTGGGGTTCAGAGTTGGGGGTTCAGTATTGTGGTTCAGTGTTGGGGTCAGTGTTGGGGTTCAGTGTTAGGGTTCAGTGTTGTGACCTGTGTTGGCGGTTCATTGTTGGGGGTCCAGTGTTGGGGGTTCAGTGGTGGGGGTCAGTTTGGGGGTTGAGTATTGGGGTTCGGTGTTGCGGTTCAGTATTGCGAGTCAGTGTTGGGGTTCAGTGTTGGGGTGTTCTGCGTTGGGGTTTCAGTGTTGGGGGTCAGTGTTGGGGTTCAGTGTTAGGGTTCAGTGTTGTGGTCCTGTGTTGGTGGTTCAGTGTTGGGGGTCCAGTGTTGGGGGTTCAGTGGTGGGGGTCAGTTTGGGGGTTTAGTGTTGGGGTTCAGTGTTGGGGTTCAGTGTTGGGGTTCAGTGTTGTGGTTCAGTTTTGGGGATCCGTGTTGGGGGTTCATTGTTGGGTGTTTCAGCTTTGGGGTTCCGTGGTAGCGTTCAGTGTCGGGGGTTCAGTGTTGGGGTTCAGTGTTTGGGTGTTCAGTGTTGGGCTTCAATGTTGTGGGTTCAGTGTTGCGGATTCAGTGTTTGGGTGTTCAGTGTTGGGCTTTAATGTTGTGGGTTCAGTGTTGCGGATTCAGTGTTGTGGGTTCAGTGTTGCGGATTCAGTGTTGGGGTCTCAGTGTTGGGGTCAGTGTTGGGGTTCGGGTTTGGGGTTCAGTGGTTGGTGGTTACTGTTGGGGTTCAGTTTTTGGGACCCGCGTTGGGGGTTCAGTGTTGGGTGTTTCAGCTTTGGGGTTCAGTGGTAGCATTCAGTGTTGGGGGTTCAGTGCTGGGGACCAGTGTTGGGGGGTCAGTGTTCGGGTTCAGTGGTTTAGTGTTAGGGTTCAGTGTTGTGAGTTCAGTGTTTGGGTTCAGTATTGGGGGCACAGTGTTGGGGTTCAGTGTCGGGGGGTCAGTGTGGGGGTTCAGTGTTGGCGGTCAGTGTTTGAGTTCATTGTTGGGGATTCAGTGTTGGGGATTCAATGTAGGGGTCAGTTTTGGGGGTTCAGTGTTGTGATTTCAGTGTTCAGGGCTTCCGTATTGGGGTTCAGTGTTGAGGGTTCGGTTTGGGGAACCGGTGTTGGGGTTCAGTGTTGGGGTTTTATGTTGGGGTTCAGTGTTGGGCTGGTCAGTTTTGGGGGGTCAGTGTTGGGTGTTCATTGTTGGGCGTTCAGTGTTTGGGGATTCAGTGTTGGGGTTCAATGTTGGGTTTAGTGTTGGGGTTAGTGTTGGGGTGTTCAGTGTTGGGGGTTCGGTGTTGTGGGTTCAACTTTGGGGTTCAGTTTTAGGGTTCAGTGCTGGGGTTCGGTGTTGGGGTTCAGTGGTGGAATTTCGGTGTTGGGGCTCAGTGTTGGGGTTCAGTGTTAGGGTTCAGTGTTGGGGTTCAGCGTTAGGGGCTCAGTGTTGGGGTTCCATTTCGGGGTTCTGTGTTGGGGGTCCAGCGTTGGGTTTCAGTATTAGGGTTCAGTGCTGGTGTCCAGTGCTGGTGTTCAGTGCTATGGTTCGGTGTTGGGGGTTCAGTGTTGGGGTACAGTGTTGGGGTTCAGTGATGGGGGGTTCAGTGTTGGGAATCAGTGTTGGTGGTTCAGTGTTGGGGGGTTCACTGTTGGGGTTTATGTGTTGGTGGTTCAGTGTTGGGGTCCAGTGTGGGGTTCAGTGTTGGGGGTTCAATTTTGAGACTGGTCAGTGTTGGGGTTCAGTATTGTGGTTCAGTGTTGGGGGTCAGTGTTGGGGTTCAGTGTTGGGTGTTCAGTGTTGGGGTTCAGTGTTGGGCGTTTGTCAGCGTTGGGGGGTCAGTGTTGATGTGTTCAGTGTTGGGGGTTCAGTGTCGGGGCTGGTCAGTGTTGGGGGTTCATTGTTTGGGGGTTCAGTGTTGGGGTTCAGTGTTGTGGTTTCAGTGTTGGGGTTTAATGTTGGGGTTTAGTGTTGGGCTGGTCAGTTTTGGGGGTGTCAGTGTTGGGTGTTCATTGTTGGGCGTTCAGTGTTGGGGGATTCAGTGTTGGGATTCAATGTTGGGTTTAGTGTTGGGGGTTAGTGTTGGGGTGTTCAGTGTTGGGGGTTCGGTGTTGTGGGTTGAACTTTGGGGTTCAGTTTTAGGGTTCAGTGTTGGGGGTCAGTGTTGGGGTTCAGTGGTGGGATTTCGGTGTTGGGGTTCAGTGTTGGGGTTCAGTGTTGGGGTTCAGCGTTAGGAGCTCAGTGTTGAGGTTCAATTTCGGGGTTCTGTGTTGGGGGTTCAGTGATGGGGGTTCAGTGTTGGGAATCAGTTTTGGTGGTTCAGTGTTGGGGGTTTTGTGTTGGTGGTTCAGTGTTGGGGGTTCTGTGCTGGGGTCCAGTATGGGGGTTCAGTGTTGGGGTTCAGCACGGGAGTTCAGTGCTGGGGTTCAGTGTTGGGGTTCAGTGTTGGTGTTCAGCATTGGGAGTTCAGTGGTGGGGTTCAGTGTTGGGAGGTCAGTGCTGGGGTTCAGTGTTGGGTGTTCAGCGGTGGGGTTCAGTGTTGGGGTTCAGCAATGGGAGTTCAGTGTTGGGGTTCAGTGTTGTATGTTCAGTGTTGGGGTTCAGTGTTGGGGTCCATTGGTGGGGGTTCGGTGTTGGGGGCCAGTGTTGGGGTTCGCTGTTGGGGTTCATTGCTAGGGGCTCGGTGTTGCAGGTTCAGTGTTGTGGTTCAGTGGCAGTGTTCAGTGTTGGGGTTCAGTGTCAGGGTTTTGTGCTGGGGTCAGTATTGGGGGTTCAGCGTTAGGGTTCAGTGTTCAAGGTTTAGCGTTGGGGTTGAGTGCTATGACTCGGTGTTGGGGTTCAGTGTGGGGTTCAGTGTTGGGGTTCAGTGTTGTGTGTTCAGTGCTGGGGTTCATTGGTGGGGGGTCGGTGTTGGGATTCAGTGTTGGGGGTCAGTGTTGGGGTTCACCGTTTGGGTTCAGCTTTAGGGGTTCAGTGATGGGGGTTCAGTGTTGGGAATCAGTGTTGGTGGTTCAGTGTTGGGGGTTTTGTGTTGGTGGTTCAGTGTCGGGGGTTCAGTGTTGGGGTCCAGTGTGGGGGTTCAGTGTTGGGGTTCAGTGCTGGGGTCCAGTGCTGGTGTTCAGTGCTGTGGCTCGGTGTTGGGTGTTCAGTGTTGGGGTTCAGTGTTGGGCGTTCAGTGTTGGGGTTCAGTGTTGGTGCTCAGCATTGGGAGTTCAGTGTTGGGGTTCAGTGTTGTGTGTCCAGTGTTGGGGTTCATTGGTGGGGTTCATTGGTGGGGGTTCGGTGTTGGGGTTCAGTGTTGGGGGCCAGTGTTGGGATTCACTGTTGGGGGTCAGTGTTAGGGGCTCGGTGTTGGGGGTTCAGTGTTGGTGTTCAGTGTCAGGGTTCAGTGCTGGGGGTCAGTATTGGTGGTTCAGCGTTAGGTTCAGTGTTCAAGGTTTAGTGTTGGGGTTCAGTGCTATGACTCGGTGTTGGGGTTCAGTGGGGGTTCAGTGTTGGTGATCCAGCGTTGGTGGGTTCACTGTCGGGGTTCAGTGTTGGGGTGCAGTGTGGGGGTTCAATGTTGGGTTCAGTGCTGGGGTTCACTCTTGCGGGTTCAGTGTTGGGGTTCAGTGCTGGGAGGTCAGTGATGGGGTTCAGTGTTGGGGTCCAGTGTGGGGGTCCAGTGTTGGGGTTCAGTGCGGGAGTTCAGTGCTGGGGTCAGTGTTGGGGTTCAGTGACGGGAGGTCAGTGATTGGGTTCAGTGTTGGGGTCCAGTGTGGTGGTCCAGTTTTGGGGTTCAGTGCGGGAGTTCAGTGCTGGGGTTCAGTGTTGGTGTTCAGTGTTGGTGTTCAGCATTGGGAGTTCAGTGTTGGGGTTCAGTGGCAGTGTTCAGTGTTGTGGGGTTCAGTGTTGAGAATATGTGTTGTGGTTTCAGTGTTGGGGTTTAATGTTGGGGTTCAGTGTTGGGCTGGTCAGTTTTGGGGGGGTCAGTGTTGGGTGTTCATCGTTGGGCGTTCAGTGATCGGGGGTTCAGTGATCGGGGGTTCAGTGTTGGGGGTTTAATGTTGGGGTTTCAGTGTTGGGGTTCCTTTTTGGTGGTCAGTTTTGGAGGTTCAATGTTGGGGGTTCAGTGTTGGAGGTCCGTGTTGGGGGTTCAGTGTTGGGGTGTTCAGTGTTGGGTGTTCAGTATTGGGGGTTCAGCTTTGGGGGTTCAGTGTTGCGGGTTCAGGGTTGGGGGTTCAGTGTTGGGGGTTCAGTGTTGGGGGTTCAGTTTTGGAGTTCAGTGTTGGGGTGGTCAGTGTTGGAGGTTCAGTGTTGGGGGATTCAGTGTTGGGGGTTCAGTGTTGGGGATCAGTTTTGGGCGTGGTCAGCGTTGGGGGTTCAGTGTTGGGGTGTTCAGTGCTGGGGGTTCAGTGTTGGGGCTGGTCAGTGTTGGTGGTTCAGTGTTGCGGGGTTCAGTGTTGGGGTTCAGTGATGTGGTTTCAGTGTTGGGGGTTCAGTGTTGGATGATTCGGTATTGGGGTTCAGTGTCGGGGTTCAGTGTTTGGGGGTTCAGTGTTGAGGGGGCAGTGTTGGGGTTCACCGTTCGGGGTTCTGTATTCGGGATCAGTTTTGGGGCTCAGTTTTGGGGTTCAGAGTTGCGGTTCAGTGTTGGGGTCCAGTGTTGGGGGTTCAGTGTTGGAAGTTCAGTGGGGGTCGGTTTGGGGGTTCAGTATTGGGGCTAATTGTTGGGGTGTTCAGCATTGGGGGTTCATTGTTGGGGGTACAGTGTTGGGGGTCCAGTGTTGGGGGTTCAGTGGTGGGGGTCAGTTTGGGGGTTCAGTTTTGGGGTTCCGTGTTGGGGGTTCAGCATTGTGGTTCAGTGTTGGGGTTTCAGTGTTGGGGTGCAGTGTTGGGGTTCAGTGATCGGGGGATCAGTGATCGGGGGTTCTGTGTTGGGGGTTTAATGTTGGGGGTCCGTGTTGGGGGTTCAGTGTTGGGGTGTTCAGTGTTGGGTGTTCAGTATTGGGGGTTCAGCGTTGGAGGTTCAGCGTTGGGGGTTCAGCGTTGGGGGTTCAGTGTTGGGGTTCCGTGTTCTGGGTCAGCTGCGGGGGTTCAGTGTTGGGGTTCAGTGTTCGGGAGTTCAGTGTTGGGGGTTCAATGTTGCAGTTTCAGTGTTGGGGTATCAGTTTTGGGAGTTCAATGTTGGGGGTTCAGTGTTGGAGGTCCGTCTTGCGGCTCAGTGTTGGGGTGTTCAGTGTTGGAAGTTCAGTATTGAGGTGTCAGCGTTTGGGGTTCAGTGTTGGGTTTCAGTGGTGGGGGGTTCAGCGTTGGGGGTTCAGTGTTGGGGGTCAGCGGCGGGGGTTCAGTGTTGTGGTTCAGTGTTGGGGTTCAGTGTTTGGGTGTTCAGTGTTGGGCTTCAATGTTGTGGGTTCAGTGTCTCGGATTCAGTGTTGTGGGCTCAGTGTTGGGGTTCGGTTTTGGGGTTCAGTTGTGGGTGGTTAGTGTTGGGGTTCAGTTTTGGGGACCCGCGTTGGGGGTTCAGTGTTGGGCGTTTCAGCTTTGGGGTTCAGTGGTAGCGTTCTGTGTTGGGGGTTCAGTGCTGGGGGCCAGTGTTGGGGGGTCAGTGTTTGGGAACAGTGTTGGGGGCACAGTGTTGGGTTTCAGATTCGGGGGTTCAGTGTTGGAGTTCAGTGTTCGGGAGTTCAGTGTTGGGCTTCAATGTTGGGGGTTCAGTGTTGGGGAATCAGTGTCGGGGACTCAATGTTTGGGGGTTCATTGTTGGGGCTCAGTGTTAGGGTTCAGTGTTGGGATTCAGTGTTGGCGGTCAGTGTTGGGGCTCGGAGTTGGGGGTTAAGTTTTGGGTTTCAGTGGTGGGCTGTCAGCATTGGGGTTCAGTGTTCCGGGGGTTCAGCGGCGGGTGATTAATTTTGGGGTTCAGTGTTCGGGTTCAGCATTGCGGGTTCAGTGTTGGGGTTCAGTTTTGGGGGATCCGTGTGGGGTTTCAGTGTTGGGGGGTTCAGCTTTGGGGTTTCGTGTTAGCGTTCAGTGTTGGGGGTTCAGTGCTGGGGGCCAGTGTTGGGGATTCAGTGTTAGGGTTCAGTGCTGCCGGTTCAGGGTTGGGGGTTCAGGGTTGGGGGTTCAGTGTTGGTGGTTCAGTGTTGGAGTTCAGTGTTGGGGTGGTCAGTGTTGGAGGCTCAGTGTTGGGGGATTCAGTGTTGGAGGTTCAGTGTTGGGGATCAGTTTTGGGCGTGGTCAGCGTTGGGGGTTCAGTGTTGCGGGGTTCAGTGTTGGGGTTCAGTGTTGTGGTGTCAGTGTTGGGGGTTCTGTGTTGGATGATTCGGTGTTGGGCTTCAGTGTTGGGGTTCAATGTTTGGAGTGGTTCAGTGTTGGGGGTGGTCAGTGTTGGGGGTCCAATGCTGTGGGTTCAGTGTTGGGGATTCAGTGTTGGGGTTCAGTGTTGATGGTTCAGTGTTGGGGTTCAATGTTGGGGGTTCAATGTTGGGGGTTCAGTGTAGGGGGTTCAGTGTTGTGGGTTCAGTGTTGGGGGTTCAATGTTGGGGTTCGGTGTTGGGGGTTCAGTGTTAGGGCTCAGTGTTCAGGGGTTCAGCGTTGGGGGTTCCGTGTGGGGGTTCCGTGTGGGGGTTCAGTGTCGGGGTTCAGTGCTGGGGTTCCGTCTTGCGGTTCATTGTTGGGGGGTCAGCGTTGGGGGGTCAGCGTTGGGGTTCAGTGTAGGGGTTCAGCGTTGGTGGTTCAGTGTAGAGGTTCAGTGTTGGGGGATTCAGTGTTGTGGTTCACCGTTAGGGGTTCTGTGTTGGAGCTCAGTTTTGGGGCTCCGTTTTGGGGTTCAGTGTTGGGGTTCCAGTTTTGGGGGTCAGTTTGGGGTGTCCGTATTGGGGTTCAGAGTTGGGGGTTCAGTATTGTGGTTCAGTGTTGGGGTCAGTGTTGGGGTTCAGTGTTAGGGTTCAGTGTTGTGACCTGTGTTGGCGGTTCATTGTTGGGGGTCCAGTGTTGGAGGCTCAGTGTTGGGGGATGCAGTGTTGGAGGTTCAGTGTTGGGGATCAGTTTTGGGCGTGGTCAGCGTTGGGGGTTCAGTGTTGCGGGGTTCAGTGTTGGGGTTCAGTGTTGTGGTGTCAGTGTTGGGGGTTCTGTGTTGGATGATTCGGTGTTGGGCTTCAGTGTTGGGGTTCAATGTTTGGAGTGGTTTAGTGTTGGGGGTGGTCAGTGTTGGGGGTCCAATGCTGTGGGTTCAGTGTTGGGGATTCAGTGTTGGGGTTCAGTGTTGATGGTTCAGTGTTGGGGTTCAATGTTGGGGGTTCAATGTTGGGGGTTCAGTGTAGGGGGTTCAGTGTTGTGGGTTCAGTGTTGGGGGTTCAATGCTGGGGTTCGGTGTTGGGGGTTCAGTGTTAGGGCTCAGTGTTCAGGGGTTCAGCGTTGGGGGTTCCGTGTGGGGGTTCCGTGTGGGGGTTCAGTGTCGGGGTTCAGTGCTGGGGTTCCGTCTTGCGGTTCATTGTTGGGGGGTCAGCGTTGGGGGGTCAGCGTTGGGGTTCAGTGTAGGGGTTCAGCGTTGGTGGTTCAGTGTAGAGGTTCAGTGTTGGGGGATTCAGTGTTGTGGTTCACCGTTAGGGGTTCTGTGTTGGAGCTCAGTTTTGGGGCTCCGTTTTGGGGTTCAGTGTTGGGGTTCCAGTTTTGGGGGTCAGTTTGGGGTGTCCGTATTGGGGTTCAGAGTTGGGGGTTCAGTATTGTGGTTCAGTGTTGGGGTCAGTGTTGGGGTTCAGTGTTAGGGTTCAGTGTTGTGACCTGTGTTGGCGGTTCATTGTTGGGGGTCCAGTGTTGGGGGTTCAGTGGTGGGGGTCAGTTTGGGGGTTGAGTATTGGGGTTCGGTGTTGCGGTTCAGTATTGCGAGTCAGTGTTGGGGTTCAGTGTTGGGGTGTTCTGCGTTGGGGTTTCAGTGTTGGGGGTCAGTGTTGGGGTTCAGTGTTAGGGTTCAGTGTTGTGGTCCTGTGTTGGTGGTTCAGTGTTGGGGGTCCAGTGTTGGGGGTTCAGTGGTGGGGGTCAGTTTGGGGGTTTAGTGTTGGGGTTCAGTGTTGGGGTTCAGTGTTGGGGTTCAGTGTTGTGGTTCAGTTTTGGGGATCCGTGTTGGGGGTTCATTGTTGGGTGTTTCAGCTTTGGGGTTCCGTGGTAGCGTTCAGTGTCGGGGGTTCAGTGTTGGGGTTCAGTGTTTGGGTGTTCAGTGTTGGGCTTCAATGTTGTAGGTTCAGTGTTGCGGATTCAGTGTTTGGGTGTTCAGTGTTGGGCTTTAATGTTGTGGGTTCAGTGTTGCGGATTCAGTGTTGGGGTCTCAGTGTTGGGGTCAGTGTTGGGGTTCGGGTTTGGGGTTCAGTGGTTGGTGGTTACTGTTGGGGTTCAGTTTTTGGGACCCGCGTTGGGGGTTCAGTGTTGGGTGTTTCAGCTTTGGGGTTCAGTGGTAGCATTCAGTGTTGGGGGTCAGTGCTGGGGACCAGTGTTGGGGGGTCAGTGTTCGGGTTCAGTGGTTTAGTGTTAGGGTTCAGTGTTGTGGGTTCAGTGTTTGGGTTCAGTATTGGGGGCACAGTGTTGGGGTTCAGTGTCGGGGGGTCAGTGTGGGGGTTCAGTGTTGGCGGTCAGTGTTTGAGTTCATTGTTGGGGATTCAGTGTTGGGGATTCAATGTAGGGGTCAGTTTTGGGGGTTCAGTGTTGTGATTTCAGTGTTCAGGGCTTCCGTATTGGGGTTCAGTGTTGAGGGTTCGGTTTGGGGAACCGGTGTTGGGGTTCAGTGTTGGGGTTTTATGTTGGGGTTCAGTGTTGGGCTGGTCAGTTTTGGGGGGTCAGTGTTGGGTGTTCATTGTTGGGCGTTCAGTGTTTGGGGATTCAGTGTTGGGGTTCAATGTTGGGTTTAGTGTTGGGGTTAGTGTTGGGGTGTTCAGTGTTGGGGGTTCGGTGTTGTGGGTTCAACTTTGGGGTTCAGTTTTCGGGTTCAGTGCTGGGGTTCGGTGTTGGGGTTCAGTGGTGGAATTTCGGTGTTGGGGGTCAGTGTTGGGGTTCAGTGTTAGGGTTCAGTGTTGGGGTTCAGCGTTAGGGGCTCAGTGTTGGGGTTACATTTCGGGGTTCTGTGTTGGGGGTCCAGCGTTGGGTTTCAGTATTAGGGTTCAGTGCTGGTGTCCAGTGCTGGTGTTCAGTGCTATGGTTCGGTGTTGGGGGTTCAGTGTTGATGTACAGTGTTGGGGTTCAGTGATGGGGGGTTCAGTGTTGGGAATCAGTGTTGGTGGTTCAGTGTTGGGGGGTTCACTGTTGGGGTTTATGTGTTGGTGGTTCAGTGTTGGGGTCCAGTGTGGGGTTCAGTGTTGGGGGTTCAATTTTGAGACTGGTCAGTGTTGGGGTTCAGTTTTGGGGTTCAGTGTTGGGGTTCAGTATTGGGGTTTAATTTTGGGGATTCAGTGTTGGGGGTCAGTGTTGGGGTTCAGTGTTGGGTGTTCAGTGTTGGGGTTCAGTGTTGGGCCATTGTCAGCGTTGGGGGGTCAGTGTTGATGTGTTCAGTGTTGGGGGTTCAGTGTCGGGGCTGGTCAGTGTTGGGGGTTCATTGTTTGGGGGTTCAGTGTTAGGGTTTCAGTGTTGTGGGTTGAACTTTGGGGTTCAGTTTTAGGGTTCAGTGCTGGGGTTCGGTGTTGGGGTTCAGTGGTGGGATTTCGGTGTTGGGGTTCAGTGTTGGGGTTCAGTGTTGGGGTTCAGCGTTAGGAGCTCAGTGTTGAGGTTCAATTTCGGGGTTCTGTGTTGGGGGTCCAGTGTTGGGTTTCAGTATTAGGGTTCAGTGCTGGGGTCCAGTGCTGGTGTTCAGTGCTATGGCTCGGTGTTGGGGGTTCAGTGTTGGGGTTCAGTGATGGGGGTTCAGTGTTGGGAATCAGTGTTGGTGGTTCAGTGTTGGGGGTTTTGTGTTGGTGGTTCAGTGTTGGGGGTTCTGTGCTGGGGTCCAGTATGGGGGTTCAGTGTTGGGGTTCAGCACGGGAGTTCAGTGCTGGGGTTCAGTGTTGGGGTTCAGTGTTGGTGTTCAGCATTGGGAGTTCAGTGGTGGGGTTCAGTGTTGGGAGGTCAGTGCTGGGGTTCAGTGTTGGGTGTTCAGCGGTGGGGTTCAGTGTTGGGGTTCAGTGTTGGGGTCCATTGGTGGGGGTTCGGTGTTGGGGGCCAGTGTTGGGGTTCGCTGTTGGGGTTCATTGCTAGGGGCTCGGTGTTGCAGGTTCAGTGTTGTGGTTCAGTGGCAGTGTTCAGTGTTGGGGTTCAGTGTCAGGGTTTTGTGCTGGGGTCAGTATTGGGGGTTCAGCGTTAGGGTTCAGTGTTCAAGGTTTAGCGTTGGGGTTGAGTGCTATGACTCGGTGTTGGGGTTCAGTGTGGGGTTCAGTGTTGGGGTTCAGTGTTGTGTGTTCAGTGCTGGGGTTCATTGGTGGGGGGTCGGTGTTGGGATTCAGTGTTGGGGGTCAGTGTTGGGGTTCACCGTTTGGGTTCAGCTTTAGGGGTTCAGTGATGGGGGTTCAGTGTTGGGAATCAGTGTTGGTGGTTCAGTGTTGGGGGTTTTGTGTTGGTGGTTCAGTGTCGGGGGTTCAGTGTTGGGGTCCAGTGTGGGGGTTCAGTGTTGGGGTTCAGTGCTGGGGTCCAGTGCTGGTGTTCAGTGCTGTGGCTCGGTGTTGGGTGTTCAGTGTTGGGGTTCAGTGTTGGGCGTTCAGTGTTGGGGTTCAGTGTTGGTGCTCAGCATTGGGAGTTCAGTGTTGGGGTTCAGTGTTGTGTGTCCAGTGTTGGGGTTCATTGGTGGGGTTCATTGGTGGGGGTTCGGTGTTGGGGTTCAGTGTTGGGGGCCAGTGTTGGGGTTCACTGTTGGGGGTCAGTGTTAGGGGCTCGGTGTTGGGGGTTCAGTGTTGGTGTTCAGTGTCAGGGTTCAGTGCTGGGGGTCAGTATTGGTGGTTCAGCGTTAGGTTCAGTGTTCAAGGTTTAGTGTTGGGGTTCAGTGCTATGACTCGGTGTTGGGGTTCAGTGGGGGTTCAGTGTTGGTGATCCAGCGTTGGTGGGTTCACTGTCGGGGTTCAGTGTTGGGGTCCAGTGTGGGGGTTCAATGTTGGGTTCAGTGCTGGGGTTCACTCTTGCGGGTTCAGTGTTGGGGTTCAGTGCTGGGAGGTCAGTGATGGGGTTCAGTGTTGGGGTCCAGTGTGGGGGTCCAGTGTTGGGGTTCAGTGCGGGAGTTCAGTGCTGGGGTCAGTGTTGGGGTTCAGTGACGGGAGGTCAGTGATTGGGTTCAGCGTTGGGGTCCAGTGTGGTGGTCCAGTTTTGGGGTTCAGTGCGGGAGTTCAGTGCTGGGGTTCAGTGTTGGTGTTCAGTGTTGGTGTTCAGCATTGGGAGTTCAGTGTTGGGGTTCAGTGGCAGTGTTCAGTGTTGTGGGGTTCAGTGTTGAGAATATGTGTTGTGGTTTCAGTGTTGGGGTTTAATGTTGGGGTTCAGTGTTGGGCTGGTCAGTTTTGGGGGGGTCAGTGTTGGGTGTTCATCGTTGGGCGTTTAGTGTTTGGGGATTCAGTGTTGGGGTTCAATGTTGGGTTTAGTGTTGGGGTGTTCAGTGTTGGGGGTTCAGTGTTGTGGGTTCAACTTTGGGGTTCAGTTTTAGGGTTCAGTGCTGGGGTTCGGTGTTGGGGTTCAGTGGTGGGATTTCGGTGTTGGGATTCAGTGTTGGGGTTCAGTGTTAGGGTTCAGTGTTGGGGTTCAGCGTTAGGGGCTCAGTATTGGGGTTCCATTTCGGGGTTCTGTGTTGGGGGTCCAGTGTTGGGTTTCAGTATTAGGGTTCAGTGCTGGTGTATTGTGCTGGTGTTCAGTGCTATGGTTCGGTGTTGGGGTTCAGTGTTGGGGTACAGTGTTGGGGTTCAGTGATGGGGGGTTCAGTGTTGGGAATCAGTGTTGGTGGTTCAGTGTTGGGGGTTTTGTGTTGGTGGTTCAGTGTTGGGGTTTCAATGCTGGTGTCCAGTGTGGGGGTTCAGTGTTGGGGTTCAGTGCGGGAGTTCAGTGCTGGGATTCATTGTTGGGGTTCAGTGTTGGTGTTCAGCATTGGGAGTTCAGTGGCGGGGTTCAGTGTTGGGAGGTCAGTGCTGGGGTTCAGTGTTGGGTGTTCAGCGGTGGGGTTCAGTGTTGGGGTTCAGCAATGGGAGTTCAGTGTTGGGGTTCAGTGTTGTATGTTCAGTGTTGGGGTCCATTGGTGGGGATTCGGTGTTGGGGGCCAGTGTTGGGGTTCACTGTTGGGGTTCAGTGCTAGGGGCTCGGTGTTGCGGGTTCAGTGTTGTGGTTCAGTGGCAGTGTTCAGTGTTGCGGGTTCAGTGTTGGGGTTCAGTGTCAGGGTTTTGTGATGGGGTCAGTATTGGGGGTTCAGCGTTAGGGTTCAGTGTTCAAGGTTTAGTGTTGGGGTTCAGTGCTATGACTCGGTGTTTGGGTTCAGTGGGGGTTCATGTGTTGGGGTTCAGTGTGGGGGTTCAGTGTTGGGGGGTTCACTGTTGGGGTTTATGTGTTGGTGGTTCAGTGTTAGGATTCATTGTTCAGGGTTAGTGTTGGGGATCAGTGCTATGGTTCAATGTTGGGGTTCAGTGGCGGGGGGTTCAGTGTTGGGGGGTTCAGTGTTGGGAATCAATGTTGGGGTTCAGTGTTGAGTGTTTTGTGTTGGTGGTCCAGTGTTGGGGGTTCAGTGTTATGGTTCAGTGTTGGGGTCCAGTGTGGGGGTTCAGTGTTGGGGTTCAGTGCTGGAGTTCATTGGTGGCGGTTCGGTGTTGTGGTTCAGTGTTGGGGTTCAGTATTGGGGATCAATTTTGGGGGTTCAGTGTTGGTGGTTCAGTGTCGGGGATTCAGTGTTGGGGGGTCAGTGTTGGGGTTCAGTGTTGGGTGTTCAGTGTTGGGGTTCAGTGTTGGGCGTTTGTCAGCATTGGGGGGGTCAGTGTTGATGTGTTCAGTGTTTAGGGTTCAGTGTCGGGGCTGGTCAGTGTTGGTGCTTCAGTGTTTGGGGGTTAAGTGTTGGGGTTCAGTGTTGTGGTTTCAGTGTTGGGGTTTAATGTTGGGGTTCAGTGTTGGGCTGGTCAGTTTTGGGGATCAGTGTTGGGTGTTCATTGTTGGGGGATTCCGTGTTGGGGCTCGGTGTTGGGGGTTCGGTGTTGTGGGTTCAACTTTGGGGTTCGGTGTTAGGGTTCAGTGGTGGGGTTCGGTGTTGGGGTTCAGTGGTGGGGTTCGGTGTTGGGGTTCAGTGTTGGGGTTCCGTTTTAGGGTTCGGTGTTGGGGTTCAGCGTTAGGGGCTCTGTGTTGGGGTTCCATGTTGGGGTTCTGTGTTGGGGGTCCAGTGTTGGGTTTCAGTATTAGGGGTCAATGCTGGGGTCCAGTGCTGGTGTTCAGTGCTATGGCATGGTGTTGGGGGTTCAGTGCGGGAGTTCAGTGCTGGGGTTCAGTGTTGGGGTTCAGTGTTGGTGTTCAGCATTGGGAGTTCAGTGGTGGGGTTCAGTGTTGGGAGGTCAGTGCTGGGGTTCAGTGTTGGGTGTTCAGCGGTGGGGTTCAATGTTGGGGTTCAGCAATGGCAGTTCAGTGTTGGGGTTCAGTGTTGCATGTTCAGTGTTGGGGTCCATTGGTGGGGGTTCGGTGTTGGGGGCCAGTGTTGGGGTTCACTGTTGGGGTTCAGTGCTAGGGGCTCGGTGTTGCAGGTTCAGAGTTGTGGTTCAGTGGCAGCGTTCAGTGTTGGGGGTCCAGTGTTGGGTTTCAGTATTAGGGTTCAGTGCTGGGGTCCAGTGCTGGTGTTCAGTGCTATGGCTCGGTGTTGGGGTTCACCGTTTGGGTTCAGCTTTAGGGGTTCAGTGATGGGGGTTCAGTGTTGGGAATCAGTGTTGGTGGTTCAGTGTTGGGGGTTTTGTGTTGGTGGTTCAGTGTCGGGGGTTCAGTGCTGGGGTTCAGTGTTGGGGTTCAGTGCTGGTGTTCACTTTTGGGGGATTCAGTGTTGGGGTTCAGCTTTGGTGTTCAGCATTGGGAGTTCAGTGCTGGGGTTCAATGTTGTGTGTTCGGTGTTGTGGTTCAGTGCTGGGGTTCATTGGTGGGGGTTTCGGTGTTGGGGTTCAGTGTTGGGGTCTGTGTTGGTGTTCACTGTTGGGTTCAGTGTTCGGGGCTCGGTGTTGGGGGTTCAGTGTTGGGGTTCAGTAGCAGTGTTCAGTGTTGGGGTTCAGTGTCAGGGTTCAGTGCTGGGGTCAGTATTGGTAGTCCAGCGTTAGGTTGAGTGTTCAAGGTTTAGTGTTGGGGTTCAGTGCTATGACTCGGTGTTGGGGTTCAGTGTTAGGGTTCAGTGTTGGGGTTCAGCGTTAGGGGCTCAGTGTTGGTGTTCCATTTCGGGGTTCTGTGTTGGGGGTCCAGTGTTGGGTTTCAGTATTAGGGTTCAGTGCTGGTGTTCAGTGCTATGGCTCGGTGTTGGGGGTTCAGTGTTGGGGTTCAGTGATGGGGGTTCAGTGTTGGGAATCAGTGTTGGTGGTTCAGTGTTGGGGTTTTTGTGTTGGTGGTTCAGTGTTGGGGGTTCAGTGCTGGGTCCAGTGTGGGGGTTCAGTGTTGGGGTTCAGTGCGGGAGGTCAGTGCTGGGGTTCAGTGTTGGGGTTCAGTGTTGGTGTTCAGCATTGGGAGTTCAGTGGTGGGGTTCAGTGTTGGGAGGTCAGTGCTGGGGTTCAGTGTTGGGTGTTCAGCGATGGGATTCAATGTTGGGGTTCAGCAATGGGAGTTCAGTGTTGGGGTTCAGTGTTGTATGTTCAGTGTTGGGGTCCATTGGTGGGGGTTCGGTGTTGGGGGCCAGTGTTGGGGTTCAATGTTGGGGTTCAGTGCTAGGGGCTCTGTGTTGCAGGTTCAGAGTTGTGGTTCAGTGGCAGCGTTCAGTGTTGGGGGTCCAGTGTTGGGTTTCAGTATTAGGGTTCAGTGCTGGGGTCGAGTGCTGGTGTTCAGTGCTATGGCTCGGTGTTGGGGGTTCAGTGTTGGGGTTCAGTGATGGGGGTTCAGTGTTGGGAATCAGTGTTGGTGGTTCAGTGTTGGGGGTTTTGTGTTGGTGGTTCAGTGTTGGGGGTTCAGTGCTGGGGTTCAGTGTTGGGGTCCAGTGTGGGGGTTCAGTGTTGGGGTTCAGTGCTGGGTCCAGTGCTGGTGTTCAGTGCTGTGGTTCGGTGTTGGGTGTTCAGTGTTGGGGTTCAGTGTTGGGCGTTCAGTGTTGGGGTTCAGTGTTGGTGCTCAGCATTGGGAGTTCAGTGTTGGGTTTCAGTGTTGTGTGTCCAGTGTTGGGGTTCATTGGTGGGGTTCATTGGTGAGGGTTCGGTGTTGGGGTTCAGTGTATGGGGCCAGTGTTGGGGTTCACTGTTGGGGGTCAGTGTTAGGGGCTCGGTGTTGGGGGTTCAGTGTTGGTGTTCAGTGTCAGGGTTCAGTGCTGGGGGTCAGTATTGGTGGTTCAGCGTTAGGTTCAGTGTTCAAAGTTTAGTGTTGGGGTTCCGTGCTATGACTCGGTGTTGGGGTTCAGTGGGGGTTCAGTGTTGGTGATCCAGCGTTGGTGGGTTCACTGTCGGGGTTCAGTGTTGGGGTCCAGTGTGGGGGTTCAATGTTGGGTTCAGTGCTGGGGTTCACTCTTGCGGGTTCAGTGTTGGGGTTCAGTGCTGGGAGGACAGTGATGGGGTTCAGTGTTGGGGTCCAGTGTGGGGTTCCAGTGTTCGGGTTCAGTGCGGGAGTTCAGTGCTGGGGTTCAGTGTTGGGGTTCAGTGATGGGAGGTCAGTGATTGGGTTCAGTGTTGGGGTCCAGTGTGGTGGTCCAGTTTTGGGGTTCAGTGCGGGAGTTCAGTGCTGGGGTTCAGTGTTGGTGTTCAGTGTTGGTGTTCAGCGTTGGGAGTTCAGTGTTGGGGTTCAGTGGCAGTGTTCAGTGTTGTGGGGTTCAGTGTTGAGAATATGTGTTGTGGTTTCAGTGTTGGGGTTTAATGTTGGGGTTCAGTGTTGGGCTGGTCAGTTTTGGGGGGGTCAGTGTTGGGTGTTCATGGTTGGGCGTTCAGTGTTTGGGGATTCAGTGTTGGGGTTCAATGTTGGGTTTAGTGTTGGGGTTAGTGTTGGGGTGTTCAGTGTTGGGGGTTCGGTGTTGTGGGTTCAACTTTGGGGTTCAGTTTTAGGGTTCAGTGCTGGGGTTCGGTGTTGGGGTTCAGTGGTGGAATTTCGGTGTTGGGGTTCAGTGTTGGGGTTCCGTGTTAGGGTTCAGTGTTGGGGTTCAGCGTTAGGGGCTCAGTTTTGGTGTTCCATTTCGGGGTTCTGTGTTGGGGATCCAGTGTTGGGTTTCAGTATTAGGGTTCAGTGCTGGTGTCCAGTGCTGGTGTTCAGTGCTATGGTTCGGTGTTGGGGGTTCAGTGTTGGGGTACAGTGTTGGGGTTCAGTGATGGGGGGTTCAGTGTTGGGAATCGGTGTTGGTGGTTCAGTGTTGGGGGTTTTGTGTTGGTGGTTCAGTGTTGGGGTTTCAGCGCTGGTGTCCAGTATGGGGGTTCAGTGTTGGGGTTCAGTGCGGGTGTTCAGTGCTGGGGTTCATTGTTGGGGTTCAGTCTTGGTGTTCAGCATTGGGAGTTCAGTGGTGGGGTTCAGTGTTGGGAGGTCAGTGCTGGGGTTCAGTGTTGGGTGTTCAGCGGTGGGGTTCAGTGTTGGGGTTCAGCAATGGGAGTTCAGTGTTGGGGTTCAGTGTTGTATGTTCAGTGTTGGGGTCCATTGGTGGGGGTTCGGTGTTGGGGGCCAGTGTTGGGGTTCACTGTTGGGGTTCAGTGCTAGGGGCTCGGTGTTGCGGGTTCAGTGTTGTGGTTCAGTGGCAGTGTTCAGTGTTGGGGGTTCAGTGTTGGGGTTCAGTGTCAGGGTTTTGTGATGGGGTCAGTATGGGGGGTTCAGCGTTAGGGTTCAGTGTTCAAGGTTTAGTGTTGGGGTTCAGTGCTATGACTCGGTGTTGGGGTTCAGTGGGGGTTCAGTGTTGGGGTTCAGTGTGGGGGTTCAGTGTTGGGGGTTCACTGTTGGGGTTTATGTGTTGGTGGTTCAGTGTTGGTGTCCAGTGTGGGGTTCAGTGTTGGGGGTTCATTTTTGAGACTGGTCAGTGTTGGGGTTCAGTTTTGGGGTTCAGTGTTGGGGTTCAGTATTGGGGTTCAATTTTGGGGATTCAGTGTTGGGGGTCAGTGTTGGGGTTCAGTGTTGGGGTTCAGTGTTGGGCGTTTGTCAGCGTTGGGGGGTCAGTGTTGATGTGTTCAGTGTTGGGGGTTCAGTGTCGGGGCTGGTCAGTGTTGGGGGTTCATTGTTTGGGGGTTCAGTGTTGGGGTTCAGTGTTGTGGTTTCAGTGTTGGGGTTTAATGTTGGGGTTTAGTGTTGGGCTGGTCAGTTTTGGGGGTGTCAGTGTTGGGTGTTCATTGTTGGGCGTTCAGTGTTGGGGGATTCAGTGTTGGGATTCAATGTTGGGTTTAGTGTTGGGGGTTAGTGTTGGGGTGTTCAGTTTTGGGGGTTCGGTGTTGTGGGTTCAACTTTGGGGTTCAGTTTTAGGGTTCAGTGCTGGGGTTCGGTGTTGGGGTTCAGTGGTGGGATTTCGGTGTTGGGGTTCAGTGTTAGGGTTCAGTGTTGGGGTTCAGCGTTAGGGGCTCAGTGTTGGGGTTCAATTTCGGGGTTCTGTGTTGGTGGTCCAGTGTTGGGTTTCAGTATTAGGGTTCAGTGCTGGGGTCCAGTGCTGGTGTTCAGTGCTATGGCTCGGTGTTGGGGGTTCAGTGTTGGGGTTCAGTGATGGGGGTTCAGTGTTGGGAATCAGTGTTGGTGGTTCAGTGTTGGGGGTTTTGTGTTGGTGGTTCAGTGTTGGGGGTTCTGTGCTGGGGTCCAGTGTGGGGGTTCAGTGTTGGGGTTCAGCACGGGAGTTCAGTGCTGGGGTTCAGTGTTGGGGTTCAGTGTTGGTGTTCAGCATTGGGAGTTCAGTGGTGGGGTTCAGTGTTGGGAGGTCAGTGCTGGGGTTCAGTGTTGGGTGTTCAGCGGTGGGGTTCAGTGTTGGGGTTCAGCAATGGGAGTTCAGTGTTGGGGTTCAGTGTTGTATGTTCAGTGTTGGGGTTCAGTGTTGGGTCCATTGGTGGGGGTTCGGTGTTGGGGGCCAGTGTTGGGATTCGCTGTTGGGGTTCAGTGCTAGGGGCTCGGTGTTGCAGGTTCAGTGTTGTGGTTCAGTGGCAGTGTTCAGTGTTGGGGGTTCAGTGTTGGGGTTCAGTGTCAGGGTTTTGTGCTGGGGTAAGTATTGGGGGTTCAGCGTTAGGGTTCAGTGTTCAAGGTTTAGCGTTGGGGTTGAGTGCTATGACTCGGTGTTGGGGTTCAGTGGGGGGTTCAGTGTTGGGGTTCAGTGTTGTGTGTTCAGTGCTGGGGTTCATTGGTGGGGGTTCGGTGTTGAGATTCAGTGTTGGGGGTCAGTGTTGGGGTTCACCGTTTGGGTTCAGCTTTAGGGGTTCAGTGATGGGGGTTCAGTGTTGGGAATCAGTTTTGAGGCTCGGTTTTGGGGTTCACTGTTGCGGTTCAGTGTTGGGGACCAGTGTTGGGGTTTCAGTGTTGGAAGTTCAGTGGGGGTCGGTCTGGGGGTTCAGTATTGGGGGTTCAGTATTGGGCGTTCAGTTTTGGGGGTCCAGTGTTGGTGTTCAGTGGTGAGGGTCAGTTTGGGGGTTCAGTATTGGGGTTCCGTTTTGGGCGTTCAGTATTGTGGTTCAGTGTTGGGGGTTCAGTGTTGGGGTGCAGTGTTGGGGTTCAGTAATCGGGGGTTCAGTGATCGGGGGTTCAGGGTTGGGGGTTCAGTGTAGGGGGTTCAGTGTTGTGGGTTCAGTGTTGGGGGTTCAATGCTGGGGTTCGGTGTTGGGGGTTCAGTGTTAGGGCTCAGTGTTCAGGGGTTCAGCGTTGGGGGTTCCGTGTGGGGGTTCCGTGTGGGGGTTCAGTGTCGGGGTTCAGTGCTGGGGTTCCGTCTTGCGGTTCATTGTTGGGGGGTCAGCGTTGGGGGGTCAGCGTTGGGGTTCAGTGTAGGGGTTCAGCGTTGGTGGTTCAGTGTAGAGGTTCAGTGTTGGGGGATTCAGTGTTGTGGTTCACCGTTAGGGGTTCTGTGTTGGAGCTCAGTTTTGGGGCTCCGTTTTGGGGTTCAGTGTTGGGGTTCCAGTTTTTGGGGTCAGTTTGGGGTGTCAGTATTGGGGTTCAGAGTTGGGGGTTCAGTATTGTGGTTCAGTGTTGGGGTCAGTGTTGGGGTTCAGTGTTAGGGTTCAGTGTTGTGACCTGTGTTGGCGGTTCATTGTTGGGGGTCCAGTGTTGGTGGTTCAGTGGTGGGGGTCAGTTTGGGGGTTGAGTATTGGGGTTCGGTGTTGCGGTTCAGTATTGCGAGTCAGTGTTGGGGTTCAGTGTTGGGGTGTTCTGCGTTGGGGTTTCAGTGTTGGGGGTCAGTGTTGGGGTTCAGTGTTAGGGTTCAGTGTTGTGGTCCTGTGTTGGTGGTTCAGTGTTGGGGGTCCAGTGTTGGGGGTTCAGTGGTGGGGGTCAGTTTGGGGGTTTAGTGTTGGGGTTCAGTGTTGGGGTTCAGTGTTGGGGTTCAGTGTTGTGGTTCAGTTTTGGGGATCCGTGTTGGGGGTTCATTGTTGGGTGTTTCAGCTTTGGGGTTCCGTGGTAGCGTTCAGTGTCGGGGGTTCAGTGTTGGGGTTCAGTGTTTGGGTGTTCAGTGTTGGGCTTCAATGTTGTGGGTTCAGTGTTGCGGATTCAGTGTTTGGGTGTTCAGTGTTGGGCTTTAATGTTGTGGGTTCAGTGTTGCGGATTCAGTGTTGGGGGCTCAGTGTTGGGGTCAGTGTTGGGGTTCGGGTTTGGGGTTCAGTGGTTGGTGGTTAGTGTTGGGGTTCAGTTTTTGGGACCCGCGTTGGGGGTTCAGTGTTGGGTGTTTCAGCTTTGGGGTTCAGTGGTAGCGTTCAGTGTTGGGGGTTCAGTGCTGGGGACCAGTGTTGGGGGGTCAGTGTTCGGGTTCAGTGGTTTAGTGTTAGGGTTCAGTGTTGTGGGTTCAGTGTTTGGGCTCAGTATTGGGGGCACAGTGTTGGGGTTCAGTGTCGGGGGGGGTCAGTGTGGGGGTTCAGTGTTGGCGGTCAGTGTTTGAGTTCATTGTTGGGGATTCAGTGTTGGGGATTCAATGTAGGGGTCAGTTTTGGGGGTTCAGTGTTGTGATTTCAGTGTTCAGGGCTTCCGTGTTGGGGTTCAGTGTTGAGGGTTCGGTTTGGGGAACCGGTGTTGGGGTTCAGGGTTGGGGTTCAGTTTTAAGTTTCAGTGTTTGGGGGTTCAGTGTTGAGGGGGCAGTGTTGGGGTTCAGTGTGGGGTTCAGTGTTGGGGTTCACCGGTCGTGGTTCTGTGTTCGGGATCAGTTTTGAGGCTCGGTTTTGGGGTTCACTGTTGCGGTTCAGTGTTGGGGACCAGTGTTGGGGGTTAAGTGTTGGAAGTTCAGTGGGGGTCGGTTTGTAGGTTCATTATTGGGGGTTCAGTATTGGGCGTTCAGTTTTGGGGGTCCAGTGTTGGTGTTCAGTGGTGAGGGTCAGTTTGGGGGTTCAGTATTGCGGTTCCGTTTTGGGCGTTCAGTATTGTGGTTCAGTGTTGGGGGTTCAGTGTTGGGGTGCAGTGTTGGGGTTCAGTAATCGGGGGTTCAGTGATCGGGGGTTCAGGGTTGGGGGTTCAGTGTTGGGGGTTCAGTGTTGGAGTTCAGTGTTGGGGTGGTCAGTGTTGGAGGTTCAGTGTTGGGGGATTCAGTGTTGGGGGTTCAGTGTTGGGGATCAGTTTTGGGCGTGGTCAGCGTTGGGGGTTCAGTGTTGGGGTGTTCAGTGTTGGTGGTTCAGTGTTGGGGCTGGTCAGTGTTGGTGGTTCAGTGTTGCGGGGTTCAGTGTTGGGGTTCAGTATTGGGGGTTCAGCGTTGGAGGTTCAGTGTTGGGGGTTCAGCGTTTGGGGGTTCAGTGTTGGGGTTCCGTGTTCTGGGTCAGCTGCGGGGGTTCAGTGTTGGGGTTCAGTGTTCGGCGATTCAGTGTTGGGGGTTCAATGTTGCGGTTTCAGTGTTGGGGTATCAGTTTTGGGGGTTCAATGTTGGGGGTTCAGTGTTGGAGGTCCGTCTTGCGGCTCAGTGTTGGGGTGTTCAGTGTTGGGGGTTCAGTATTGAGGTGTCAGCGTTTGGGGTTCAGTGTTGGGTTTCAGTGGTGGGGGGTTCAGCGTTGGGGGTTCAGTGTTGGGGGTCAGCGGCGGGGGTTCAGTGTTAGGGTTCAGTGTCGGGGGTTCAGTGTTGGGCTTCAATGTTGTGGGTTCAGTGTCTCGGATTCAGTGTTGTGGGCTCAGTGTTGGGGTTAGGTTTTGGGGTTCAGTGGTGGGTGGTTAGTGTTGGGGTTCAGTTTTGGGGACCCGCGTTGGGGGTTCAGTGTTGGGTGTTTCAGCTTTGGGGTTCAGTGGTAGCGTTCAGTGTTGGGGGTTCAGTGCTGGGGGCCAGTGTTGGGGGGTCAGTGTTAGGGTTCAGTGGTTCAGTGTTAGTGTTCAGTGTTGTGGGTTCAGTGTTTGGGTTCAGTGTTGGGGGCACAGTGTTGGGGTTCAGAGTCGGTGGTTCAGTGTTGGAGTTCAGTGTTCGGGAGTTCAGTGTTGGGCTTCAATGTTGGGGGCTCCGTGTTGGAGGTCCGTCTTGCGGCTCAGTGTTGGGGTGTTCAGTGTTGGGGGTTCAGTATTGAGGTGTCATCGTTTCGGGTTCAGTGTTGGGGTGTTCAGCGTCGGGGGTTCAGTGTTGGGGTTCTGTGTTGGGGGTCAGCGGCGGGGGTTCAGCGTTGGGGTTCAGTGTCGGGGGTTCAGTGTTGGGGTTCAGTGTTTGGGTGTTCGGTGTTGGGCTTCAATGTTGTGGGTTCAGTGTCGCGGATTGTGTTTTGGGGAGCTCAGTGTTGGGGTCAGTGTTGGGGTTCGGTTTTGGGGTGCAGTGGTGGGTGGGTAGTGTTGGGGTTCAGTTTTGGGGACCCGCGTTGGGGGTTCAGTGTTGGGTGTTTCAGCTTTGGGGTTCAGTGGTAGCGTTCAGTGTTGGGGTTCAGTGCTGGGGGCCAGTATTGGGTGGTCAGTGTTAGGGTTCAGTGGTTCAGTGTTAGGGTTCAGTGTTGTGGGTTCAGTGTTGGGGTTCAGTGTTGGAAGTTCAGTGGGGGGTCGGTTTGGTTGTTCAGTATTGGGGCTAATTGTTGGGGTGTTCATCATTGGGGGTACAATGTTGGGGGTTCAGTGTTGGGGGTCCAGTGTTGGGGTTCAGTGGCGGGGGTCAGTTTGGGGGTTCAGTATTGTGGTTCCGTGTTGGGGGTTCAGTATTGTGGTTCAGTGTTGGGGGTTCAGTGTTGGGGTGCCGTGATCGGGGGTTCAGTGATCGGGGGTTCAGTGTTGGGGGTTTAATGTTGGGGTTTCAGTGTTGGGGTTCCTTTTTGGTGGTCAGTTTTGGAGGTTCAATGTTGGGGGTTCAGTGTTGGAGGTCCGTGTTGGGGGTTCAGTGTTGGGGTGTTCAGTGTTGGGTGTTCAGTATTGGGGGTTCAGCTTTGGGGGTTCAGTGTTGCGGGTTCAGGGTTGGGGGTTCAGTGTTGGGGGTTCAGTGTTGGGGGTTCAGTGTTGGAGTTCAGTGTTGGGGTGGTCAGTGTTGGAGGTTCAGTGTTGGGGGATTCAGTGTTGGGGGTTCAGTGTTGGGGATCAGTTTTGGGCGTGGTCAGCGTTGGGGGTTCAGTGTTGGGGTGTTCAGTGCTGGGGGTTCAGTGTTGGGACTGGTCAGTGTTGGTGGTTCAGTGTTGCGGGGTTCAGTGTTGGGGTTCAGTGATGTGGTTTCAGTGTTGGGGGTTCAGTGTTGGATGATTCGGTATTGGGGTTCAGTGTCGGGGTTCAGTGTTTGGGGGTTCAGTGTTGAGGGGGCAGTGTTGGGATTCACCGTTCGGGGTTCTGTATTCGGGATCAGTTTTGGGGCTCAGTTTTGGGGTTCAGAGTTGCGGTTCAGTGTTGGGGTCCAGTGTTGGGGGTTCAGTGTTGGAAGTTCAGTGGGGGTCGGTTTGGGGGTTCAGTATTGGGGCTAATTGTTGGGGTGTAAAGCAATGGGGGTTCAGCGTTGGGGGTACAGTGTTTGGGGTCCAGTGTTGGGGGTTCAGTGGTGGGGGTCAGTTTGGGGGTTCAGTTTTGGGGTTCCGTGTTGGGGGTTCAGTATTGTGGTTCAGTGTTGGGGTTTCAGTGTTGGGTTTCAGTGGTGGGGGGTTCAGCGTTGGGGGTTCAGTGTTGGGGGTCAGCGGCGGGGGTTCAGTGTTGTGGTTCAGTGTTGGGGTTCAGTGTTTGGGTGTTCAGTGTTGGGCTTCAATGTTGTGGGTTCAGTGTCTCGGATTCAGTGTTGTGGGCTCAGTGTTGGGGTTAGGTTTTGGGGTTCAGTGGTGGGTGGTTAGTGTTGGGGTTCAGTTTTGGGGACCCGCGTTGGGGGTTCAGTGTTGGGTGTTTCAGCTTTGGGGTTCAGTGGTAGCGTTCAGTGTTGGGGGTTCAGTGCTGGGGTCCAGTGTTGGGGGGTCAGTGTTTGGGAACAGTGTTGGGGGCACAGTGTTGGGGTTCAGATTCGGGGGTTCAGTGTTGGAGTTCAGTGTTCGGGAGTTCAGTGTTGGGCTTCAATGTTGGGGGTTCAGTGTTGGGGAATCAGTGTCGGGGACTCAATGTTTGGGGGTTCATTGTTGGGGCTCAGTGTTAGGGTTCAGTGTTGGGATTCAGTGTTGGCGGTCAGTGTTGGGGCTCGGAGTTGGGGGTTAAGTTTTGGGTTTCAGTGGTGGGCTGTCAGCATTGGGGTTCAGTGTTCCGGGGGTTCAGTGTAGGGGGTTCAGTGTTGTGGGTTCAGTGTTGGGGGTTCAATGCTGGGGTTCGGTGTTGGGGGTTCAGTGTTAGGGCTCAGTGTTCAGGGGTTCAGCGTTGGGGGTTCCGTGTGGGGGTTCCGTGTGGGGGTTCAGTGTCGGGGTTCAGTGCTGGGGTTCCGTCTTGCGGTTCATTGTTGGGGGGTCAGCGTTGGGGGGTCAGCGTTGGGGTTCAGTGTAGGGGTTCAGCGTTGGTGGTTCAGTGTAGAGGTTCAGTGTTGGGGGATTCAGTGTTGTGGTTCACCGTTAGGGGTTCTGTGTTGGAGCTCAGTTTTGGGGCTCCGTTTTGGGGTTCAGTGTTGGGGTTCCAGTTTTTGGGGTCAGTTTGGGGTGTCAGTATTGGGGTTCAGAGTTGGGGGTTCAGTATTGTGGTTCAGTGTTGGGGTCAGTGTTGGGGTTCAGTGTTAGGGTTCAGTGTTGTGACCTGTGTTGGCGGTTCATTGTTGGGGGTCCAGTGTTGGTGGTTCAGTGGTGGGGGTCAGTTTGGGGGTTGAGTATTGGGGTTCGGTGTTGCGGTTCAGTATTGCGAGTCAGTGTTGGGGTTCAGTGTTGGGGTGTTCTGCGTTGGGGTTTCAGTGTTGGGGGTCAGTGTTGGGGTTCAGTGTTAGGGTTCAGTGTTGTGGTCCTGTGTTGGTGGTTCAGTGTTGGGGGTCCAGTGTTGGGGGTTCAGTGGTGGGGGTCAGTTTGGGGGTTTAGTGTTGGGGTTCAGTGTTGGGGTTCAGTGTTGGGGTTCAGTGTTGTGGTTCAGTTTTGGGGATCCGTGTTGGGGGTTCATTGTTGGGTGTTTCAGCTTTGGGGTTCCGTGGTAGCGTTCAGTGTCGGGGGTTCAGTGTTGGGGTTCAGTGTTTGGGTGTTCAGTGTTGGGCTTCAATGTTGTCGGTTCAGTGTTGCGGATTCAGTGTTTGGGTGTTCAGTGTTGGGCTTTAATGTTGTGGGTTCAGTGTTGCGGATTCAGTGTTGGGGGCTCAGTGTTGGGGTCAGTGTTGGGGTTCGGGTTTGGGGTTCAGTGGTTGGTGGTTAGTGTTGGGGTTCAGTTTTTGGGACCCGCGTTGGGGGTTCAGTGTTGGGTGTTTCAGCTTTGGGGTTCAGTGGTAGCGTTCAGTGTTGGGGGTTCAGTGCTGGGGACCAGTGTTGGGGGGTCAGTGTTCGGGTTCAGTGGTTTAGTGTTAGGGTTCAGTGTTGTGGGTTCAGTGTTTGGGCTCAGTATTGGGGGCACAGTGTTGGGGTTCAGTGTCGGGGGGGGGTCAGTGTGGGGGTTCAGTGTTGGCGGTCAGTGTTTGAGTTCATTGTTGGGGATTCAGTGTTGGGGATTCAATGTAGGGGTCAGTTTTGGGGGTTCAGTGTTGTGATTTCAGTGTTCAGGGCTTCCGTATTGGGGTTCAGTGTTGAGGGTTCGGTTTGGGGAACCGGTGTTGGGGTTCAGGGTTGGGGTTCAGTTTTGAGTTTCAGTGTTTGGGGGTTCAGTGTTGAGGGGGCAGTGTTGGGGTTCAGTGTGGGGTTCAGTGTTGGGGTTCACCGGTCGTGGTTCTGTGTTCGGGATCAGTTTTGAGGCTCGGTTTTGGGGTTCACTGTTGCGGTTCAGTGTTGGGGACCAGTGTTGGGGGTTAAGTGTTGGAAGTTCAGTGGGGGTCGGTTTGTAGGTTCATTATTGGGGGTTCAGTATTGGGCGTTCAGTTTTGGGGGTCCAGTGTTGGTGTTCAGTGGTGAGGGTCAGTTTGGGGGTTCAGTATTGCGGTTCCGTTTTGGGCGTTCAGTATTGTGGTTCAGTGTTGGGGGTTCAGTGTTGGGGTGCAGTGTTGGGGTTCAGTAATCGGGGGTTCAGTGATCGGGGGTTCAGGGTTGGGGGTTCAGTGTTGGGGGTTCAGTGTTGGAGTTCAGTGTTGGGGTGGTCAGTGTTGGAGGTTCAGTGTTGGGGGATTCAGTGTTGGGGGTTCAGTGTTGGGGATCAGTTTTGGGCGTGGTCAGCGTTGGGGGTTCAGTGTTGGGGTGTTCAGTGTTGGTGGTTCAGTGTTGGGGCTGGTCAGTGTTGGTGGTTCAGTGTTGCGGGGTTCAGTGTTGGGGTTCAGTATTGGGGGTTCAGCGTTGGAGGTTCAGTGTTGGGGGTTCAGCGTTTGGGGGTTCAGTGTTGGGGTTCCGTGTTCTGGGTCAGCTGCGGGGGTTCAGTGTTGGGGTTCAGTGTTCGGCGATTCAGTGTTGGGGGTTCAATGTTGCGGTTTCAGTGTTGGGGTATCAGTTTTGGGGGTTCAATGTTGGGGGTTCAGTGTTGGAGGTCCGTCTTGCGGCTCAGTGTTGGGGTGTTCAGTGTTGGGGGTTCAGTATTGAGGTGTCAGCGTTTGGGGTTCAGTGTTGGGTTTCAGTGGTGGGGGGTTCAGCGTTGGGGGTTCAGTGTTGGGGGTCAGCGGCGGGGGTTCAGTGTTAGGGTTCAGTGTCGGGGGTTCAGTGTTGGGCTTCAATGTTGTGGGTTCGGTGTCTCGGATTCAGTGTTGTGGGCTCAGTGTTGGGGTTAGGTTTTGGGGTTCAGTGGTGGGTGGTTAGTGTTGGGGTTCAGTTTTGGGGACCCGCGTTGGGGGTTCAGTGTTGGGTGTTTCAGCTTTGGGGTTCAGTGGTAGCGTTCAGTGTTGGGGGTTCAGTGCTGGGGGCCAGTGTTGGGGGGTCAGTGTTAGGGTTCAGTGGTTCAGTGTTAGTGTTCAGTGTTGTGGGTTCAGTGTTTGGGTTCAGTGTTGGGGGCACAGTGTTGGGGTTCAGAGTCGGTGGTTCAGTGTTGGAGTTCAGTGTTCGAGAGTTCAGTGTTGGGCTTCAATGTTGGGGGCTCAGTGTTGGAGGTCCGTCTTGCGGCTCAGTGTTGGGGTGTTCAGTGTTGGGGGTTCAGTATTGAGGTGTCATCGTTTCGGGTTCAGTGTTGGGGTGTTCAGCGTCGGGGGTTCAGTGTTGGGGTTCTGTGTTGCGGGTCAGCGGCGGGGGTTCAGCGTTGGGGTTCAGTGTCGGGGGTTCAGTGTTGGGGTTCAGTGTTTGGGTGTTCGGTGTTGGGCTTCAATGTTGTGGGTTCAGTGTCGCGGATTGTGTTTTGGGGAGCTCAGTGTTGGGGTCAGTGTTGGGGTTCGGTTTTGGGGTGCAGTGGTGGGTGGGTAGTGTTGGGGTTCAGTTTTGGGGACCCGCGTTGGGGGTTCAGTGTTGGGTGTTTCAGCTTTGGGGTTCAGTGGTAGCGTTCAGTGTTGGGGTTCAGTGCTGGGGGGCAGTATTGGGTGGTCAGTGTTAGGGTTCAGTGGTTCAGTGTTAGGGTTCAGTGTTGTGGGTTCAGTGTTGGGGTTCAGTGTTGGAAGTTCAGTGGGGGGTCGGTTTGGTTGTTCAGTATTGGGGCTAATTGTTGGGGTGTTCATCATTGGGGGTACAATGTTGGGGGTTCAGTGTTGGGGGTCCAGTGTTGGGGTTCAGTGGCGGGGGTCAGTTTGGGGGTTCAGTATTGCGGTTCCGTGTTGGGGGTTCAGTATTGTGGTTCAGTGTTGGGGGTTCAGTGTTGGGGTGCCGTGATCGGGGGTTCAGTGATCGGGGGTTCAGTGTTGGGGGTTTAATGTTGGGGTTTCAGTGTTGGGGTTCCTTTTTGGTGGTCAGTTTTGGAGGTTCAATGTTGGGGGTTCAGTGTTGGAGGTCCGTGTTGGGGGTTCAGTGTTGGGGTGTTCAGTGTTGGGTGTTCAGTATTGGGGGTTCAGCTTTGGGGGTTCAGTGTTGCGGGTTCAGGGTTGGGGGTTCAGTGTTGGGGGTTCAGTGTTGGAGTTCAGTGTTGGGGTGGTCAGTGTTGGAGGTTCAGTGTTGGGGGATTCAGTGTTGGGGGTTCAGTGTTGGGGATCAGTTTTGGGCGTGGTCAGCGTTGGGGGTTCAGTGTTGGGGTGTTCAGTGCTGGGGGTTCAGTGTTGGGACTGGTCAGTGTTGGTGGTTCAGTGTTGCGGGGTTCAGTGTTGGGGTTCAGTGATGTGGTTTCAGTGTTGGGGGTTCAGTGTTGGATGATTCGGTATTGGGGTTCAGTGTCGGGGTTCAGTGTTTGGGGGTTCAGTGTTGAGGGGGCAGTGTTGGGATTCACCGTTCGGGGTTCTGTATTCGGGATCAGTTTTGGGGTTCAGAGTTGCGGTTCAGTGTTGGGGTCCAGTGTTGGGGGTTCAGTGTTGGAAGTTCAGTGGGGGTCGGTTTGGGGGTTCAGTATTGGGGCTAATTGTTGGGGTGTTCAGCATTGGGGGTTCAGTGTTGGGGGTACAGTGTTTGGGGTCCAGTGTTGGGGGTTCAGTGGTGGGGGTCAGTTTGGGGGTTCAGTTTTGGGGTTCCGTGTTGGGGGTTCAGTATTGTGGTTCAGTGTTGGGGTTTCAGTGTTGGGGTGCAGTGTTGGGGTTCAGTGATCGGGGGATCAGTGATCGGGGGTTCTGTGTTGGGGGTTTAATGTTGGGGGTCCGTGTTGGGGGTTCAGTGTTGGGGTGTTCAGTGTTGGGTGTTCAGTATTGGGGGTTCAGCGTTGGAGGTTCAGCGTTGGGGGTTCAGCGTTGGGGGTTCAGTGTTGGGGTTCCGTGTTCTGGGTCAGCTGCGGGGGTTCAGTGTTGGGGTTCAGTGTTCGGGAGTTCAGTGTTGGGGGTTCAATGTTGCAGTTTCAGTGTTGGGGTATCAGTTTTGGGAGTTCAATGTTGGGGGTTCAGTGTTGGAGGTCCGTCTTGCGGCTCAGTGTTGGGGTGTTCAGTGTTGGAAGTTCAGTATTGAGGTGTCAGCGTTTGGAGTTCAGTGTTGGGTTTCAGTGGTGGGGGGTTCAGCGTTGGGGGTTCAGTGTTGGGGGTCAGCGGCGGGGGTTCAGTGTTGTGGTTCAGTGTTGGGGTTCAGTGTTTGGGTGTTCAGTGTTGGGCTTCAATGTTGTGGGTTCAGTGTCTCGGATTCAGTGTTGTGGGCTCAGTGTTGGGGTTCGGTTTTGGGGTTCAGTGGTGGGTGGTTAGTGTTGGGGTTCAGTTTTGGGGACCCGCGTTGGGGGTTCAGTGTTGGGTGTTTCAGCTTTGGGGTTCAGTGGTAGCGTTCAGTGTTGGGGGTTCAGTGCTGGGGGCCAGTGTTGGGGGGTCAGTGTTTGGGAACAGTGTTGGGGGCACAGTGTTGGGGTTCAGATTCGGGGGTTCAGTGTTGGAGTTCAGTGTTCGGGAGTTCAGTGTTGGGCTTCAATGTTGGGGGTTCAGTGTTGGGGAATCAGTGTCGGGGACTCAATGTTTGGGGGTTCATTGTTGGGGCTCAGTGTTAGGGTTCAGTGTTGGGATTCAGTGTTGGCGGTCAGTGTTGGGGCTCGGAGTTGGGGGTTAAGTTTTGGGTTTCAGTGGTGGGCTGTCAGCATTGGGGTTCAGTGTTCCGGGGGTTCAGCGGCGGGTGATTAATTTTGGGGTTCAGTGTTCGGGTTCAGCATTGCGGGTTCAGTGTTGGGGTTCAGTTTTGGGGGATCCGTGTGGGGTTTCAGTGTTGGGGGTTCAGTGTTGGGGATCAGTTTTGGGCGTGGTCAGCGTTGGGGGTTCAGTGTTGGGGTGTTCAGTGCTGGGGGTTCAGTGTTGGGACTGGTCAGTGTTGGTGGTTCAGTGTTGCGGGGTTCAGTGTTGGGGTTCAGTGATGTGGTTTCAGTGTTGGGGGTTCAGTGTTGGATGATTCGGTATTGGGGTTCAGTGTCGGGGTTCAGTGTTTGGGGGTTCAGTGTTGAGGGGGCAGTGTTGGGATTCACCGTTCGGGGTTCTGTATTCGGGATCAGTTTTGGGGCTCAGTTTTGGGGTTCAGAGTTGCGGTTCAGTGTTGGGGTCCAGTGTTGGGGGTTCAGTGTTGGAAGTTCAGTGGGGGTCGGTTTGGGGGTTCAGTATTGGGGCTAATTGTTGGGGTGTTCAGCATTGGGGGTTCAGTGTTGGGGGTACAGTGTTTGGGGTCCAGTGTTGGGGGTTCAGTGGTGGGGGTCAGTTTGGGGGTTCAGTTTTGGGGTTCCGTGTTGGGGGTTCAGTATTGTGGTTCAGTGTTGGGGTGCAGTGTTGGGGTTCAGTGATCGGGGGATCAGTGATCGGGGGTTCTGTGTTGGGGGTTTAATGTTGGGGGTCCGTGTTGGGGGTTCAGTGTTGGGGTGTTCAGTGTTGGGTGTTCAGTATTGGGGGTTCAGCGTTGGAGGTTCAGCGTTGGGGGTTCAGCGTTGGGGGTTCAGTGTTGGGGTTCCGTGTTCTGGGTCAGCTGCGGGGGTTCAGTGTTGGGGTTCAGTGTTCGGGAGTTCAGTGTTGGGGGTTCAATGTTGCAGTTTCAGTGTTGGGGTATCAGTTTTGGGAGTTCAATGTTGGGGGTTCAGTGTTGGAGGTCCGTCTTGCGGCTCAGTGTTGGGGTGTTCAGTGTTGGAAGTTCAGTATTGAGGTGTCAGCGTTTGGAGTTCAGTGTTGGGTTTCAGTGGTGGGGGGTTCAGCGTTGGGGGTTCAGTGTTGGGGGTCAGCGGCGGGGGTTCAGTGTTGTGGTTCAGTGTTGGGGTTCAGTGTTTGGGTGTTCAGTGTTGGGCTTCAATGTTGTGGGTTCAGTGTCTCGGATTCAGTGTTGTGGGCTCAGTGTTGGGGTTAGGTTTTGGGGTTCAGTGGTGGGTGGTTAGTGTTGGGGTTCAGTTTTGGGGACCCGCGTTGGGGGTTCAGTGTTGGGTGTTTCAGCTTTGGGGTTCAGTGGTAGCGTTCAGTGTTGGGGGTTCAGTGCTGGGGGCCAGTGTTGGGGGGTCAGTGTTTGGGAACAGTGTTGGGGGCACAGTGTTGGGGTTCAGATTCGGGGGTTCAGTGTTGGAGTTCAGTGTTCGGGAGTTCAGTGTTGGGCTTCAATGTTGGGGGTTCAGTGTTGGGGAATCAGTGTCGGGGACTCAATGTTTGGGGGTTCATTGTTGGGGCTCAGTGTTAGGGTTCAGTGTTGGGATTCAGTGTTGGCGGTCAGTGTTGGGGCTCGGAGTTGGGGGTTAAGTTTTGGGTTTCAGTGGTGGGCTGTCAGCATTGGGGTTCAGTGTTCCGGGAGTTCAGTGTAGGGGGTTCAGTGTTGTGGGTTCAGTGTTGGGGGTTCAATGCTGGGGTTCGGTGTTGGGGGTTCAGTGTTAGGGCTCAGTGTTCAGGGGTTCAGCGTTGGGGGTTCCGTGTGGGGGTTCCGTGTGGGGGTTCAGTGTCGGGGTTCAGTGCTGGGGTTCCGTCTTGCGGTTCATTGTTGGGGGGTCAGCGTTGGGGGGTCAGCGTTGGGGTTCAGTGTAGGGGTTCAGCGTTGGTGGTTCAGTGTAGAGGTTCAGTGTTGGGGGATTCAGTGTTGTGGTTCACCGTTAGGGGTTCTGTGTTGGAGCTCAGTTTTGGGGCTCCGTTTTGGGGTTCAGTGTTGGGGTTCCAGTTTTTGGGGTCAGTTTGGGGTGTCAGTATTGGGGTTCAGAGTTGGGGGTTCAGTATTGTGGTTCAGTGTTGGGGTCAGTGTTGGGGTTCAGTGTTAGGGTTCAGTGTTGTGACCTGTGTTGGCGGTTCATTGTTGGGGGTCCAGTGTTGGTGGTTCAGTGGTGGGGGTCAGTTTGGGGGTTGAGTATTGGGGTTCGGTGTTGCGGTTCAGTATTGCGAGTCAGTGTTGGGGTTCAGTGTTGGGGTGTTCTGCGTTGGGGTTTCAGTGTTGGGGGTCAGTGTTGGGGTTCAGTGTTAGGGTTCAGTGTTGTGGTCCTGTGTTGGTGGTTCAGTGTTGGGGGTCCAGTGTTGGGGGTTCAGTGGTGGGGGTCAGTTTGGGGGTTTAGTGTTGGGGTTCAGTGTTGGGGTTCAGTGTTGGGGTTCAGTGTTGTGGTTCAGTTTTGGGGATCCGTGTTGGGGGTTCATTGTTGGGTGTTTCAGCTTTGGGGTTCCGTGGTAGCGTTCAGTGTCGGGGGTTCAGTGTTGGGGTTCAGTGTTTGGGTGTTCAGTGTTGGGCTTCAATGTTGTGGGTTCAGTGTTGCGGATTCAGTGTTTGGGTGTTCAGTGTTGGGCTTTAATGTTGTGGGTTCAGTGTTGCGGATTCAGTGTTGGGGGCTCAGTGTTGGGGTCAGTGTTGGGGTTCGGGTTTGGGGTTCAGTGGTTGGTGGTTAGTGTTGGGGTTCAGTTTTTGGGACCCGCGTTGGGGGTTCAGTGTTGGGTGTTTCAGCTTTGGGGTTCAGTGGTAGCGTTCAGTGTTGGGGGTTCAGTGCTGGGGACCAGTGTTGGGGGGTCAGTGTTCGGGTTCAGTGGTTTAGTGTTAGGGTTCAGTGTTGTGGGTTCAGTGTTTGGGCTCAGTATTGGGGGCACAGTGTTGGGGTTCAGTGTCGGGGGGGGTCAGTGTGGGGGTTCAGTGTTGGCGGTCAGTGTTTGAGTTCATTGTTGGGGATTCAGTGTTGGGGATTCAATGTAGGGGTCAGTTTTGGGGGTTCAGTGTTGTGATTTCAGTGTTCAGGGCTTCCGTATTGAGGTTCAGTGTTGAGGGTTCGGTTTGGGGAACCGGTGTTGGGGTTCAGGGTTGGGGTTCAGTTTTGAGTTTCAGTGTTTGGGGGTTCAGTGTTGAGGGGGCAGTGTTGGGGTTCAGTGTGGGGTTCAGTGTTGGGGTTCACCGGTCGTGGTTCTGTGTTCGGGATCAGTTTTGAGGCTCGGTTTTGGGGTTCACTGTTGCGGTTCAGTGTTGGGGACCAGTGTTGGGGGTTAAGTGTTGGAAGTTCAGTGGGGGTCGGTTTGTAGGTTCATTATTGGGGGTTCAGTATTGGGCGTTCAGTTTTGGGGGTCCAGTGTTGGTGTTCAGTGGTGAGGGTCAGTTTGGGGGTTCAGTATTGGGGTTCCGTTTTGGGCGTTCAGTATTGTGGTTCAGTGTTGGGGGTTCAGTGTTGGGGTGCAGTGTTGGGGTTCAGTAATAGGGGGTTCAGTGATCGGGGGTTCAGGGTTGGGGGTTCAGTGTTGGGGGTTCAGTGTTGGAGTTCAGTGTTGGGGTGGTCAGTGTTGGAGGTTCAGTGTTGGGGGATTCAGTGTTGGGGGTTCAGTGTTGGGGATCAGTTTTGGGCGTGGTCAGCGTTGGGGGTTCAGTGTTGGGGTGTTCAGTGTTGGTGGTTCAGTGTTGGGGCTGGTCAGTGTTGGTGGTTCAGTGTTGCGGGGTTCAGTGTTGGGGTTCAGTATTGGGGGTTCAGCGTTGGAGGTTCAGTGTTGGGGGTTCAGCGTTTGGGGGTTCAGTGTTGGGGTTCCGTGTTCTGGGTCAGCTGCGGGGGTTCAGTGTTGGGGTTCAGTGTTCGGCGATTCAGTGTTGGGGGTTCAATGTTGCGGTTTCAGTGTTGGGGTATCAGTTTTGGGGGTTCAATGTTGGGGGTTCAGTGTTGGAGGTCCGTCTTGCGGCTCAGTGTTGGGGTGTTCAGTGTTGGGGGTTCAGTATTGAGGTGTCAGCGTTTGGGGTTCAGTGTTGGGTTTCAGTGGTGGGGGGTTCAGCGTTGGGGGTTCAGTGTTGGGGGTCAGCGGCGGGGGTTCAGTGTTAGGGTTCAGTGTCGGGGGTTCAGTGTTGGGCTTCAATGTTGTGGGTTCAGTGTCTCGGATTCAGTGTTGTGGGCTCAGTGTTGGGGTTAGGTTTTGGGGTTCAGTGGTGGGTGGTTAGTGTTGGGGTTCAGTTTTGGGGACCCGCGTTGGGGGTTCAGTGTTGGGTGTTTCAGCTTTGGGGTTCAGTGGTAGCGTTCAGTGTTGGGGGTTCAGTGCTGGGGGCCAGTGTTGGGGGGTCAGTGTTAGGGTTCAGTGGTTCAGTGTTAGTGTTCAGTGTTGTGGGTTCAGTGTTGGGGTTCAGAGTCGGTGGTTCAGTGTTGGAGTTCAGTGTTCGGGAGTTCAGTGTTGGGCTTCAATGTTGGGGGCTCAGTGTTGGAGGTCCGTCTTGCGGCTCAGTGTTGGGGTGTTCAGTGTTGGGGGTTCAGTATTGAGGTGTCATCGTTTCGGGTTCAGTGTTGGGGTGTTCAGCGTCGGGGGTTCAGTGTTGGGGTTCTGTGTTGGGGGTCAGCGGCGGGGGTTCAGCGTTGGGGTTCAGTGTCGGGGGTTCAGTGTTGGGGTTCAGTGTTTGGGTGTTCGGTGTTGGGCTTCAATGTTGTGGGTTCAGTGTCGCGGATTGTGTTTTGGGGAGCTCAGTGTTGGGGTCAGTGTTGGGGTTCGGTTTTGGGGTGCAGTGGTGGGTGGGTAGTGTTGGGGTTCAGTTTTGGGGACCCGCGTTGGGGGTTCAGTGTTGGGTGTTTCAGCTTTGGGGTTCAGTGGTAGCGTTCAGTGTTGGGGTTCAGTGCTGGGGGCCAGTATTGGGTGGTCAGTGTTAGGGTTCAGTGGTTCAGTGTTAGGGTTCAGTGTTGTGGGTTCAGTGTTGGGGTTCAGTGTTGGAAGTTCAGTGGGGGGTCGGTTTGGTTGTTCAGTATTGGGGCTAATTGTTGGGGTGTTCATCATTGGGGGTACAATGTTGGGGGTTCAGTGTTGGGGGTCCAGTGTTGGGGTTCAGTGGCGGGGGTCAGTTTGGGGGTTCAGTATTGTGGTTCCGTGTTGGGGGTTCAGTATTGTGTTTCAGTGTTGGGGGTTCAGTGTTGGGGTGCCGTGATCGGGGGTTCAGTGATCGGGGGTTCAGTGTTGGGGGTTTAATGTTGGGGTTTCAGTGTTGGGGTTCCTTTTTGGTGGTCAGTTTTGGAGGTTCAATGTTGGGGGTTCAGTGTTGGAGGTCCGTGTTGGGGGTTCAGTGTTGGGGTGTTCAGTGTTGGGTGTTCAGTATTGGGGGTTCAGCTTTGGGGGTTCAGTGTTGCGGGTTCAGGGTTGGGGGTTCAGTGTTGGGGGTTCAGTGTTGGGGGTTCAGTGTTGGAGTTCAGTGTTGGGGTGGTCAGTGTTGGAGGTTCAGTGTTGGGGGATTCAGTGTTGGGGGTTCAGTGTTGGGGATCAGTTTTGGGCGTGGTCAGCGTTGGGGGTTCAGTGTTGGGGTGTTCAGTGCTGGGGGTTCAGTGTTGGGACTGGTCAGTGTTGGTGGTTCAGTGTTGCGGGGTTCAGTGTTGGGGTTCAGTGATGTGGTTTCAGTGTTGGGGGTTCAGTGTTGGATGATTCGGTATTGGGGTTCAGTGTCGGGGTTCAGTGTTTGGGGGTTCAGTGTTGAGGGGGCAGTGTTGGGATTCACCGTTCGGGGTTCTGTATTCGGGATCAGTTTTGGGGCTCAGTTTTGGGGTTCAGAGTTGCGGTTCAGTGTTGGGGTCCAGTGTTGGGGGTTCAGTGTTGGAAGTTCAGTGGGGGTCGGTTTGGGGGTTCAGTATTGGGGCTAATTGTTGGGGTGTTCAACATTGGGGGTTCAGTGTTGGGGGTACAGTGTTTGGGGTCCAGTGTTGGGGGTTCAGTGGTGGGGGTCAGTTTGGGGGTTCAGTTTTGGGGTTCCGTGTTGGGGGTTCAGTATTGTGGTTCAGTGTTGGGGTTTCAGTGTTGGGGTGCAGTGTTGGGGTTCAGTGATCGGGGGATCAGTGATCGGGGGTTCTGTGTTGGGGGTTTAATGTTGGGGTCCGTGTTGGGGGTTCAGTGTTGGGGTGTTCAGTGTTGGGTGTTCAGTATTGGGGGTTCAGCGTTGGAGGTTCAGCGTTGGGGGTTCAGCGTTGGGGGTTCAGTGTTGGGGTTCCGTGTTCTGGGTCAGCTGCGGGGGTTCAGTGTTGGGGTTCAGTGTTCGGGAGTTCAGTGTTGGGGGTTCAATGTTGCAGTTTCAGTGTTGGGGTATCAGTTTTGGGAGTTCAATGTTGGGGGTTCAGTGTTGGAGGTCCGTCTTGCGGCTCAGTGTTGGGGTGTTCAGTGTTGGAAGTTCAGTATTGAGGTGTCAGCGTTTGGAGTTCAGTGTTGGGTTTCAGTGGTGGGGGGTTCAGCGTTGGGGGTTCAGTGTTGGGGGTCAGCGGCGGGGGTTCAGTGTTGTGGTTCAGTGTTGGGGTTCAGTGTTTGGGTGTTCAGTGTTGGGCTTCAATGTTGTGGGTTCAGTGTCTCGGATTCAGTGTTGTGGGCTCAGTGTTGGGGTTCGGTTTTGGGGTTCAGTGGTGGGTGGTTAGTGTTGGGGTTCAGTTTTGGGGACCCGCGTTGGGGGTTCAGTGTTGGGTGTTTCAGCTTTGGGGTTCAGTGGTAGCGTTCAGTGTTGGGGGTTCAGTGCTGGGGGCCAGTGTTGGGGGGTCAGTGTTTGGGAACAGTGTTGGGGGCACAGTGTTGGGGTTCAGATTCGGGGGTTCAGTGTTGGAGTTCAGTGTTCGGGAGTTCAGTGTTGGGCTTCAATGTTGGGGGTTCAGTGTTGGGGAATCAGTGTCGGGGACTCAATGTTTGGGGGTTCATTGTTGGGGCTCAGTGTTAGGGTTCAGTGTTGGGATTCAGTGTTGGCGGTCAGTGTTGGGGCTCGGAGTTGGGGGTTAAGTTTTGGGTTTCAGTGGTGGGCTGTCAGCATTGGGGTTCAGTGTTCCGGGGGTTCAGCGGCGGGTGATTAATTTTGGGGTTCAGTGTTCGGGTTCAGCATTGCGGGTTCAGTGTTGGGGTTCAGTTTTGGGGGATCCGTGTGGGGTTTCAGTGTTGGGGGTTCAGTGTTGGGGATCAGTTTTGGGCGTGGTCAGCGTTGGGGGTTCAGTGTTGGGGTGTTCAGTGCTGGGGGTTCAGTGTTGGGACTGGTCAGTGTTGGTGGTTCAGTGTTGCGGGGTTCAGTGTTGGGGTTCAGTGATGTGGTTTCAGTGTTGGGGGTTCAGTGTTGGATGATTCGGTATTGGGGTTCAGTGTCGGGGTTCAGTGTTTGGGGGTTCAGTGTTGAGGGGGCAGTGTTGGGATTCACCGTTCGGGGTTCTGTATTCGGGATCAGTTTTGGGGCTCAGTTTTGTGGTTCAGAGTTGCGGTTCAGTGTTGGGGTCCAGTGTTGGGGGTTCAGTGTTGGAAGTTCAGTGGGGGTCGGTTTGGGGGTTCAGTATTGGGGCTAATTGTTGGGGTGTTCAGCATTGGGGGTTCAGTGTTGGGGGTACAGTGTTTGGGGTCCAGTGTTGGGGGTTCAGTGGTGGGGGTCAGTTTGGGGGTTCAGTTTTGGGGTTCCGTGTTGGGGGTTCAGTATTGTGGTTCAGTGTTGGGGTTTCAGTGTTGGGGTGCAGTGTTGGGGTTCAGTGATCGGGGGATCAGTGATCGGGGGTTCTGTGTTGGGGGTTTAATGTTGGGGGTCCGTGTTGGGGGTTCAGTGTTGGGGTGTTCAGTGTTGGGTGTTCAGTATTGGGGGTTCAGCGTTGGGGGTTCAGCGTTGGGGGTTCAGTGTTGGGGTTCCGTGTTCTGGGTCAGCTGCGGGGGTTCAGTGTTGGGGTTCAGTGTTCGGGAGTTCAGTGTTGGGGGTTCAATGTTGCAGTTTCAGTGTTGGGGTATCAGTTTTGGGAGTTCAATGTTGGGGGTTCAGTGTTGGAGGTCCGTCTTGCGGCTCAGTGTTGGGGTGTTCAGTGTTGGGTTTCAGTGGTGGGGGGTTCAGCGTTGGGGGTTCAGTGTTGGGGGTCAGCGGCGGGGGTTCAGTGTTGTGGTTCAGTGTTGTGGTTCAGTGTTTGGGTGTTCAGTGTTGGGCTTCAATGTTGTGGGTTCAGTGTCTCGGATTCAGTGTTGTGGGCTCAGTGTTGGGGTTCGGTTTTGGGGTTCAGTGGTGGGTGGTTAGTGTTGGGGTTCAGTTTTGGGGACCCGCGTTGGGGGTTCAGTGTTGGGTGTTTCAGCTTTGGGGTTCAGTGGTAGCGTTCAGTGTTGGGGGTTCAGTGCTGGGGGCCAGTGTTGGGGGGTCAGTGTTGCGGATTCAGTGTTTGGGTGTTCAGTGTTGGGCTTTAATGTTGTGGGTTCAGTGTTGCGGATTCAGTGTTGGGGGCTCAGTGTTGGGGTCAGTGTTGGGGTTCGGGTTTGGGGTTCAGTGGTTGGTGGTTAGTGTTGGGGTTCAGTTTTTGGGACCCGCGTTGGGGGTTCAGTGTTGGGTGTTTCAGCTTTGGGGTTCAGTGGTAGCATTCAGTGTTCAGTGTTGGGGGTTCAGTATTGAGGTGTCATCGTTTCGGGTTCAGTGTTGGGGTGTTCAGCGTCGGGGGTTCAGTGTTGGGGTTCTGTGTTGCGGGTCAGCGGCGGGGGTTCAGCGTTGGGGTTCAGTGTCGGGGGTTCAGTGTTGGGGTTCAGTGTTTGGGTGTTCGGTGTTGGGCTTCAATGTTGTGGGTTCAGTGTCGCGGATTGTGTTTTGGGGAGCTCAGTGTTGGGGTCAGTGTTGGGGTTCGGTTTTGGGGTGCAGTGGTGGGTGGGTAGTGTTGGGGTTCAGTTTTGGGGACCCGCGTTGGGGGTTCAGTGTTGGGTGTTTCAGCTTTGGGGTTCAGTGGTAGCGTTCAGTGTTGGGGTTCAGTGCTGGGGGGCAGTATTGGGTGGTCAGTGTTAGGGTTCAGTGGTTCAGTGTTAGGGTTCAGTGTTGTGGGTTCAGTGTTGGGGTTCAGTGTTGGAAGTTCAGTGGGGGGTCGGTTTGGTTGTTCAGTATTGGGGCTAATTGTTGGGGTGTTCATCATTGGGGGTACAATGTTGGGGGTTCAGTGTTGGGGGTCCAGTGTTGGGGTTCAGTGGCGGGGGTCAGTTTGGGGGTTCAGTATTGCGGTTCCGTGTTGGGGGTTCAGTATTGTGGTTCAGTGTTGGGGGTTCAGTGTTGGGGTGCCGTGATCGGGGGTTCAGTGATCGGGGGTTCAGTGTTGGGGGTTTAATGTTGGGGTTTCAGTGTTGGGGTTCCTTTTTGGTGGTCAGTTTTGGAGGTTCAATGTTGGGGGTTCAGTGTTGGAGGTCCGTGTTGGGGGTTCAGTGTTGGGGTGTTCAGTGTTGGGTGTTCAGTATTGGGGGTTCAGCTTTGGGGGTTCAGTGTTGCGGGTTCAGGGTTGGGGGTTCAGTGTTGGGGGTTCAGTGTTGGAGTTCAGTGTTGGGGTGGTCAGTGTTGGAGGTTCAGTGTTGGGGGATTCAGTGTTGGGGGTTCAGTGTTGGGGATCAGTTTTGGGCGTGGTCAGCGTTGGGGGTTCAGTGTTGGGGTGTTCAGTGCTGGGGGTTCAGTGTTGGGACTGGTCAGTGTTGGTGGTTCAGTGTTGCGGGGTTCAGTGTTGGGGTTCAGTGATGTGGTTTCAGTGTTGGGGGTTCAGTGTTGGATGATTCGGTATTGGGGTTCAGTGTCGGGGTTCAGTGTTTGGGGGTTCAGTGTTGAGGGGGCAGTGTTGGGATTCACCGTTCGGGGTTCTGTATTCGGGATCAGTTTTGGGGTTCAGAGTTGCGGTTCAGTGTTGGGGTCCAGTGTTGGGGGTTCAGTGTTGGAAGTTCAGTGGGGGTCGGTTTGGGGGTTCAGTATTGGGGCTAATTGTTGGGGTGTTCAGCATTGGGGGTTCAGTGTTGGGGGTACAGTGTTTGGGGTCCAGTGTTGGGGGTTCAGTGGTGGGGGTCAGTTTGGGGGTTCAGTTTTGGGGTTCCGTGTTGGGGGTTCAGTATTGTGGTTCAGTGTTGGGGTTTCAGTGTTGGGGTGCAGTGTTGGGGTTCAGTGATCGGGGGATCAGTGATCGGGGGTTCTGTGTTGGGGGTTTAATGTTGGGGGTCCGTGTTGGGGGTTCAGTGTTGGGGTGTTCAGTGTTGGGTGTTCAGTATTGGGGGTTCAGCGTTGGAGGTTCAGCGTTGGGGGTTCAGCGTTGGGGGTTCAGTGTTGGGGTTCCGTGTTCTGGGTCAGCTGCGGGGGTTCAGTGTTGGGGTTCAGTGTTCGGGAGTTCAGTGTTGGGGGTTCAATGTTGCAGTTTCAGTGTTGGGGTATCAGTTTTGGGAGTTCAATGTTGGGGGTTCAGTGTTGGAGGTCCGTCTTGCGGCTCAGTGTTGGGGTGTTCAGTGTTGGAAGTTCAGTATTGAGGTGTCAGCGTTTGGAGTTCAGTGTTGGGTTTCAGTGGTGGGGGGTTCAGCGTTGGGGGTTCAGTGTTGGGGGTCAGCGGCGGGGGTTCAGTGTTGTGGTTCAGTGTTGGGGTTCAGTGTTTGGGTGTTCAGTGTTGGGCTTCAATGTTGTGGGTTCAGTGTCTCGGATTCAGTGTTGTGGGCTCAGTGTTGGGGTTCGGTTTTGGGGTTCAGTGGTGGGTGGTTAGTGTTGGGGTTCAGTTTTGGGGACCCGCGTTGGGGGTTCAGTGTTGGGTGTTTCAGCTTTGGGGTTCAGTGGTAGCGTTCAGTGTTGGGGGTTCAGTGCTGGGGGCCAGTGTTGGGGGGTCAGTGTTTGGGAACAGTGTTGGGGGCACAGTGTTGGGGTTCAGATTCGGGGGTTCAGTGTTGGAGTTCAGTGTTCGGGAGTTCAGTGTTGGGCTTCAATGTTGGGGGTTCAGTGTTGGGGAATCAGTGTCGGGGACTCAATGTTTGGGGGTTCATTGTTGGGGCTCAGTGTTAGGGTTCAGTGTTGGGATTCAGTGTTGGCGGTCAGTGTTGGGGCTCGGAGTTGGGGGTTAAGTTTTGGGTTTCAGTGGTGGGCTGTCAGCATTGGGGTTCAGTGTTCCGGGGGTTCAGCGGCGGGTGATTAATTTTGGGGTTCAGTGTTCGGGTTCAGCATTGCGGGTTCAGTGTTGGGGTTCAGTTTTGGGGGATCCGTGTGGGGTTTCAGTGTTGGGGGTTCAGTGTTGGGGATCAGTTTTGGGCGTGGTCAGCGTTGGGGGTTCAGTGTTGGGGTGTTCAGTGCTGGGGGTTCAGTGTTGGGACTGGTCAGTGTTGGTGGTTCAGTGTTGCGGGGTTCAGTGTTGGGGTTCAGTGATGTGGTTTCAGTGTTGGGGGTTCAGTGTTGGATGATTCGGTATTGGGGTTCAGTGTCGGGGTTCAGTGTTTGGGGGTTCAGTGTTGAGGGGGCAGTGTTGGGATTCACCGTTCGGGGTTCTGTATTCGGGATCAGTTTTGGGGCTCAGTTTTGGGGTTCAGAGTTGCGGTTCAGTGTTGGGGTCCAGTGTTGGGGGTTCAGTGTTGGAAGTTCAGTGGGGGTCGGTTTGGGGGTTCAGTATTGGGGCTAATTGTTGGGGTGTTCAGCATTGGGGGTTCAGTGTTGGGGGTACAGTGTTTGGGGTCCAGTGTTGGGGGTTCAGTGGTGGGGGTCAGTTTGGGGGTTCAGTTTTGGGGTTCCGTGTTGGGGGTTCAGTATTGTGGTTCAGTGTTGGGGTTTCAGTGTTGGGGTGCAGTGTTGGGGTTCAGTGATCGGGGGATCAGTGATCGGGGGTTCTGTGTTGGGGGTTTAATGTTGGGGGTCCGTGTTGGGGGTTCAGTGTTGGGGTGTTCAGTGTTGGGTGTTCAGTATTGGGGGTTCAGCGTTGGAGGTTCAGCGTTGGGGGTTCAGCGTTGGGGGTTCAGTGTTGGGGTTCCGTGTTCTGGGTCAGCTGCGGGGGTTCAGTGTTGGGGTTCAGTGTTCGGGAGTTCAGTGTTGGGGGTTCAATGTTGCAGTTTCAGTGTTGGGGTATCAGTTTTGGGAGTTCAATGTTGGGGGTTCAGTGTTGGAGGTCCGTCTTGCGGCTCAGTGTTGGGGTGTTCAGTGTTGGAAGTTCAGTATTGAGGTGTCAGCGTTTGGAGTTCAGTGTTGGGTTTCAGTGGTGGGGGGTTCAGCGTTGGGGGTTCAGTGTTGGGGGTCAGCGGCGGGGGTTCAGTGTTGTGGTTCAGTGTTGGGGTTCAGTGTTTGGGTGTTCAGTGTTGGGCTTCAATGTTGTGGGTTCAGTGTCTCGGATTCAGTGTTGTGGGCTCAGTGTTGGGGTTAGGTTTTGGGGTTCAGTGGTGGGTGGTTAGTGTTGGGGTTCAGTTTTGGGGACCCGCGTTGGGGGTTCAGTGTTGGGTGTTTCAGCTTTGGGGTTCAGTGGTAGCGTTCAGTGTTGGGGGTTCAGTGCTGGGGGCCAGTGTTGGGGGGTCAGTGTTTGGGAACAGTGTTGGGGGCACAGTGTTGGGGTTCAGATTCGGGGGTTCAGTGTTGGAGTTCAGTGTTCGGGAGTTCAGTGTTGGGCTTCAATGTTGGGGGTTCAGTGTTGGGGAATCAGTGTCGGGGACTCAATGTTTGGGGGTTCATTGTTGGGGCTCAGTGTTAGGGTTCAGTGTTGGGATTCAGTGTTGGCGGTCAGTGTTGGGGCTCGGAGTTGGGGGTTAAGTTTTGGGTTTCAGTGGTGGGCTGTCAGCATTGGGGTTCAGTGTTCCGGGAGTTCAGTGTAGGGGGTTCAGTGTTGTGGGTTCAGTGTTGGGGGTTCAATGCTGGGGTTCGGTGTTGGGGGTTCAGTGTTAGGGCTCAGTGTTCAGGGGTTCAGCGTTGGGGGTTCCGTGTGGGGGTTCCGTGTGGGGGTTCAGTGTCGGGGTTCAGTGCTGGGGTTCCGTCTTGCGGTTCATTGTTGGGGGGTCAGCGTTGGGGGGTCAGCGTTGGGGTTCAGTGTAGGGGTTCAGCGTTGGTGGTTCAGTGTAGAGGTTCAGTGTTGGGGGATTCAGTGTTGTGGTTCACCGTTAGGGGTTCTGTGTTGGAGCTCAGTTTTGGGGCTCCGTTTTGGGGTTCAGTGTTGGGGTTCCAGTTTTTGGGGTCAGTTTGGGGTGTCAGTATTGGGGTTCAGAGTTGGGGGTTCAGTATTGTGGTTCAGTGTTGGGGTCAGTGTTGGGGTTCAGTGTTAGGGTTCAGTGTTGTGACCTGTGTTGGCGGTTCATTGTTGGGGGTCCAGTGTTGGTGGTTCAGTGGTGGGGGTCAGTTTGGGGGTTGAGTATTGGGGTTCGGTGTTGCGGTTCAGTATTGCGAGTCAGTGTTGGGGTTCAGTGTTGGGGTGTTCTGCGTTGGGGTTTCAGTGTTGGGGGTCAGTGTTGGGGTTCAGTGTTAGGGTTCAGTGTTGTGGTCCTGTGTTGGTGGTTCAGTGTTGGGGGTCCAGTGTTGGGGGTTCAGTGGTGGGGGTCAGTTTGGGGGTTTAGTGTTGGGGTTCAGTGTTGGGGTTCAGTGTTGGGGTTCAGTGTTGTGGTTCAGTTTTGGGGATCCGTGTTGGGGGTTCATTGTTGGGTGTTTCAGCTTTGGGGTTCCGTGGTAGCGTTCAGTGTCGGGGGTTCAGTGTTGGGGTTCAGTGTTTGGGTGTTCAGTGTTGGGCTTCAATGTTGTGGGTTCAGTGTTGCGGATTCAGTGTTTGGGTGTTCAGTGTTGGGCTTTAATGTTGTGGGTTCAGTGTTGCGGATTCAGTGTTGGGGGCTCAGTGTTGGGGTCAGTGTTGGGGTTCGGGTTTGGGGTTCAGTGGTTGGTGGTTAGTGTTGGGGTTCAGTTTTTGGGACCCGCGTTGGGGGTTCAGTGTTGGGTGTTTCAGCTTTGGGGTTCAGTGGTAGCGTTCAGTGTTGGGGGTTCAGTGCTGGGGACCAGTGTTGGGGGGTCAGTGTTCGGGTTCAGTGGTTTAGTGTTAGGGTTCAGTGTTGTGGGTTCAGTGTTTGGGCTCAGTATTGGGGGCACAGTGTTGGGGTTCAGTGTCGGGGGGGGTCAGTGTGGGGGTTCAGTGTTGGCGGTCAGTGTTTGAGTTCATTGTTGGGGATTCAGTGTTGGGGATTCAATGTAGGGGTCAGTTTTGGGGGTTCAGTGTTGTGATTTCAGTGTTCAGGGCTTCCGTATTGAGGTTCAGTGTTGAGGGTTCGGTTTGGGGAACCGGTGTTGGGGTTCAGGGTTGGGGTTCAGTTTTGAGTTTCAGTGTTTGGGGGTTCAGTGTTGAGGGGGCAGTGTTGGGGTTCAGTGTGGGGTTCAGTGTTGGGGTTCACCGGTCGTGGTTCTGTGTTCGGGATCAGTTTTGAGGCTCGGTTTTGGGGTTCACTGTTGCGGTTCAGTGTTGGGGACCAGTGTTGGGGGTTAAGTGTTGGAAGTTCAGTGGGGGTCGGTTTGTAGGTTCATTATTGGGGGTTCAGTATTGGGCGTTCAGTTTTGGGGGTCCAGTGTTGGTGTTCAGTGGTGAGGGTCAGTTTGGGGGTTCAGTATTGGGGTTCCGTTTTGGGCGTTCAGTATTGTGGTTCAGTGTTGGGGGTTCAGTGTTGGGGTGCAGTGTTGGGGTTCAGTAATAGGGGGTTCAGTGATCGGGGGTTCAGGGTTGGGGGTTCAGTGTTGGGGGTTCAGTGTTGGAGTTCAGTGTTGGGGTGGTCAGTGTTGGAGGTTCAGTGTTGGGGGATTCAGTGTTGGGGGTTCAGTGTTGGGGATCAGTTTTGGGCGTGGTCAGCGTTGGGGGTTCAGTGTTGGGGTGTTCAGTGTTGGTGGTTCAGTGTTGGGGCTGGTCAGTGTTGGTGGTTCAGTGTTGCGGGGTTCAGTGTTGGGGTTCAGTATTGGGGGTTCAGCGTTGGAGGTTCAGTGTTGGGGGTTCAGCGTTTGGGGGTTCAGTGTTGGGGTTCCGTGTTCTGGGTCAGCTGCGGGGGTTCAGTGTTGGGGTTCAGTGTTCGGCGATTCAGTGTTGGGGGTTCAATGTTGCGGTTTCAGTGTTGGGGTATCAGTTTTGGGGGTTCAATGTTGGGGGTTCAGTGTTGGAGGTCCGTCTTGCGGCTCAGTGTTGGGGTGTTCAGTGTTGGGGGTTCAGTATTGAGGTGTCAGCGTTTGGGGTTCAGTGTTGGGTTTCAGTGGTGGGGGGTTCAGCGTTGGGGGTTCAGTGTTGGGGGTCAGCGGCGGGGGTTCAGTGTTAGGGTTCAGTGTCGGGGGTTCAGTGTTGGGCTTCAATGTTGTGGGTTCAGTGTCTCGGATTCAGTGTTGTGGGCTCAGTGTTGGGGTTAGGTTTTGGGGTTCAGTGGTGGGTGGTTAGTGTTGGGGTTCAGTTTTGGGGACCCGCGTTGGGGGTTCAGTGTTGGGTGTTTCAGCTTTGGGGTTCAGTGGTAGCGTTCAGTGTTGGGGGTTCAGTGCTGGGGGCCAGTGTTGGGGGGTCAGTGTTAGGGTTCAGTGGTTCAGTGTTAGTGTTCAGTGTTGTGGGTTCAGTGTTGGGGTTCAGAGTCGGTGGTTCAGTGTTGGAGTTCAGTGTTCGGGAGTTCAGTGTTGGGCTTCAATGTTGGGGGCTCAGTGTTGGAGGTCCGTCTTGCGGCTCAGTGTTGGGGTGTTCAGTGTTGGGGGTTCAGTATTGAGGTGTCATCGTTTCGGGTTCAGTGTTGGGGTGTTCAGCGTCGGGGGTTCAGTGTTGGGGTTCTGTGTTGGGGGTCAGCGGCGGGGGTTCAGCGTTGGGGTTCAGTGTCGGGGGTTCAGTGTTGGGGTTCAGTGTTTGGGTGTTCGGTGTTGGGCTTCAATGTTGTGGGTTCAGTGTCGCGGATTGTGTTTTGGGGAGCTCAGTGTTGGGGTCAGTGTTGGGGTTCGGTTTTGGGGTGCAGTGGTGGGTGGGTAGTGTTGGGGTTCAGTTTTGGGGACCCGCGTTGGGGGTTCAGTGTTGGGTGTTTCAGCTTTGGGGTTCAGTGGTAGCGTTCAGTGTTGGGGTTCAGTGCTGGGGGCCAGTATTGGGTGGTCAGTGTTAGGGTTCAGTGGTTCAGTGTTAGGGTTCAGTGTTGTGGGTTCAGTGTTGGGGTTCAGTGTTGGAAGTTCAGTGGGGGGTCGGTTTGGTTGTTCAGTATTGGGGCTAATTGTTGGGGTGTTCATCATTGGGGGTACAATGTTGGGGGTTCAGTGTTGGGGGTCCAGTGTTGGGGTTCAGTGGCGGGGGTCAGTTTGGGGGTTCAGTATTGTGGTTCCGTGTTGGGGGTTCAGTATTGTGTTTCAGTGTTGGGGGTTCAGTGTTGGGGTGCCGTGATCGGGGGTTCAGTGATCGGGGGTTCAGTGTTGGGGGTTTAATGTTGGGGTTTCAGTGTTGGGGTTCCTTTTTGGTGGTCAGTTTTGGAGGTTCAATGTTGGGGGTTCAGTGTTGGAGGTCCGTGTTGGGGGTTCAGTGTTGGGGTGTTCAGTGTTGGGTGTTCAGTATTGGGGGTTCAGCTTTGGGGGTTCAGTGTTGCGGGTTCAGGGTTGGGGGTTCAGTGTTGGGGGTTCAGTGTTGGGGGTTCAGTGTTGGAGTTCAGTGTTGGGGTGGTCAGTGTTGGAGGTTCAGTGTTGGGGGATTCAGTGTTGGGGGTTCAGTGTTGGGGATCAGTTTTGGGCGTGGTCAGCGTTGGGGGTTCAGTGTTGGGGTGTTCAGTGCTGGGGGTTCAGTGTTGGGACTGGTCAGTGTTGGTGGTTCAGTGTTGCGGGGTTCAGTGTTGGGGTTCAGTGATGTGGTTTCAGTGTTGGGGGTTCAGTGTTGGATGATTCGGTATTGGGGTTCAGTGTCGGGGTTCAGTGTTTGGGGGTTCAGTGTTGAGGGGGCAGTGTTGGGATTCACCGTTCGGGGTTCTGTATTCGGGATCAGTTTTGGGGCTCAGTTTTGGGGTTCAGAGTTGCGGTTCAGTGTTGGGGTCCAGTGTTGGGGGTTCAGTGTTGGAAGTTCAGTGGGGGTCGGTTTGGGGGTTCAGTATTGGGGCTAATTGTTGGGGTGTTCAACATTGGGGGTTCAGTGTTGGGGGTACAGTGTTTGGGGTCCAGTGTTGGGGGTTCAGTGGTGGGGGTCAGTTTGGGGGTTCAGTTTTGGGGTTCCGTGTTGGGGGTTCAGTATTGTGGTTCAGTGTTGGGGTTTCAGTGTTGGGGTGCAGTGTTGGGGTTCAGTGATCGGGGGATCAGTGATCGGGGGTTCTGTGTTGGGGGTTTAATGTTGGGGTCCGTGTTGGGGGTTCAGTGTTGGGGTGTTCAGTGTTGGGTGTTCAGTATTGGGGGTTCAGCGTTGGAGGTTCAGCGTTGGGGGTTCAGCGTTGGGGGTTCAGTGTTGGGGTTCCGTGTTCTGGGTCAGCTGCGGGGGTTCAGTGTTGGGGTTCAGTGTTCGGGAGTTCAGTGTTGGGGGTTCAATGTTGCAGTTTCAGTGTTGGGGTATCAGTTTTGGGAGTTCAATGTTGGGGGTTCAGTGTTGGAGGTCCGTCTTGCGGCTCAGTGTTGGGGTGTTCAGTGTTGGAAGTTCAGTATTGAGGTGTCAGCGTTTGGAGTTCAGTGTTGGGTTTCAGTGGTGGGGGGTTCAGCGTTGGGGGTTCAGTGTTGGGGGTCAGCGGCGGGGGTTCAGTGTTGTGGTTCAGTGTTGGGGTTCAGTGTTTGGGTGTTCAGTGTTGGGCTTCAATGTTGTGGGTTCAGTGTCTCGGATTCAGTGTTGTGGGCTCAGTGTTGGGGTTCGGTTTTGGGGTTCAGTGGTGGGTGGTTAGTGTTGGGGTTCAGTTTTGGGGACCCGCGTTGGGGGTTCAGTGTTGGGTGTTTCAGCTTTGGGGTTCAGTGGTAGCGTTCAGTGTTGGGGGTTCAGTGCTGGGGGCCAGTGTTGGGGGGTCAGTGTTTGGGAACAGTGTTGGGGGCACAGTGTTGGGGTTCAGATTCGGGGGTTCAGTGTTGGAGTTCAGTGTTCGGGAGTTCAGTGTTGGGCTTCAATGTTGGGGGTTCAGTGTTGGGGAATCAGTGTCGGGGACTCAATGTTTGGGGGTTCATTGTTGGGGCTCAGTGTTAGGGTTCAGTGTTGGGATTCAGTGTTGGCGGTCAGTGTTGGGGCTCGGAGTTGGGGGTTAAGTTTTGGGTTTCAGTGGTGGGCTGTCAGCATTGGGGTTCAGTGTTCCGGGGGTTCAGCGGCGGGTGATTAATTTTGGGGTTCAGTGTTCGGGTTCAGCATTGCGGGTTCAGTGTTGGGGTTCAGTTTTGGGGGATCCGTGTGGGGTTTCAGTGTTGGGGGTTCAGTGTTGGGGATCAGTTTTGGGCGTGGTCAGCGTTGGGGGTTCAGTGTTGGGGTGTTCAGTGCTGGGGGTTCAGTGTTGGGACTGGTCAGTGTTGGTGGTTCAGTGTTGCGGGGTTCAGTGTTGGGGTTCAGTGATGTGGTTTCAGTGTTGGGGGTTCAGTGTTGGATGATTCGGTATTGGGGTTCAGTGTCGGGGTTCAGTGTTTGTGGGTTCAGTGTTGAGGGGGCAGTGTTGGGATTCACCGTTCGGGGTTCTGTATTCGGGATCAGTTTTGGGGCTCAGTTTTGTGGTTCAGAGTTGCGGTTCAGTGTTGGGGTCCAGTGTTGGGGGTTCAGTGTTGGAAGTTCAGTGGGGGTCGGTTTGGGGGTTCAGTATTGGGGCTAATTGTTGGGGTGTTCAGCATTGGGGGTTCAGTGTTGGGGGTACAGTGTTTGGGGTCCAGTGTTGGGGGTTCAGTGGTGGGGGTCAGTTTGGGGGTTCAGTTTTGGGGTTCCGTGTTGGGGGTTCAGTATTGTGGTTCAGTGTTGGGGTTTCAGTGTTGGGGTGCAGTGTTGGGGTTCAGTGATCGGGGGATCAGTGATCGGGGGTTCTGTGTTGGGGGTTTAATGTTGGGGGTCCGTGTTGGGGGTTCAGTGTTGGGGTGTTCAGTGTTGGGTGTTCAGTATTGGGGGTTCAGCGTTGGGGGTTCAGCGTTGGGGGTTCAGTGTTGGGGTTCCGTGTTCTGGGTCAGCTGCGGGGGTTCAGTGTTGGGGTTCAGTGTTCGGGAGTTCAGTGTTGGGGGTTCAATGTTGCAGTTTCAGTGTTGGGGTATCAGTTTTGGGAGTTCAATGTTGGGGGTTCAGTGTTGGAGGTCCGTCTTGCGGCTCAGTGTTGGGGTGTTCAGTGTTGGGTTTCAGTGGTGGGGGGTTCAGCGTTGGGGGTTCAGTGTTGGGGGTCAGCGGCGGGGGTTCAGTGTTGTGGTTCAGTGTTGTGGTTCAGTGTTTGGGTGTTCAGTGTTGGGCTTCAATGTTGTGGGTTCAGTGTCTCGGATTCAGTGTTGTGGGCTCAGTGTTGGGGTTCGGTTTTGGGGTTCAGTGGTGGGTGGTTAGTGTTGGGGTTCAGTTTTGGGGACCCGCGTTGGGGGTTCAGTGTTGGGTGTTTCAGCTTTGGGGTTCAGTGGTAGCGTTCAGTGTTGGGGGTTCAGTGCTGGGGGCCAGTGTTGGGGGGTCAGTGTTGCGGATTCAGTGTTTGGGTGTTCAGTGTTGGGCTTTAATGTTGTGGGTTCAGTGTTGCGGATTCAGTGTTGGGGGCTCAGTGTTGGGGTCAGTGTTGGGGTTCGGGTTTGGGGTTCAGTGGTTGGTGGTTAGTGTTGGGGTTCAGTTTTTGGGACCCGCGTTGGGGGTTCAGTGTTGGGTGTTTCAGCTTTGGGGTTCAGTGGTAGCATTCAGTGTTGGGGGTTCAGTGCTGGGGACCAGTGTTGGGGGGGTCAGTGTTCGGGTTCAGTGGTTTAGTGTTAGGGTTCAGTGTTGTGGGTTCAGTGTTTGGGTTCAGTATTGGGGGCACAGTGTTGGGGTTCAGTGTCGGGGGGGTCAGTGTGGGGGTTCAGTGTTGGCGGTCAGTGTTTGAGTTCATTGTTGGGGATTCAGTGTTGGGGATTCAATGTAGGGGTCAGTTTTGGGGGTTCAGTGTTGTGATTTCAGTGTTCAGGGCTTCCGTATTGGGGTTCAGTGTTGAGGGTTCGGTTTGGGGAACCGGTGTTGGGGTTCAGTGTTGGGGTTCAGTTTTGAGTTTCAGTGTTTGGGGGTTCAGTGTTGAGGGGGCAGTGTTGGGGTTCAGTGTGGGGTTCAGTGTTGGGGTTCACCGGTCGGGGTTCTGTGTTCGGGATCAGTTTTGAGGCTCGGTTTTGGGGTTCACTGTTGCGGTTCAGTGTTGGGGACCAGTGTTGGGGATTCAGTGTTGGAAGTTCAGTGGGGGTCGGTCTGGGGGTTCAGTATTGGGGGTTCAGTATTGGGCGTTCAGTTTTGGGGGTCCAGTGTTGGTGTTCAGTGGTGAGGGTCAGTTTGGGGGTTCAGTATTGGGGTTCCGTTTTGGGCGTTCAGTATTGTGGTTCAGTGTTGGGGGTTCAGTGTTGGGGTGCAGTGTTGGGGTTCAGTAATCGGGGGTTCAGTGATCGGGGGTTCAGGGTTGGGGGTTCAGTGTTGGGGGTTCAGTGTTGGAGTTCAGTGTTGGGGTGGTCAGTGTTGGAGGTTCAGTGTTGGGGGATTCAGTGTTGGGGTTCAGTGTTGGGGATCAGTTTTGGGCGTGGTCAGCGTTGGATGATTCGGTGTTGGGCTTCAGTGTTGGGGTTCAATGTTTGGAGTGGTTCAGTGTTGGGGGTGGTCAGTGTTGGGGGTCCAATGCTGTGGGTTCAGTGTTGGGGATTCAGTGTTGGGGTTCAGTGTTGATGGTTCAGTGTTGGGGTTCAATGTTGGGGGTTCAATGTAGGGGGTTCAGTGTTGTGGGTTCAGTGTTGGGGGTTCAATGCTGGGGTTCGGTGTTGGGGGTTCAGTGTTAGGGCTCAGTGTTCAGGGGTTCAGCGTTGGGGGTTCCGTGTGGGGGTTCCGTGTGGGGGTTCAGTGTCGGGGTTCAGTGCTGGGGTTCCGTCTTGCGGTTCATTGTTGGGGGGTCAGCGTTGGGGGGTCAGCGTTGGGGTTCAGTGTAGGGGTTCAGCGTTGGTGGTTCAGTGTAGAGGTTCAGTGTTGGGGGATTCAGTGTTGTGGTTCACCGTTAGGGGTTCTGTGTTGGAGCTCAGTTTTGGGGCTCAGTTTTGGGGTTCAGTGTTGGGGTTCCAGTTTTTGGGGTCAGTTTGGGGTGTCAGTATTGGGGTTCAGAGTTGGGGGTTCAGTATTGTGGTTCAGTGTTGGGGTCAGTGTTGGGGTTCAGTGTTAGGGTTCAGTGTTGTGACCTGTGTTGGCGGTTCATTGTTGGGGGTCCAGTGTTGGTGGTTCAGTGGTGGGGGTCAGTTTGGGGGGTGAGTATTGGGGTTCGGTGTTGCGGTTCAGTATTGCGAGTCAGTGTTGGGGTTCAGTGTTGGGGTGTTCTGCGTTGGGGTTTCAGTGTTGGGGGTCAGTGTTGGGGTTCAGTGTTAGGGTTCAGTGTTGTGGTCCTGTGTTGGTGGTTCAGTGTTGGGGGTCCAGTGTTGGGGGTTCAGTGGTGGGGGTCAGTTTGGGGGTTTAGTGTTGGGGTTCAGTGTTGGGGTTCAGTGTTGGGGTTCAGTGTTGTGGTTCAGTTTTGGGGATCCGTGTTGGGGGTTCATTGTTGGGTGTTTCAGCTTTGGGGTTCCGTGGTAGCGTTCAGTGTCGGGGGTTCAGTGTTGGGGTTCAGTGTTTGGGTGTTCAGTGTTGGGCTTCAATGTTGTGGGTTCAGTGTTGCGGATTCAGTGTTTGGGTGTTCAGTGTTGGGCTTTAATGTTGTGGGTTCAGTGTTGCGGATTCAGTGTTGGGGGCTCAGTGTTGGGGTCCGTGTTGGGGTTCGGGTTTGGGGTTCAGTGGTTGGTGGTTAGTGTTGGGGTTCAGTTTTTGGGACCCGCGTTGGGGGTTCAGTGTTGGGTGTTTCAGCTTTGGGGTTCAGTGGTAGCGTTCAGTGTTGGGGGTTCAGTGCTGGGGACCAGTGTTGGGGGGTCAGTGTTCGGGTTCAGTGGTTTAGTGTTAGGGTTCAGTGTTGTGGGTTCAGTGTTTGGGCTCAGTATTGGGGGCACAGTGTTGGTGTTCAGTGTCGGGGGGGGTCAGTGTGGGGGTTCAGTGTTGGCGGTCAGTGTTTGAGTTCATTGTTGGGGATTCAGTGTTGGGGATTCAATGTAGGGGTCAGTTTTGGGGGTTCAGTGTTGTGATTTCAGTGTTCAGGGCTTCCGTATTGGGGTTCAGTGTTGAGGGTTCGGTTTGGGGAACCGGTGTTGGGGTTCAGGGTTGGGGTTCAGTTTTGAGTTTCAGTGTTTGGGGGTTCAGTGTTGAGGGGGCAGTGTTGGGGTTCAGTGTGGGGTTCAGTGTTGGGGTTCACCGGTCGTGGTTCTGTGTTCGGGATCAGTTTTGAGGCTCGGTTTTGGGGTTCACTGTTGCGGTTCAGTGTTGGGGACCAGTGTTGGGGGTTAAGTGTTGGAAGTTCAGTGGGGGTCGGTTTGTAGGTTCATTATTGGGGGTTCAGTATTGGGCGTTCAGTTTTGGGGGTCCAGTGTTGGTGTTCAGTGGTGAGGGTCAGTTTGGGGGTTCAGTATTGGGGTTCCGTTTTGGGCGTTCAGTATTGTGGTTCAGTGTTGGGGGTTCAGTGTTGGGGTGCAGTGTTGGGGTTCAATAATCGGGGGTTCAGTGATCGGGGGTTCAGGGTTGGGGGTTCAGTGTTGGGGGTTCAGTGTTGGAGTTCAGTGTTGGGGTGGTCAGTGTTGGAGGCTCAGTGTTGGGGGATTCAGTGTTGGGGGTTCAGTGTTGGGGATCAGTGTTCAGGGGTTCAGCGTTGGGGGTTCCGTGTGGGGGTTCCGTGTGGGGGTTCAGTGTCGGGTTCAGTGCTGGGGTTCCGTCTTGCGGTTCATTGTTGGGGGGTCAGCGTTGGGGGGTCAGCGTTGGGGTTCAGTGTAGGGGTTCAGCGTTGGTGGTTCAGTGTAGAGGTTCAGTGTTGGGGGATTCAGTGTTGTGGTTCACCGTTAGGGGTTCTGTGTTGGAGCTCAGTTTTGGGGCTCCGTTTTGGGGTTCAGTGTTGGGGTTCCAGTTTTTGGGGTCAGTTTGGGGTGTCAGTATTGGGGTTCAGAGTTGGGGGTTCAGTATTGTGGTTCAGTGTTGGGGTCAGTGTTGGGGTTCAGTGTTAGGGTTCAGTGTTGTGACCTGTGTTGGCGGTTCATTGTTGGGGGTCCAGTGTTGGTGGTTCAGTGGTGGGGGTCAGTTTGGGGGTTGAGTATTGGGGTTCGGTGTTGCGGTTCAGTATTGCGAGTCAGTGTTGGGGTTCAGTGTTGGGGTGTTCTGCGTTGGGGTTTCAGTGTTGGGGGTCAGTGTTGGGGTTCAGTGTTAGGGTTCAGTGTTGTGGTCCTGTGTTGGTGGTTCAGTGTTGGGGGTCCAGTGTTGGGGGTTCAGTGGTGGGGGTCAGTTTGGGGGTTTAGTGTTGGGGTTCAGTGTTGGGGTTCAGTGTTGGGGTTCAGTGTTGTGGTTCAGTTTTGGGGATCCGTGTTGGGGGTTCATTGTTGGGTGTTTCAGCTTTGGGGTTCCGTGGTAGCGTTCAGTGTCGGGGGTTCAGTGTTGGGGTTCAGTGTTTGGGTGTTCAGTGTTGGGCTTCAATGTTGTGGGTTCAGTGTTGCGGATTCAGTGTTTGGGTGTTCAGTGTTGGGCTTTAATGTTGTGGGTTCAGTGTTGCGGATTCAGTGTTGGGGGCTCAGTGTTGGGGTCAGTGTTGGGGTTCGGGTTTGGGGTTCAGTGGTTGGTGGTTAGTGTTGGGGTTCAGTTTTTGGGACCCGCGTTGGGGGTTCAGTGTTGGGTGTTTCAGCTTTGGGGTTCAGTGGTAGCGTTCAGTGTTGGGGGTTCAGTGCTGGGGACCAGTGTTGGGGGGTCAGTGTTCGGGTTCAGTGGTTTAGTGTTAGGGTTCAGTGTTGTGGGTTCAGTGTTTGGGCTCAGTATTGGGGGCACAGTGTTGGGGTTCAGTGTCGGGGGGGTCAGTGTGGGGGTTCAGTGTTGGCGGTCAGTGTTTGAGTTCATTGTTGGGGATTCAGTGTTGGGGATTCAATGTAGGGGTCAGTTTTGGGGGTTCAGTGTTGTGATTTCAGTGTTCAGGGCTTCCGTATTGGGGTTCAGTGTTGAGGGTTCGGTTTGGGGAACCGGTGTTGGGGTTCAGGGTTGGGGTTCAGTTTTGAGTTTCAGTGTTTGGGGGTTCAGTGTTGAGGGGGCAGTGTTGGGGTTCAGTGTGGGGTTCAGTGTTGGGGTTCACCGGTCGTGGTTCTGTGTTCGGGATCAGTTTTGAGGCTCGGTTTTGGGGTTCACTGTTGCGGTTCAGTGTTGGGGACCAGTGTTGGGGGTTAAGTGTTGGAAGTTCAGTGGGGGTCGGTTTGTAGGTTCATTATTGGGGGTTCAGTATTGGGCGTTCAGTTTTGGGGGTCCAGTGTTGGTGTTCAGTGGTGAGGGTCAGTTTGGGGGTTCAGTATTGGGGTTCCGTTTTGGGCGTTCAGTATTGTGGTTCAGTGTTGGGGGTTCAGTGTTGGGGTGCAGTGTTGGGGTTCAGTAATCGGGGGTTCAGTGATCGGGGGTTCAGGGTTGGGGGTTCAGTGTTGGGGGTTCAGTGTTGGAGTTCAGTGTTGGGGTGGTCAGTGTTGGAGGCTCAGTGTTGGGGATTCAGTGTTGGGGGTTCAGTGTTGGGGATCAGTGTTCAGGGGTTCAGCGTTGGGGGTTCCGTGTGGGGGTTCCGTGTGGGGGTTCAGTGTCGGGGTTCAGTGCTGGGGTTCCGTCTTGCGGTTCATTGTTGGGGGGTCAGCGTTGGGGGGTCAGCGTTGGGGTTCAGTGTAGGGGTTCAGCGTTGGTGGTTCAGTGTAGAGGTTCAGTGTTGGGGGATTCAGTGTTGTGGTTCACCGTTAGGGGTTCTGTGTTGGAGCTCAGTTTTGGGGCTCCGTTTTGGGGTTCAGTGTTGGGGTTCCAGTTTTTGGGGTCAGTTTGGGGTGTCAGTATTGGGGTTCAGAGTTGGGGGTTCAGTATTGTGGTTCAGTGTTGGGGTCAGTGTTGGGGTTCAGTGTTAGGGTTCAGTGTTGTGACCTGTGTTGGCGGTTCATTGTTGGGGGTCCAGTGTTGGTGGTTCAGTGGTGGGGGTCAGTTTGGGGGTTGAGTATTGGGGTTCGGTGTTGCGGTTCAGTATTGCGAGTCAGTGTTGGGGTTCAGTGTTGGGGTGTTCTGCGTTGGGGTTTCAGTGTTGGGGGTCAGTGTTGGGGTTCAGTGTTAGGGTTCAGTGTTGTGGTCCTGTGTTGGTGGTTCAGTGTTGGGGGTCCAGTGTTGGGGGTTCAGTGGTGGGGGTCAGTTTGGGGGTTTAGTGTTGGGGTTCAGTGTTGGGGTTCAGTGTTGGGGTTCAGTGTTGTGGTTCAGTTTTGGGGATCCGTGTTGGGGGTCATTGTTGGGTGTTTCAGCTTTGGGGTTCCGTGGTAGCGTTCAGTGTCGGGGGTTCAGTGTTGGGGTTCAGTGTTTGGGTGTTCAGTGTTGGGCTTCAATGTTGTGGGTTCAGTGTTGCGGATTCAGTGTTTGGGTGTTCAGTGTTGGGCTTTAATGTTGTGGGTTCAGTGTTGCGGATTCAGTGTTGGGGGCTCAGTGTTGGGGTCAGTGTTGGGGTTCGGGTTTGGGGTTCAGTGGTTGGTGGTTAGTGTTGGGGTTCAGTTTTTGGGACCCGCGTTGGGGGTTCAGTGTTGGGTGTTTCAGCTTTGGGGTTCAGTGGTAGCGTTCAGTGTTGGGGGTTCAGTGCTGGGGACCAGTGTTGGGGGGTCAGTGTTCGGGTTCAGTGGTTTAGTGTTAGGGTTCAGTGTTGTGGGTTCAGTGTTTGGGCTCAGTATTGGGGGCACAGTGTTGGGGTTCAGTGTCGGGGGGTGTCAGTGTGGGGGTTCAGTGTTGGCGGTCAGTGTTTGAGTTCATTGTTGGGGATTCAGTGTTGGGGATTCAATGTAGGGGTCAGTTTTGGGGGTTCAGTGTTGTGATTTCAGTGTTCAGGGCTTCCGTATTGGGGTTCAGTGTTGAGGTTTCGGTTTGGGGAACCGGTGTTGGGGTTCAGGGTTGGGGTTCAGTTTTGAGTTTCAGTGTTTGGGGGTTCAGTGTTGAGGGGGCAGTGTTGGGGTTCAGTGTGGGGTTCAGTGTTGGGGTTCACCGGTCGTGGTTCTGTGTTCGGGATCAGTTTTGAGGCTCGGTTTTGGGGTTCACTGTTGCGGTTCAGTGTTGGGGACCAGTGTTGGGGGTTAAGTGTTGGAAGTTCAGTGGGGGTCGGTTTGTAGGTTCATTATTGGGGGTTCAGTATTGGGCGTTCAGTTTTGGGGGTCCAGTGTTGGTGTTCAGTGGTGAGGGTCAGTTTGGGGGTTCAGTATTGGGGTTCCGTTTTGGGCGTTCAGTATTGTGGTTCAGTGTTGGGGGTTCAGTGTTGGGGGTTCAGTGTTGGAGTTCAGTGTTGGGGTGGTCAGTGTTGGAGGCTCAGTGTTGGGGGATTCAGTGTTGGGGGTTCAGTGTTGGGGATCAGTTTTGGGCGTGGTCAGCGTTGGGGGTTCAGTGTTGGGGTGTTCAGTGTTGGTGGTTCAGTGTTGGGGCTGGTCAGTGTTGGTGGTTCAGTGTTGCGGGGTTCAGTGTTGGGGTTCAGTATTGGGGGTTCAGCGTTGGAGGTTCAGTGTTGGGGGTTCAGCGTTTGGGGGTTCAGTGTTGGGGTTCCGTGTTCTGGGTCAGCTGCGGGGGTTCAGTGTTGGGGTTCAGTGTTCGGCGATTCAGTGTTGGGGGTTCAATGTTGCGGTTTCAGTGTTGGGGTATCAGTTTTGGGGGTTCAATGTTGGGGGTTCAGTGTTGGAGGTCCGTCTTGCGGCTCAGTGTTGGGGTGTTCAGTGTTGGGGGTTCAGTATTGAGGTGTCAGCGTTTGTGGTTCAGTGTTGGGTTTCAGTGGTGGGGGGTTCAGCGTTGGGGGTTCAGTGTTGGGGGTCAGCGGCGGGGGTTCAGTGTTAGGGTTCAGTGTCGGGGGTTCAGTGTTGGGCCTCAATGTTGTGGGTTCAGTGTCTCGGATTCAGTGTTGTGGGCTCAGTGTTGGGGTTAGGTTTTGGGGTTCAGTGGTGGGTGGTTAGTGTTGGGGTTCAGTTTTGGGGACCCGCGTTGGGGGTTCAGTGTTGGGTGTTTCAGCTTTGGGGTTCAGTGGTAGCGTTCAGTGTTGGGGGTTCAGTGCTGGGGGCCAGTGTTGGGGGGTCAGTGTTAGGGTTCAGTGGTTCAGTGTTAGTGTTCAGTGTTGTGGGTTCAGTGTTTGGGTTCAGTGTTGGGGGCACAGTGTTGGGATTCAGAGTCGGTGGTTCAGTGTTGGAGTTCAGTGTTCGGGAGTTCAGTGTTGGGCTTCAATGTTGGGGGCTCAGTGTTGGAGGTCCGTCTTGCGGCTCAGTGTTGGGGTGTTCAGTGTTGGGGGTTCAGTATTGAGGTGTCATCGTTTCGGGTTCAGTGTTGGGGTGTTCAGCGTCGGGGGTTCAGTGTTGGGGTTCTGTGTTGGGGGTCAGCGGCGGGGGTTCAGTATTGGGGTTCAGTGTCGGGGGGTCAGTGTTGGGGTTCAGTGTTTGGGTGTTCGGTGTTGGGCTTCAATGTTGTGGGTTCAGTGTCGCGGATTGTGTTTTGGGGAGCTCAGTGTTGGGGTCAGTGTTGGGGTTCGGTTTTGGGGTGCAGTGGTGGGTGGGTAGTGTTGGGGTTCAGTTTTGGGGACCCGCGTTGGGGGTTCAGTGTTGGGTGTCTCAGCTTTGGGGTTCAGTGGTAGCGTTCAGTGTTGGGGTTCAGTGCTGGGGGCCAGTATTGGGTGGTCAGTGTTAGGGTTCAGTGGTTCAGTGTTAGGGTTCAGTGTTGTGGGTTCAGTGTTGGGGTTCAGTGTTGGAAGTTCAGTGGGGGGTCGGTTTGGTTGTTCAGTATTGGGGCTAATTGTTGGGGTGTTCATCATTGGGGGTACAATGTTGGGGGTTCAGTGTTGGGGGTCCAGTGTTGGGGTTCAGTGGCGGGGGTCAGTTTGGGGGTTCAGTATTGTGGTTCCGTGTTGGGGGTTCAGTATTGTGGTTCAGTGTTGGGGTGCCGTGATCAGGGGTTCAGTGATCGGGGGTTCAGTGTTGGGGGTTTAATGTTGGGGTTTCAGTGTTGGGGTTCCTTTTTGGTGGTCAGTTTTGGAGGTTCAATGTTGGGGGTTCAGTGTTGGAGGTCCGTGTTGGGGGTTCAGTGTTGGGGTGTTCAGTGTTGGGTGTTCAGTATTGGGGGTTCAGCTTTGGGGGTTCAGTGTTGCGGGTTCAGGGTTGGGGGTTCAGTGTTGGGGGTTCAGTGTTGGGGGTTCAGTGTTGGAGTTCAGTGTTGGGGTGGTCAGTGTTGGAGGTTCAGTGTTGGGGGATTCAGTGTTGGGGTTCAGTTTTGGGGACCCGCGTTGGGGGTTCAGTGTTGGGTGTTTCAGCTTTGGGGTTCAGTGGTAGCGTTCAGTGTTGGGGGTTCAGTGCTGGGGGCCAGTGTTGGGGGGTCAGTGTTTGGGAACAGTGTTGGGGGCACAGTGTTGGGGTTCAGATTCGGGGGTTCAGTGTTGGAGTTCAGTGTTCGGGAGTTCAGTGTTGGGCTTCAATGTTGGGGGTTCAGTGTTGGGGAATCAGTGTCGGGGACTCAATGTTTGGGGGTTCATTGTTGGGGCTCAGTGTTAGGGTTCAGTGTTGGGATTCAGTGTTGGCGGTCAGTGTTGGGGCTCGGAGTTGGGGGTTAAGTTTTGGGTTTCAGTGGTGGGCTGTCAGCATTGGGGTTCAGTGTTCCGGGGGTTCAGCGGCGGGTGATTAATTTTGGGGTTCAGTGTTCGGGTTCAGCATTGCGGGTTCAGTGTTGGGGATCAGTTTTGGGCGTGGTCAGCGTTGGGGGTTCAGTGTTGGGGTGTTCAGTGCTGGGGGTTCAGTGTTGGGACTGGTCAGTGTTGGTGGTTCAGTGTTGCGGGGTTCAGTGTTGGGGTTCAGTGATGTGGTTTCAGTGTTGGGGGTTCAGTGTTGGATGATTCGGTATTGGGGTTCAGTGTCGGGGTTCAGTGTTTGGGGGTTCAGTGTTGAGGGGGCAGTGTTGGGATTCACCGTTCGGGGTTCTGTATTCGGGATCAGTTTTGGGGCTCAGTTTTGGGGTTCAGAGTTGCGGTTCAGTGTTGGGGTCCAGTGTTGGGGGTTCAGTGTTGGAAGTTCAGTGGGGGTCGGTTTGGGGGTTCAGTATTGGGGCTAATTGTTGGGGTGTTCAGCATTGGGGGTTCAGTGTTGGGGGTACAGTGTTTGGGGTCCAGTGTTGGGAGTTCAGTGGTGGGGGTCAGTTTGGGGGTTCCGTGTTGGGGGTTCAGTATTGTGGTTCAGTGTTGGGGTTTCAGTGTTGGGGTGCAGTGTTGGGGTTCAGTGATCGGGGGGTCAGTGATCGGGGGTTCTGTGTTGGGGGTTTAATGTTGGGGGTCCGTGTTGGGGGTTCAGTGTTGGGGTGTTCAGTGTTGGGTGTTCAGTATTGGGGGTTCAGCGTTGGAGGTTCAGCGTTGGGGGTTCAGCGTTGGGGGTTCAGTGTTGGGGTTCCGTGTTCTGGGTCAGCTGCGGGGGTTCAGTGTTGGGGTTCAGTGTTCGGGAGTTCAGTGTTGGGGGTTCAATGTTGCAGTTTCAGTGTTGGGGTATCAGTTTTGGGAGTTCAATGTTGGGGGTTCAGTGTTGGAGGTCCGTCTTGCGGCTCAGTGTTGGGGTGTTCAGTGTTGGAAGTTCAGTATTGAGGTGTCAGCGTTTGGAGTTCAGTGTTGGGTTTCAGTGGTGGGGGGTTCAGCGTTGGGGGTTCAGTGTTGGGGGTCAGCGGCGGGGGTTCAGTGTTGTGGTTCAGTGTTGGGGTTCAGTGTTTGGGTGTTCAGTGTTGGGCTTCAATGTTGTGGGTTCAGTGTCTCGGATTCAGTGTTGTGGGCTCAGTGTTGGGGTTAGGTTTTGGGGTTCAGTGGTGGGTGGTTAGTGTTGGGGTTCAGTTTTGGGGACCCGCGTTGGGGGTTCAGTGTTGGGTGTTTCAGCTTTGGGGTTCAGTGGTAGCGTTCAGTGTTGGGGGTTCAGTGCTGGGGGCCAGTGTTGGGGGGTCAGTGTTTGGGAACAGTGTTGGGGTTCAGATTCGGGGGTTCAGTGTTGGAGTTCAGTGTTCGGGAGTTCAGTGTTGGGCTTCAATGTTGGGGGTTCAGTGTTGGGGAATCAGTGTCGGGGACTCAATGTTTGGGGGTTCATTGTTGGGGCTCAGTGTTAGGGTTCAGTGTTGGGATTCAGTGTTGGCGGTCAGTGTTGGGGCTCGGAGTTGGGGGTTAAGTTTTGGGTTTCAGTGGTGGGCTGTCAGCATTGGGGTTCAGTGTTCCGGGGGTTCAGCGGCGGGTGATTAATTTTGGGGTTCAGTGTTCGGGTTCAGCATTGCGGGTTCAGTGTTGGGGTTCAGTTTTGGGGGATCCGTGTGGGGTTTCAGTGTTGGGGGGTTCAGCTTTGGGGTTTCGTGTTAGCGTTCAGTGTTGGGGGTTCAGTGCTGGGGGCCAGTGTTGGGGATTCAGTGTTAGGGTTCAGTGTTGCCGGTTCAGGGTTGGGGGTTCAGTGTTGGGGGTTCAGTGTTGGTGGTTCAGTGTTGGAGTTCAGTGTTGGGGTGGTCAGTGTTGGAGGCTCAGTGTTGGGGGATTCAGTGTTGGAGGTTCAGTGTTGGGGATCAGTTTTGGGCGTGGTCAGCGTTGGGGGTTCAGTGTTGGGGTGTTCAGTGTTGGGGGTTCAGTGTTGGGGCTGGTCAGTGTTGGTGGTTCAGTGTTGCGGGGTTCAATGTTGGGGTTCAGTGTTGTGGTTTCAGTGTTGGGGGTTCTGTGTTGGATGATTCGGTGTTGGGCTTCAGTGTTGGGGTTCAATGTTTGGAGTGGTTCAGTGTTGGGGGTGGTCAGTGTTGGGGGTCCAATGCTGTGGGTTCAGTGTTGGGGATTCAGTGTTGGGGTTCAGTGTTGATGGTTCAGTGTTGGGGTTCAATGTTGGTGATTCAATGTTGGGGGTTCAATGTTGCGGTTTCAGTGTTGGGGTATCAGTTTTGGGGGTTCAATGTTGGGGGCTCAGTGTTGGAGGTCCGTCTTGCGGCTCAGTGTTGGGGTGTTCAGTGTTGGGGGTTCAGTATTGAGGTGTCAGCGTTTCGGGTTCAGTGTTGGGGTGTTCAGCGTCGGGGGTTCAGTTTTGGGGTTCTGTGTTGGGGGTCAGCGGCCGGGGTTCAGTGTTGGGGTTCAGTGTCGGGGGTTCAGTGTTGGGGTTCAGTGTTTGGGTGTTCGGCTTCAATGTTGTGGGTTCAGTGTCGCGGATTGTGTTTTGGGGAGCTCAGTGTTGGGGTCAGTGTTGGGGTTCGGTTTTGGGGTGCAGTGGTGGGTGGGTAGTGTTGGGGTTCAGTTTTGGGGACCCGCGTTGGGGGTTCAGTGTTGGGTGTTTCAGCTTTGGGGTTCAGTGGTAGCGTTCAGTGTTGGGGTTCAGTGCTGGGGGCCAGTATTGGGTGGTCAGTGTTAGGGTTCAGTGGTTCAGTGTTAGGGTTCAGTGTTGTGGGTTCAGTGTTGGGGTTCAGTTTTGGGGGATCCGTGTGGGGTTTCAGTGTTGGGGGGTTCAGCTTTGGGGTTTCGTGTTAGCGTTCAGTGTTGGGGGTTCAGTGCTGGGGGCCAGTGTTGGGGATTCAGTGTTAGGGTTCAGTGTTGCCGGTTCAGGGTTGGGGGTTCAGTGTTGGGGGTTCAGTGTTGGTGGTTCAGTGTTGGAGTTCAGTGTTGGGGTGGTCAGTGTTGGAGGCTCAGTGTTGGGGGATTCAGTGTTGGAGGTTCAGTGTTGGGGATCAGTTTTGGGCGTGGTCAGCGTTGGTGGTTCAGTGTTGCGGGGTTCAGTGTTGGGGTTCAGTGTTGTGGTTTCAGTGTTGGGGGTTCTGTGTTGGATGATTCGGTGTTGGGCTTCAGTGTTGGGGTTCAATGTTTGGAGTGGTTCAGTGTTGGGGGTGGTCAGTGTTGGGGGTCCAATGCTGTGGGTTCAGTGTTGGGGATTCAGTGTTGGGGTTCAGTGTTGATGGTTCAGTGTTGGGGTTCAATGTTGGTGATTCAATGTTGGGGGTTCAATGTTGCGGTTTCAGTGTTGGGGTATCAGTTTTGGGGGTTCAATGTTGGGGGCTCAGTGTTGGAGGTCCGTCTTGCGGCTCAGTGTTGGGGTGTTCAGTGTTGGGGGTTCAGTATTGAGGTGTCAGCGTTTCGGGTTCAGTGTTGGGGTGTTCAGCGTCGGGGGTTCAGTGTTGGGGTTCTGTGTTGGGGGTCAGCGGCCGGGGTTCAGTGTTGGGGTTCAGTGTCGGGGGTTCAGTGTTGGGGTTCAGTGTTTGGGTGTTCGGCTTCAATGTTGTGGGTTCAGTGTCGCGGATTGTGTTTTGGGGAGCTCAGTGTTGGGGTCAGTGTTGGGTTTCGGTTTTGGGGTGCAGTGGTGGGTGGGTAGTGTTGGGGTTCAGTTTTGGGGACCCGCGTTGGGGGTTCAGTGTTGGGTGTTTCAGCTTTGGGGTTCAGTGGTAGCGTTCAGTGTTGGGGTTCAGTGCTGGGGGCCAGTATTGGGTGGTCAGTGTTAGGGTTCAGTGGTTCAGTGTTAGGGTTCAGTGTTGTGGGTTCAGTGTTGGGGTTCAGTGTTGGAAGTTCAGTGGGGGGTCGGTTTGGTTGTTCAGTATTGGGGCTAATTGTTGGGGTGCTCATCATTGGGGGTACAATGTTGGGGGTTCAGTGTTGGGGGTCCAGTGTTGGGGTTCAGTGGCGGGGGTCAGTTTGGGGGTTCAGTATTGTGGTTCCGTGTTGGGGGTTCAGTGTTGGGGGTTCAGTGTTGGGGGTTCAGTTTTGGAGTTCAGTGTTGGGGTGGTCAGTGTTGGAGGTTCAGTGTTGGGGGATTCAGTGTTGGGGGTTCAGTGTTGGGGATCAGTTTTGGGCGTGGTCAGCGTTGGGGGTTCAGTGTTGGGGTGTTCAGTGCTGGGGGTTCAGTGTTGGGGCTGGTCAGTGTTGGTGGTTCAGTGTTGCGGGGTTCAGTGTTGGGGTTCAGTGATGTGGTTTCAGTGTTGGGGGTTCAGTGTTGGATGATTCGGTATTGGGGTTCAGTGTCGGGGTTCAGTGTTTGGGGGTTCAGTGTTGAGGGGGCAGTGTTGGGGTTCACCGTTCGGGGTTCTGTATTCGGGATCAGTTTTGGGGCTCAGTTTTGGGGTTCAGAGTTGCGGTTCAGTGTTGGGGTCCAGTGTTGGGGGTTCAGTGTTGGAAGTTCAGTGGGGGTCGGTTTGGGGGTTCAGTATTGGGGCTAATTGTTGGGGTGTTCAGCATTGGGGGTTCATTGTTGGGGGTACAGTGTTGGGGGTCCAGTGTTGGGGGTTCAGTGGTGGGGGTCAGTTTGGGGGTTCAGTTTTGGGGTTCCGTGTTGGGGGTTCAGTATTGTGGTTCAGTGTTGGGGTGCAGTGTTGGGGTTCAGTGATCGGGGGATCAGTGATCGGGGGTTCTGTGTTGGGGGTTTAATGTTGGGGGTCCGTGTTGGGGGTTCAGTGTTGGGGTGTTCAGTGTTGGGTGTTCAGTATTGGGGGTTCAGCGTTGGAGGTTCAGCGTTGGGGGTTCAGCGTTGGGGGTTCAGTGTTGGGGTTCCGTGTTCTGGGTCAGCTGCGGGGGTTCAGTGTTGGGGTTCAGTGTTCGGGAGTTCAGTGTTGGGGGTTCAATGTTGCAGTTTCAGTGTTGGGGTATCAGTTTTGGGAGTTCAATGTTGGGGGTTCAGTGTTGGAGGTCCGTCTTGCGGCTCAGTGTTGGGGTGTTCAGTGTTGGAAGTTCAGTATTGAGGTGTCAGCGTTTGGGGTTCAGTGTTGGGTTTCAGTGGTGGGGGGTTCAGCGTTGGGGGTTCAGTGTTGGGGGTCAGCGGCGGGGGTTCAGTGTTGTGGTTCAGTGTTGGGGTTCAGTGTTTGGGTGTTCAGTGTTGGGCTTCAATGTTGTGGGTTCAGTGTCTCGGATTCAGTGTTGTGGGCTCAGTGTTGGGGTTCGGTTTTGGGGTTCAGTGGTGGGTGGTTAGTGCTGGGGTTCAGTTTTGGGGACCCGCGTTAGGGGTTCAGTGTTGGGTGTTTCAGCTTTGGGGTTCAGTGGTAGCGTTCAGTGTTGGGGGTTCAGTGCTGGGGGCCAGTGTTGGGGGGTCAGTGTTTGGGAACAGTGTTGGGGGCACAGTGTTGGGGTTCAGATTCGGGGGTTCAGTGTTGGAGTTCAGTGTTCGGGAGTTCAGTGTTGGGCTTCAATGTTGGGGGTTCAGTGTTGGGGAATCAGTGTCGGGGACTCAATGTTTGGGGGTTCATTGTTGGGGCTCAGTGTTAGGGTTCAGTGTTGGGATTCAGTGTTGGCGGTCAGTGTTGGGGCTCGGAGTTGGGGGTTAAGTTTTGGGTTTCAGTGGTGGGCTGTCAGCATTGGGGTTCAGTGTTCCGGGGGTTCAGCGGCGGGTGATTAATTTTGGGGTTCAGTGTTCGGGTTCAGCATTGCGGGTTCAGTGTTGGGGTTCAGTTTTGGGGGATCCGTGTGGGGTTTCAGTGTTGGGGGGTTCAGCTTTGGGGTTTCGTGTTAGCGTTCAGTGTTGGGGGTTCAGTGCTGGGGGCCAGTGTTGGGGATTCAGTGTTAGGGTTCAGTGTTGCCGGTTCAGGGTTGGGGGTTCAGTGTTGGGGGTTCAGTGTTGGTGGTTCAGTGTTGGAGTTCAGTGTTGGGGTGGTCAGTGTTGGAGGCTCAGTGTTGGGGGATTCAGTGTTGGAGGTTCAGTGTTGGGGATCAGTTTTGGGCGTGGTCAGCGTTGGGGGTTCAGTGTTGCGGGGTTCAGTGTTGGGGTTCAGTGTTGTGGTGTCAGTGTTGGGGGTTCTGTGTTGGATGATTCGGTGTTGGGCTTCAGTGTTGGGGTTCAATGTTTGGAGTGGTTCAGTGTTGGGGGTGGTCAGTGTTGGGGGTCCAATGCTGTGGGTTCAGTGTTGGGGATTCAGTGTTGGGGTTCAGTGTTGATGGTTCAGTGTTGGGGTTCAATGTTGGGGGTTCAATGTTGGGGGTTCAGTGTAGGGGGTTCAGTGTTGTGGGTTCAGTGTTGGGGGTTCAATGCTGGGGTTCGGTGTTGGGGGTTCAGTGTTAGGGCTCAGTGTTCAGGGGTTCAGAGTTGGGGGTTCCGTGTGGGGGTTCCGTGTGGGGGTTCAGTGTCGGGGTTCAGTGCTGGGGTTCCGTCTTGCGGTTCATTGTTGGGGGGTCAGCGTTGGGGGGTCAGCGTTGGGGTTCAGTGTAGGGGTTCAGCGTTGGTGGTTCAGTGTAGAGGTTCAGTGTTGGGGGATTCAGTGTTGTGGTTCACCGTTAGGGGTTCTGTGTTGGAGCTCAGTTTTGGGGCTCCGTTTTGGGGTTCAGTGTTGGGGTTCCAGTTTTGGGGGTCAGTTTGGGGTGTCCGTATTGGGGTTCAGAGTTGGGGGTTCAGTATTGTGGTTCAGTGTTGGGGTCAGTGTTGGGGTTCAGTGTTAGGGTTCAGTGTTGTGACCTGTGTTGGCGGTTCATTGTTGGGGGTCCAGTGTTGGGGGTTCAGTGGTGGGGGTCAGTTTGGGGGTTGAGTATTGGGGTTCGGTGTTGCGGTTCAGTATTGCGAGTCAGTGTTGGGGTTCAGTGTTGGGGTGTTCTGCGTTGGGGTTTCAGTGTTGGGGGTCAGTGTTGGGGTTCAGTGTTAGGGTTCAGTGTTGTGGTCCTGTGTTGGTGGTTCAGTGTTGGGGGTCCAGTGTTGGGGGTTCAGTGGTGGGGGTCAGTTTGGGGGTTTAGTGTTGGGGTTCAGTGTTGGGGTTCAGTGTTGGGGTTCAGTGTTGTGGTTCAGTTTTGGGGATCCGTGTTGGGGGTTCATTGTTGGGTGTTTCAGCTTTGGGGTTCCGTGGTAGCGTTCAGTGTCGGGGGTTCAGTGTTGGGGTTCAGTGTTTGGGTGTTCAGTGTTGGGCTTCAATGTTGTGGGTTCAGTGTTGCGGATTCAGTGTTTGGGTGTTCAGTGTTGGGCTTTAATGTTGTGGGTTCAGTGTTGCGGATTCAGTGTTGGGGTCTCAGTGTTGGGGTCAGTGTTGGGGTTCGGGTTTGGGGTTCAGTGGTTGGTGGTTACTGTTGGGGTTCAGTTTTTGGGACCCGCGTTGGGGGTTCAGTGTTGGGTGTTTCAGCTTTGGGGTTCAGTGGTAGCATTCAGTGTTGGGGGTTCAGTGCTGGGGACCAGTGTTGGGGGGTCAGTGTTCGGGTTCAGTGGTTTAGTGTTAGGGTTCAGTGTTGTGGGTTCAGTGTTTGGGCTCAGTATTGGGGGCACAGTGTTGGGGTTCAGTGTCGGGGGGGGTCAGTGTGGGGGTTCAGTGTTGGCGGTCAGTGTTTGAGTTCATTGTTGGGGATTCAGTGTTGGGGATTCAATGTAGGGGTCAGTTTTGGGGGTTCAGTGTTGTGATTTCAGTGTTCAGGGCTTCCGTATTGGGGTTCAGTGTTGAGGGTTCGGTTTGGGGAACCGGTGTTGGGGTTCAGTGTTGGGGTTTTATGTTGGGGTTCAGTGTTGGGCTGGTCAGTTTTGGGGGGTCAGTGTTGGGTGTTCATTGTTGGGCGTTCAGTGTTTGGGGATTCAGTGTTGGGGTTCAATGTTGGGTTTAGTGTTGGGGTTAGTGTTGGGGTGTTCAGTGTTGGGGGTTCGGTGTTGTGGGTTCAACTTTGGGGTTCAGTTTTAGGGTTCAGTGCTGGGGTTCGGTGTTGGGGTTCAGTGGTGGAATTTCGGTGTTGGGGCTCAGTGTTGGGGTTCAGTGTTAGGGTTCAGTGTTGGGGTTCAGCGTTAGGGGCTCAGTGTTGGGGTTCCACTTCGGGGTTCTGTGTTGGGGGTCCAGCGTTGGGTTTCAGTATTAGGGTTCAGTGCTGGTGTCCAGTGCTGGTGTTCAGTGCTATGGTTCGGTGTTGGGGGTTCAGTGTTGGGGTACAGTGTTGGGGTTCAGTGATGGGGGGTTCAGTGTTGGGAATCAGTGTTGGTGGTTCAGTGTTGGGGGGTTCACTGTTGGGGTTTATGTGTTGGTGGTTCAGTGTTGGGGTCCAGTGTGGGGTTCAGTGTTGGGGGTTCAATTTTGAGACTGGTCAGTGTTGGGGTTCAGTTTTGGGGTTCAGTGTTGGGGTTCAGTATTGGGGTTTAATTTTGGGGATTCAGTGTTGGGGGTCAGTGTTGGGGTTCAGTGTTGGGTGTTCAGTGTTGGGGTTCAGTGTTGGGCGTTTGTCAGCGTTGGGGGGTCAGTGTTGATGTGTTCAGTGTTGGGGGTTCAGTGTCGGGGCTGGTCAGTGTTGGGGGTTCATTGTTTGGGGGTTCAGTGTTGGGGTTCAGTGTTGTGGTTTCAGTGTTGGGTTTAATGTTGGGGTTTAGTGTTGGGCTGGTCAGTTTTGGGGGTGTCAGTGTTGGGTGTTCATTGTTGGGCGTTCAGTGTTGGGGGATTCAGTGTTGGGATTCAATGTTGGGTTTAGTGTTGGGGGTTAGTGTTGGGGTGTTCAGTGTTGGGGGTTCGGTGTTGTGGGTTGAACTTTGGGGTTCAGTTTTAGGGTTCAGTGCTGGGGTTCGGTGTTGGGGTTCAGTGGTGGGATTTCGGTGTTGGGGTTCAGTGTTGGGGTTCAGTGTTGGGGTTCAGCGTTAGGAGCTCAGTGTTGAGGTTCAATTTCGGGGTTCTGTGTTGGGGGTCCAGTGTTGGGTTTCAGTATTAGGGTTCAGTGCTGGGGTCCAGTGCTGGTGTTCAGTGCTATGGCTCGGTGTTGGGGGTCCAGTGTTGGGGTTCAGTGATGGGGGTTCAGTGTTGGGAATCAGTGTTGGTGGTTCAGTGTTGGGGGTTTTGTGTTGGTGGTTCAGTGTTGGGGGTTCTGTGCTGGGGTCCAGTATGGGGGTTCAGTGTTGGGGTTCATCACGGGAGTTCAGTGCTGGGGTTCAGTGTTGGGGTTCAGTGTTGGTGTTCAGCATTGGGAGTTCAGTGGTGGGGTTCAGTGTTGGGAGGTCAGTGCTGGGGTTCAGTGTTGGGTGTTCAGCGGTGGGGTTCAGTGTTGGGGTTCAGCAATGGGAGTTCAGTGTTGGGGTTCAGTGTTGTATGTTCAGTGTTGGGGTTCAGTGTTGGGGTCCATTGGTGGGGGTTCGGTGTTGGGGGCCAGTGTTGGGGTTCGCTGTTGGGGTTCATTGCTAGGGGCTCGGTGTTGCAGGTTCAGTGTTGTGGTTCAGTGGCAGTGTTCAGTGTTGGGGTTCAGTGTCAGGGTTTTGTGCTGGGGTCAGTATTGGGGGTTCAGCGTTAGGGTTCAGTGTTCAAGGTTTAGCGTTGGGGTTGAGTGCTATGACTCGGTGTTGGGGTTCAGTGTGGGGTTCAGTGTTGGGGTTCAGTGTTGTGTGTTCAGTGCTGGGGTTCATTGGTGGGGGGTCGATGTTGGGATTCAGTGTTGGGGGTCAGTGTTGGGGTTCACCGTTTGGGTTCAGCTTTAGGGGTTCAGTGATGGGGGTTCAGTGTTGGGAATCAGTGTTGGTGGTTCAGTGTTGGGGGTTTTGTGTTGGTGGTTCAGTGTCGGGGTTCAGTGTTGGGGTCCAGTGTGGGGGTTCAGTGTTGGGGTTCAGTGCTGGGGTCCAGTGCTGGTGTTCAGTGCTGTGGCTCGGTGTTGGGTGTTCAGTGTTGGGGTTCAGTGTTGGGCGTTCAGTGTTGGGGTTCAGTGTTGGTGCTCAGCATTGGGAGTTCAGTGTTGGGGTTCAGTGTTGTGTGTCCAGTGTTGGGGTTCATTGGTGGGGTTCATTGGTGGGGGTTCGGTGTTGGGGTTCAGTGTTGGGGGCCAGTGTTGGGGTTCACTGTTGGGGGTCAGTGTTAGGGGCTCGGTGTTGGGTGTTCAGTGTTGGTGTTCAGTGTCAGGGTTCAGTGCTGGGGGTCAGTATTGGTGGTTCAGCGTTAGGTTCAGTGTTCAAGGTTTAGTGTTGGGGTTCAGTGCTATGACTCGGTGTTGGGGTTCAGTGGGGGTTCAGTGTTGGTGATCCAGCGTTGGTGGGTTCACTGTCGGGGTTCAGTGTTGGGGTCCAGTGTGGGGGTTCAATGTTGGGTTCAGTGCTGGGGTTCACTCTTGCGGGTTCAGTGTTGGGGTTCAGTGCTGGGAGGTCAGTGATGGGGTTCAGTGTTGGGGTCCAGTGTGGGGGTCCAGTGTTGGGGTTCAGTGCGGGAGTTCAGTGCTGGGGTCAGTGTTGGGGTTCAGTGACGGGAGGTCAGTGATTGGGTTCAGTGTTGGGGTCCAGTGTGGTGGTCCAGTTTTGGGGTTCAGTGCGGGAGTTCAGTGCTGGGGTTCAGTGTTGGTGTTCAGTGTTGGTGTTCAGCATTGGGAGTTCAGTGTTGGGGTTCAGTGGCAGTGTTCAGTGTTGTGGGGTTCAGTGTTGAGAATATGTGTTGTGGTTTCAGTGTTGGGGTTTAATGTTGGGGTTCAGTGTTGGGCTGGTCAGTTTTGGGGGGGTCAGTGTTGGGTGTTCATCGTTGGGCGTTCAGTGTTTGGGGATTCAGTGTTGGGGTTCAATGTTGGGTTTAGTGTTGGGGTGTTCAGTGTTGGGGGTTCAGTGTTGTGGGTTCAACTTTGGGGTTCAGTTTTAGGGTTCAGTGCTGGGGTTCGGTGTTGGGGTTCAGTGGTGGGATTTCGGTGTTGGGATTCAGTGTTGGGGTTCAGTGTTAGGGTTCAGTGTTGGGGTTCAGCGTTAGGGGCTCAGTATTGGGGTTCCATTTCGGGGTTCTGTGTTGGGGGTCCAGTGTTGGGTTTCAGTATTAGGGTTCAGTGCTGGTGTATTGTGCTGGTGTTCAGTGCTATGGTTCGGTGTTGGGGTTCAGTGTTGGGGTACAGTGTTGGGGTTCAGTGATGGGGGGTTCAGTGTTGGGAATCAGTGTTGGTGGTTCAGTGTTGGGGGTTTTGTGTTGGTGGTTCAGTGTTGGGGTTTCAATGCTGGTGTCCAGTGTGGGGGTTCAGTGTTGGGGTTCAGTGCGGGAGTTCAGTGCTGGGGTTCATTGTTGGGGTTCAGTGTTGGTGTTCAGCATTGGGAGTTCAGTGGCGGGGTTCAGTGTTGGGAGGTCAGTGCTGGGGTTCAGTGTTGGGTGTTCAGCGGTGGGGTTCAGTGTTGGGGTTCAGCAATGGGAGTTCAGTGTTGGGGTTGAGTGTTGTATGTTCAGTGTTGGTGTCCATTGGTGGGGGTTCGGTGTTGGGGGCCAGTGTTGGGGTTCACTGTTGGGGTTCAGTGCTAGGGGCTCGGTGTTGCGGGTTCAGTGTTGTGGTTCAGTGGCAGTGTTCAGTGTTGCGGGTTCAGTGTTGGGGTTCAGTGTCAGGGTTTTGTGATGGGGTCAGTATTGGGGGTTCAGCGTTAGGGTTCAGTGTTCAAGGTTTAGTGTTGGGGTTCAGTGCTATGACTCGGTGTTTGGGTTCAGTGGGGGTTCATGTGTTGGGGTTCAGTGTGGGGGTTCAGTGTTGGGGGGTTCACTGTTGGGGTTTATGTGTTGGTGGTTCAGTGTTAGGATTCATTGTTCAGGGTTAGTGTTGGGGATCAGTGCCATGGTTCAATGTTGGGGTTCAGTGGCGGGGGGTTCAGTGTTGGGGGGTTCAGTGTTGGGAATCAATGTTGGGGTTCAGTGTTGAGTGTTTTGTGTTGGTGGTCCAGTGTTGGGGGTTCAGTGTTATGGTTCAGTGTTGGGGTCCAGTGTGGGGGTTCAGTGTTGGGGTTCAGTGCTGGAGTTCATTGGTGGCGGTTCGGTGTTGTGGTTCAGTGTTGGGGTTCAGTATTGGGGATCAATTTTGGGGATTCAGTGTTGGTGGTTCAGTGTCGGGGATTCAGTGTTGGGGGGTCAGTGTTGGGGTTCAGTGTTGGGTGTTCAGTGTTGGGGTTCAGTGTTGGGCGTTTGTCAGCATTGGGGGGTCAGTGTTGATGTGTTCAGTGTTGGGGGTTCAGTGTCGGGGCTGGTCAGTGTTGGTGCTTCAGTGTTTGGGGGTTAAGTGTTGGGGTTCAGTGTTGTGGTTTCAGTGTTGGGGTTTAATGTTGGGGTTCAGTGTTGGGCTGGTCAGTTTTGGGGATCAGTGTTGGGTGTTCATTGTTGGGGGATTCAGTGTTGGGGCTCGGTGTTGGGGGTTCGGTGTTGTGGGTTCAACTTTGGGGTTCGGTGTTAGGGTTCAGTGGTGGGGTTCGGTGTTGGGGTTCAGTGGTGGGGTTCGGTGTTGGGGTTCAGTGTTGGGGTTCCGTTTTAGGGTTCGGTGTTGGGGTTCAGCGTTAGGGGCTCTGTGTTGGGGTTCCATGTTGGGGTTCTGTGTTGGGGGTCCAGTGTTGGGTTTCAGTATTAGGGGTCAATGCTGGGGTCCAGTGCTGGTGTTCAGTGCTATGGCATGGTGTTGGGGGTTCAGTGCGGGAGTTCAGTGCTGGGGTTCAGTGTTGGGGTTCAGTGTTGGTGTTCAGCATTGGGAGTTCAGTGGTGGGGTTCAGTGTTGGGAGGTCAGTGCTGGGGTTCAGTGTTGGGTGTTCAGCGGTGGGGTTCAATGTTGGGGTTCAGCAATGGGAGTTCAGTGTTGGGGTTCAGTGTTGCATGTTCAGTGTTGGGGTCCATTGGTGGGGGTTCGGTGTTGGGGGCCAGTGTTGGGGTTCACTGTTGGGGTTCAGTGCTATGGCTCGGTGTTGGGGTTCACCGTTTGGGTTCAGCTTTAGGGGTTCAGTGATGGGGGTTCAGTGTTGGGAATCAGTGTTGGTGGTTCAGTGTTGGGGGTTTTGTGTTGGTGGTTCAGTGTCGGGGGTTCAGTGCTGGGGTTCAGTGTTGGGGTTCAGTGCTGGTGTTCACTTTTGGGGGATTCAGTGTTGGGGTTCAGCTTTGGTGTTCAGCATTGGGAGTTCAGTGCTGGGGTTCAATGTTGTGTGTTCGGTGTTGTGGTTCAGTGCTGGGGTTCATTGGTGGGGGTTTCGGTGTTGGGGTTCAGTGTTGGGGTCTGTGTTGGTGTTCACTGTTGGGTTCAGTGTTCGGGGCTCGGTGTTGGGGGTTCAGTGTTGGGGTTCAGTAGCAGTGTTCAGTGTTGGGGTTCAGTGTCAGGGTTCAGTGCTGGGGTCAGTATTGGTAGTCCAGCGTTAGGTTGAGTGTTCAAGGTTTAGTGTTGGGGTTCAGTGCTATGACTCGGTGTTGGGGTTCAGTGTTAGGGTTCAGTGTTGGGGTTCAGCGTTAGGGGCTCAGTGTTGGTGTTCCATTTCGGGGTTCTGTGTTGGGGGTCCAGTGTTGGGTTTCAGTATTAGGGTTCAGTGCTGGTGTTCAGTGCTATGGCTCGGTGTTGGGGGTTCAGTGTTGGGGTTCAGTGATGGGGGTTCAGTGTTGGGAATCAGTGTTGGTGGTTCAGTGTTGGGGTTTTTGTGTTGGTGGTTCAGTGTTGGGGGTTCAGTGCTGGGTCCAGTGTGGGGGTTCAGTGTTGGGGTTCAGTGCGGGAGGTCAGTGCTGGGGTTCAGTGTTGGGGTTCAGTGTTGGTGTTCAGCATTGGGAGTTCAGTGGTGGGGTTCAGTGTTGGGAGGTCAGTGCTGGGGTTCAGTGTTGGGTGTTCAGCGATGGGATTCAATGTTGGGGTTCAGCAATGGGAGTTCAGTGTTGGGGTTCAGTGTTGTATGTTCAGTGTTCGGGTCCATTGGTGGGGGTTCGGTGTTGGGGGCCAGTGTTGGGGTTCAATGTTGGGGTTCAGTGCTAGGGGCTCGGTGTTGCAGGTTCAGAGTTGTGGTTCAGTGGCAGCGTTCAGTGTTGGGGGTCCAGTGTTGGGTTTCAGTATTAGGGTTCAGTGCTGGGGTCGAGTGCTGGTGTTCAGTGCTATGGCTCGGTGTTGGGGGTTCAGTGTTGGGGTTCAGTGATGGGGGTTCAGTGTTGGGAATCAGTGTTGGTGGTTCAGTGTTGGGGGTTTTGTGTTGGTGGTTCAGTGTTGGGGGTTCAGTGCTGGAGTTCAGTGTTGGGGTCCAGTGTGGGGGTTCAGTGTTGGGGTTCAGTGCTGGGTCCAGTGCTGGTGTTCAGTGCTGTGGTTCGGTGTTGGGTGTTCAGTGTTGGGGTTCAGTGTTGGGCGTTCAGTGTTGGGGTTCAGTGTTGGTGCTCAGCATTGGGAGTTCAGTGTTGGGTTTCAGTGTTGTGTGTCCAGTGTTGGGGTTCATTGGTGGGGTTCATTGGTGAGGGTTCGGTGTTGGGGTTCAGTGTATGGGGCCAGTGTTGGGGTTCACTGTTGGGGGTCAGTGTTAGGGGCTCGGTGTTGGGGGTTCAGTGTTGGTGTTCAGTGTCAGGGTTCAGTGCTGGGGGTCAGTATTGGTGGTTCAGCGTTAGGTTCAGTGTTCAAAGTTTAGTGTTGGGGTTCCGTGCTATGACTCGGTGTTGGGGTTCAGTGGGGGTTCAGTGTTGGTGATCCAGCGTTGGTGGGTTCACTGTCGGGGTTCAGTGTTGGGGTCCAGTGTGGGGGTTCAATGTTGGGTTCAGTGCTGGGGTTCACTCTTGCGGGTTCAGTGTTGGGGTTCAGTGCTGGGAGGACAGTGATGGGGTTCAGTGTTGGGGTCCAGTGTGGGGTTCCAGTGTTCGGGTTCAGTGCGGGAGTTCAGTGCTGGGGTTCAGTGTTGGGGTTCAGTGATGGGAGGTCAGTGATTGGGTTCAGTGTTGGGGTCCAGTGTGGTGGTCCAGTTTTGGGGTTCAGTGCGGGAGTTCAGTGCTGGGGTTCAGTGTTGGTGTTCAGTGTTGGTGTTCAGCGTTGGGAGTTCAGTGTTGGGGTTCAGTGGCAGTGTTCAGTGTTGTGGGGTTCAGTGTTGAGAATATGTGTTGTGGTTTCAGTGTTGGGGTTTAATGTTGGGGTTCAGTGTTGGGCTGGTCAGTTTTGGGGGGGTCAGTGTTGGGTGTTCATGGTTGGGCGTTCAGTGTTTGGGGATTCAGTGTTGGGGTTCAATGTTGGGTTTAGTGTTGGGGTTAGTGTTGGGGTGTTCAGTGTTGGGGGTTCGGTGTTGTGGGTTCAACTTTGGGGTTCAGTTTTAGGGTTCAGTGCTGGGGTTCGGTGTTGGGGTTCAGTGGTGGAATTTCGGTGTTGGGGTTCAGTGTTGGGGTTCCGTGTTAGGGTTCAGTGTTGGGGTTCAGCGTTAGGGGCTCAGTTTTGGTGTTCCATTTCGGGGTTCTGTGTTGGGGGTCCAGTGTTGGGTTTCAGTATTAGGGTTCAGTGCTGGTGTCCAGTGCTGGTGTTCAGTGCTATGGTTCGGTGTTGGGGGTTCAGTGTTGGGGTACAGTGTTGGGGTTCAGTGATGGGGGGTTCAGTGTTGTGAATCGGTGTTGGTGGTTCAGTGTTGGGGGTTTTGTGTTGGTGGTTCAGTGTTGGGGTTTCAGCGCTGGTGTCCAGTATGGGGGTTCAGTGTTGGGGTTCAGTGCGGGTGTTCAGTGCTGGGGTTCATTGTTGGGGTTCAGTCTTGGTGTTCAGCATTGGGAGTTCAGTGGTGGGGTTCAGTGTTGGGAGGTCAGTGCTGGGGTTCAGTGTTGGGTGTTCAGCGGTGGGTTCAGTGTTGGGGTTCAGCAATGGGAGTTCAGTGTTGGAGTTCAGTGTTGTATGTTCAGTGTTGGGGTCCATTGGTGGGGGTTCGGTGTTGGGGGCCAGTGTTGGGGTTCACTGTTGGGGTTCAGTGCTAGGGGCTCGGTGTTGCGGGTTCAGTGTTGTGGTTCAGTGGCAGTGTTCAGTGTTGGGGGTTCAGTGTTGGGGTTCAGTGTCAGGGTTTTGTGATGGGGTCAGTATGGGGGGTTCAGCGTTAGGGTTCAGTGTTCAAGGTTTAGTGTTGGGGTTCAGTGCTATGACTCGGTGTTGGGGTTCAGTGGGGGTTCAGTGTTGGGGTTCAGTGTGGGGGTTCAGTGTTGGGGGGTTCACTGTTGGGGTTTATGTGTTGGTGGTTCAGTGTTGGTGTCCAGTGTGGGGTTCAGTGTTGGGGGTTCATTTTTGAGACTGGTCAGTGTTGGGGTTCAGTTTTGGGGTTCAGTGTTGGGGTTCAGTATTGGGGTTCAATTTTGGGGATTCAGTGTTGGGGGTCAGTGTTGGGGTTCAGTGTTGGGGTTCAGTGTTGGGCGTTTGTCAGCGTTGGGGGGTCAGTGTTGATGTGTTCAGTGTTGGGGGTTCAGTGTCGGGGCTGGTCAGTGTTGGGGGTTCATTGTTTGGGGGTTCAGTGTTGGGGTTCAGTGTTGTGGTTTCAGTGTTGGGGTTTAATTTTGGGGTTTAGTGTTGGGCTGGTCAGTTTTGGGGGTGTCAGTGTTGGGTGTTCATTGTTGGGCGTTCAGTGTTGGGGGATTCAGTGTTGGGATTCAATGTTGGGTTTAGTGTTGGGGGTTAGTGTTGGGGTGTTCAGTTTTGGGGGTTCGGTGTTGTGGGTTCAACTTTGGGGTTCAGTTTTAGGGTTCAGTGCTGGGGTTCGGTGTTGGGGGTCAGTGGTGGGATTTCGGTGTTGGGGTTCAGTGTTAGGGTTCAGTGTTGGGGTTCGGCGTTAGGGGCTCAGTGTTGGGGTTCAATTTCGGGGTTCTGTGTTGGTGGTCCAGTGTTGGGTTTCAGTATTAGGGTTCAGTGCTGGGGTCCAGTGCTGGTGTTCAGTGCTATGGCTCGGTGTTGGGGGTTCAGTGTTGGGGTTCAGTGATGGGGGTTCAGTGTTGGGAATCAGTGTTGGTGGTTCAGTGTTGGGGGTTTTGTGTTGGTGGTTCAGTGTTGGGGGTTCTGTGCTGGGGTCCAGTGTGGGGGTTCAGTGTTGGGGTTCAGCACGGGAGTTCAGTGCTGGGGTTCAGTGTTGGGGTTCAGTGTTGGTGTTCAGCATTGGGAGTTCAGTGGTGGGGTTCAGTGTTGGGAGGTCAGTGCTGGGGTTCAGTGTTGGGTGTTCAGCGGTGGGGTTCAGTGTTGGGGTTCAGCAATGGGAGTTCAGTGTTGGGGTTCAGTGTTGTATGTTCAGTGTTGGGGTTCAGTGTTGGGTCCATTGGTGGGGGTTCGGTGTTGGGGGCCAGTGTTGGGATTCGCTGTTGGGGTTCATTGCTAGGGGCTCGGTGTTGCAGGTTCAGTGTTGTGGTTCAGTGGCAGTGTTCAGTGTTGGGGGTTCAGTGTTGGGGTTCAGTGTCAGGGTTTTGTGCTGGGGTAAGTATTGGGGGTTCAGCGTTAGGGTTCAGTGTTCAAGGTTTAGCGTTGGGGTTGAGTGCTATGACTCGGTGTTGGGGTTCAGTGGGGGGTTCAGTGTTGGGGTTCAGTGTTGTGTGTTCAGTGCTGGGGTTCATTGGTGGGGGTTCGGTGTTGAGATTCAGTGTTGGGGGTCAGTGTTGGGGTTCACCGTTTGGGTTCAGCTTTAGGGGTTCAGTGATGGGGGTTCAGTGTTGGGAATCAGTGTTGGTGGTTCAGTGTTGGGGGTTTTGTGTTGGTGGTTCAGTGTTGGGGGTTCAGCGCTGGGGTTCAGTGTTGGGGTCCAGTGTGGGGGTTCAGTGTTGGGGTTCAGTGCTGGGGTCCAGTGCTGATGTTCAGTGCTGTGGCTCGGTGTTGGGTGTTCAGTGTTGGGGTTCAGTGTTGGGCGTTCAGTGTTGGGGTTCAGTGTTGGTGCTCAGCATTGGGAGTTCAGTGTTGGGGTTCAGTGTTGTGTGTCCAGTGTTGGGGTTCATTGGTGGGGTTCATTGGTGGGGGTTCTGTGTTGGGGGTTCAGTGTTGGGCGCCAGTGTTGGGGTTCACTGTTGGGGGTCAGTGTTAGGGGCTCGGTGTTGGGGGTTCAGTGTTGGTGTTCAGTGTCAGGGTTCAGTGCTGGGGGTCAGTATTGGTGGTTCAGCGTTAGGTTCAGTGTTCAAGGTTTAGTGTTGGGGTTCAGTGCTATGACTCGGTGTTGGGGTTCAGTGGGGGTTCAGTGTCGGTGATCCAGCGATGGTGGGTTCACTGTCGGGGTTCAGTGTTGGGGTCCAGTGTGGGGGTTCAATGTTGGGTTCAGTGCTGGGGTTCACTCTTGCGGGTTCAGTGATGGGGTTCAGTGCTGGGAGGTCAGTGATGGGGTTCAGTGTTGGGGTCCAGTGTGGGGGTCCAGTGTTGGGGTTCAGTGCGGGAGTTCAGTGCTGGGGTTCAGTGTTGGGGTTCAGTGATGGGCGGTCAGTGATTGGGTTCAGTGTTGGGGTCCAGTGTGGTGATCCAGTTTTGGGGTTCAGTGCGGGAGTTCAGTGCTGGGGTTCAGTGTTGGTGTTCAGTGTTGGTGTTCAGCATTGGGAGTTCAGTGTTGGGGATCAGTGGCAGTGTTCAGTGTTGTGGGGTTCAGTGTTGAGAATATGTGTTGTGGTTTCAGTGTTGGGGTTTAATGTTGGGGTTCAGTGTTGGGCTGGTCAGTTTTGGGGGGGTCAGTGTTGGGTGTTCATTGTTGGGCGTTCAGTGTTTGGGGATTCAGTGTTGGGGTTCAATGTTGGGTTTAGTGTTGGGGTTAGTGTTGGGGTGTTCAGTGTTGTGGGTTCAACTTTGGGGTTCAGTTTTAGGGTTCAGTGCTGAGGTTCGGTGTTGGGGTTCAGTGGTGGGATTTCGGTGTTGGGGTTCAGTGTTGGGGTTCAGTGTTAGGGTTCAGTGTTGGGGTTCAGCGTTAGGGGCTCAGTGTTGGGGTTCCATTTCGGGGTTCTGTGTTGGGGGTCCAGTGTTGGGTTTCAGTATTAGGGTTCAGTGCTGGTGTCCAGTGCTGGTGTTCAGTGCTATGGTTCGGTGTTGGGGGTTCAGTGTTGGGGTACAGTTTTGGGGTTCAGTTGTGGGGTTCAGTATTGGGGTTCAATTTTGGGGATTCAGTGTTGGGGGTTCAGTGTTGGGGTTCAGTGTTGGGGTTTCAGTGTTGGGGTTCAGTGTTGGGCGTTTGTCAGCGTTGGGGGGTCAGTGTTGATGTGTTCAGTGTTGGGGGTTCAGTGTCGGGGCTGGTCAGTGTTGGGGGTTCATTGTTTGGGGGTTCAGTGTTGGGGTTCAGTGTTGTGGTTTCAGTGTTGGGGTTTAATCTTGGGGTTTAGTGTTGGGCTGGTCAGTTTTGGGGGTGTCAGTGTTGGGTGTTCATTGCTGGGCGTTCAGTGTTGGGGGATTCAGTGTTGGGATTCAATGTTGGGTTTAGTGTTGGGGGTTAGTGTTGGGGTGTTCAGTGTTGGGGATTCGGTGTTGTGGGCTCAACTTTGGGGTTCAGTTTTAGGGTTCAGTGCTGGGGTTCGGTGTTGGGGTACAGTGGTGGGATTTCGGTGTTGGGGTTCAGTGTTAGGGTTCAGTGTTGGGGTTCAGCGTTAGGGGCTCAGTGTTGGGGTTCAATTTCGGGGTTCTGTGTTGGGGGTCCAGTGTTGGGTTCCAGTATTAGGGTTCAGTGCTGGGGTCCAGTGCTGGTGTTCAGTGCTATGGCTCGGTGTTGGGGGTTCAGTGTTGGGGTTCAGTGATGGGGGTTCAGTGTTGGGAATCAGTGTTGGTGGTTCAGTGTTGGGGGTTTTGTGTTGGTGGTTCAGTGTTGGGGGTTCTGTGCTGGGGTCCAGTGTGGGGGTTCAGTGTTGGGGTTCAGCACGGGAGTTCAGTGCTGGGGTTCAGTGCTGGGGTTCAGTGTTGGGTGTTCAGCGGTGGGGTTCAGTGTTGGGGTTCAGCAATGGGAGTTCAGTGTTGGGGTTCAGTGTTGTATGTTCAGTGTTGGGCTTCAGTGTTGGGTCCATTGGTGGGGGTTCGGTGTTGGGGGCCAGTGTTGGGGTTCGCTGTTGGGGTTCAGTGCTAGGGGCTCGGTGTTGCAGGTTCAGTGTTGTGGTTCAGTGGCAGTGTTCAGTGTTGGGGGTTCAGTGTTGGGGTTCAGTGTCAGGGTTTTGTGCTGGGGTAAGTATTGGGGGTTCAGCGTTAGGGTTCAGTGTTCAAGGTTTAGCGTTGGGGTTGAGTGCTATGACTCGGTGTTGGGGTTCAGTGGGGGGTTCAGTGTTGGGGTTCAGTGTTGTGTGTTCAGTGCTGGGGTTCATTGGTGGGGGTTCGGTGTTGAGATTCAGTGTTGGGGGTCAGTGTTGGGGTTCACCGTTTGGGTTCAGCTTTAGGGGTTCAGTGATGGGGGTTCAGTGTTGGGAATCAGTGTTGGTGGTTCAGTGTTGGGGGTTTTATGTTGGTGGTTCAGTGTTGGGGGTTCAGTGCTGGGGTTCAGTGCTGGGGTCCAGTGTGGGGGTTCAGTGTTGGGGTTCAGTGCTGGGGTCCAGTGCTGATGTTCAGTGCTGTGGCTCGGTGTTGGGTGTTCAGTGTTGGGGTTCAGTGTTGGGCGTTCAGTGTTGGGGTTCAGTGTTGGTGCTCAGCATTGGGAGTTCAGTGTTGGGGTTCAGTGTTGTGTGTCCAGTGTTGGGGTTCATTGGTGGGGTTCATTGGTGGGGGTTCGGTGTTGGGGGTTCAGTGTTGGGCGCCAGTGTTGGGGTTCACTGTTGGGGGTCAGTGTTAGGGGCTCGGTGTTGGGGGTTCAGTGTTGGTGTTCAGTGTCAGGGTTCAGTGCTGGGGGTCAGTATTGGTGGTTCAGCGTTAGGTTCAGTGTTCAAGGTTTAGTGTTGGGGTTCAGTGCTATGACTCGGTGTTGGGGTTAAGTGGGGGTTCAGTGTTGGTGATCCAGCGTTGGTGGGTTCACTGTCGGGGTTCAGTGTTGGGGTCCAGTGTGGGGGTTCAATGTTGGGTTCAGTGCTGGGGTTCACTCTTGCGGGTTCAGTGTTGGGGTTCAGTGCTGGGAGGTCAGTGATGGGGTTCAGTGTTGGGGTCCAGTGTGGGGGTCCAGTGTTGGGGTTCAGTGCGGGAGTTCAGTGCTGGGGTTCAGTGTTGGGGTTCAGTGATGGGAGGTCAGTGATTGGGTTCAGTGTTGGGGTCCAGTGTGGTGGTCCAGTTTTGGGGTTCAGTGCGGGAGTTCAGTGCTGGGGTTCAGTGTTGGTGTTCAGTTTTGGTGTTCAGCATTGGGAGTTCAGTGTTGGGGTTCAGTGGCAGTGTTCAGTGTTGTGGGGTTCAGTGTTGAGAATATGTGTTGTGGTTTCAGTGTTGGGGTTTAATGTTGGGGTTCAGTGTTGGGCTGGTCAGTTTTGGGGGGGGGTCAGTGTTGGGTGTTCATTGTTGGGCGTTCAGTGTTTGGGGATTCAGTGTTGGGGTTCAATGTTGGGTTTAGTGTTGGGGCTCGGTGTTGGGGGTTCGGTGTTGTGGGTTCAACTTTGGGGTTCAGTGTTAGGGTTCAGTGGTGGGGTTCGGTGTTGGGGTTCAGTGGTGGGATTTCGGTGTTGGGGTTCAGTGTTGGGGTTCAGTGTTGGGGTTCAGCGTTAGGAGCTCAGTGTTGAGGTTCAGCGTTAGGGGCTCAGTGTTGGGGTTCCATTTCGGGGTTCTGTGTTGGGGGTCCAGTGTTGGGTTTCAGTATTAGGGTTCAGTGCTGGTGTCCAGTGCTGGTGTTCAGTGCTATGGTTCGGTGTTGGGGGTTCAGTGTTGGGGTACAGTGTTGGGGTTCAGAGATGGGGGGTTCAGTGTTGGGAATCAGTGTTGGTGGTTCAGTGTTGGGGGTTTTGTGTTGGTGGTTCAGTGTTGGGGTTTCAGTGCTGGTGTCCAGTGTGGGGGTTCAGTGTTGGGGTTCAGTGCGGGAGTTCAGTGCTGGGGTTCATTGTTGGGGTTCAGTGTTGGTGTTCAGCATTGGGAGTTCAGTGGTGGGGTTCAGTGTTGGGAGGTCAGTGCTGGGGTTCAGTGTTGGGTGTTCAGCGGTGGGGTTCAGTGTTGGGGTTCAGCAATGGGAGTTCAGTGTTGGGGTTCAGTGTTGTATGTTCAGTGTTGGGGTCCATTGGTGGGGGTTCGGTGTTGGGGGCCAGTGTTGGGGTTCACTGTTGGGGTTCAGCGTTAGGGTTCAGTGTTCAAGGTTTAGTGTTGGGGTTGAGTGCTATGACTCGGTGTTGGGGTTCAGTGGGGGTTCAGTGTTGGGGTTCAGTGTGGGGGTTCAGTGTTGGGGGGTTCACTGTTGCGGTTTATGTGTTGGTGGTTCAGTGTTGGGGTCCAGTGTGGGGTTCAGTGTTGGGGATTCATTTTGAGACTGGTCAGTGTTGGGGTTCAGTTTTGGGGTTCAGTGGTGGGGTTCAGTATTGGGGTTCAATTTTGGGGATTCAGTGTTGGGGGTTCAGTGTTGGGGTTCAGTGTTGGGTGTTCAGTGTTGGGGTTCAGTGTTGGGCGTTTGTCAGCGTTGGGGGGTCAGTGTTGATGTGTTCAGTGTTGGGGGTTCAGTGTCGGGGCTGGTCAGTGTTGGGGGTTCATTGTTTGGGGGTTCAGTGTTGGGGTTCAGTGTTGTGGTTTCAGTGTTGGGGTTTAATGTTGGGGTTTAGTGTTGGGCTGGTCAGTTTTGGGGGTGTCAGTGTTTGGTGTTCATTGTTGGGCGTTCAGTGTTGGGGGATTCAGTGTTGGGATTCAATGTTGGGTTTAGTGTTGGGGGTTAGTGTTGGGGTGTTCAGTGTTGGGGATTCGGTGTTGTGGGCTCAAATTTGGGGTTCAGTTTTAGGGTTCAGTGCTGGGGTTTGGTGTTGGGGTACAGTGGTGGGATTTCGGTGTTGGGGTTCAGTGTTAGGGTTCAGTGTTGGGGTTCAGCGTTAGGGGCTCAGTGTTGGGGTTCAATTTCGGGGTTCTGTGTTGGGGGTCCAGTGTTGGGTTCCAGTATTAGGGTTCAGTGCTGGGGTCCAGTGCTGGTGTTCAGTGCTATGGCTCGGTGTTGGGGGTTCAGTGTTGGGGTTCAGTGATGGGGGTTCAGTGTTGGGAATCAGTGTTGGGGGTTTTGTGTTGGTGGTTCAGTGTTGGGGGTTCTGTGCTGGGGTCCAGTGTGGGGGTTCAGTGTTGGGGTTCAGCACGGGAGTTCAGTGCTGGGGTTCAGTGCTGGGGTTCAGTGTTGGGTGTTCAGCGGTGGGGTTCAGTGTTGGGGGTTCAGTGTTGGGGTTCAGTGTCAGGGTTTTGTGCTGGGGTAAGTATTGGGGGTTCAGCGTTAGGGTTCAGTGTTCAAGGTTTAGCGTTGGGGTTGAGTGCTATGACTCGGTGTTGGGGTTCAGTGGGGGGTTCAGTGTTGGGGTTCAGTGTTGTGTGTTCAGTGCTGGGGTTCATTGGTGGGGGTTCGGTGTTGAGATTCAGTGTTGGGGGTCAGTGTTGGGGTTCACCGTTTGGGTTCAGCTTTAGGGGTTCAGTGATGGGGGTTCAGTGTTGGGAATCAGTGTTGGTGGTTCAGTGTTGGGGGTTTAATGTTGGTGGTTCAGTGTTGGGGGTTCAGTGCTGGGGTTCAGTGCTGGGGTCCAGTGTGGGGGTTCAGTGTTGGGGTTCAGTGCTGGGGTCCAGTGCTGATGTTCAGTGCTGTGGCTCGGTGTTGGGTGTTCAGTGTTGGGGTTCAGTGTTGGGCGTTCAGTGTTGGGGTTCAGTGTTGGTGCTCAGCATTGGGAGTTCAGTGTTGGGGTTCAGTGTTGTGTGTCCAGTGTTGGGGTTCATTGGTGGGGTTCATTGGTGGGGGTTCGGTGTTGGGGGTTCAGTGTTGGGCGCCAGTGTTGGGGTTCACTGTTGGGGGTCAGTGTTAGGGGCTCGGTGTTGGGGGTTCAGTGTTGGTGTTCAGTGTCAGGGTTCAGTGCTGGGGGTCAGTATTGGTGGTTCAGCGTTAGGTTCAGTGTTCAAGGTTTAGTGTTGGGGTTCAGTGCTATGACTCGGTGTTGGGGTTAAGTGGGGGTTCAGTGTTGGTGATCCAGCGTTGGTGGGTTCACTGTCGGGGTTCAGTGTTGGGGTCCAGTGTGGGGGTTCAATGTTGGGTTCAGTGCTGGGGTTCACTCTTGCGGGTTCAGTGTTGGGGTTCAGTGCTGGGAGGTCAGTGATGGGGTTCAGTGTTGGGGTCCAGTGTGGGGGTCCAGTGTTGGGGTTCAGTGCGGGAGTTCAGTGCTGGGGTTCAGTGTTGGGGTTCAGTGATGGGAGGTCAGTGATTGGGTTCAGTGTTGGGGTCCAGTGTGGTGGTCCAGTTTTGGGGTTCAGTGCGGGAGTTCAGTGCTGGGGTTCAGTGTTGGTGTTCAGTTTTGGTGTTCAGCATTGGGAGTTCAGTGTTGGGGTTCAGTGGCAGTGTTCAGTGTTGTGGGGTTCAGTGTTGAGAATATGTGTTGTGGTTTCAGTGTTGGGGTTTAATGTTGGGGTTCAGTGTTGGGCTGGTCAGTTTTGGGGGGGGTCAGTGTTGGGTGTTCATTGTTGGGCGTTCAGTGTTTGGGGATTCAGTGTTGGGGTTCAATGTTGGGTTTAGTGTTGGGGCTCGGTGTTGGGGGTTCGGTGTTGTGGGTTCAACTTTGGGGTTCAGTGTTAGGGTTCAGTGGTGGGGTTCGGTGTTGGGGTTCAGTGGTGGGATTTCGGTGTTGGGGTTCAGTGTTGGGGTTCAGTGTTGGGGTTCAGCGTTAGGAGCTCAGTGTTGAGGTTCAGCGTTAGGGGCTCAGTGTTGGGGTTCCATTTCGGGGTTCTGTGTTGGGGGTCCAGTGTTGGGTTTCAGTATTAGGGTTCAGTGCTGGTGTCCAGTGCTGGTGTTCAGTGCTATGGTTCGGTGTTGGGGGTTCAGTGTTGGGGTACAGTGTTGGGGTTCAGAGATGGGGGGTTCAGTGTTGGGAATCAGTGTTGGTGGTTCAGTGTTGGGGGTTTTGTGTTGGTGGTTCAGTGTTGGGGTTTCAGTGCTGGTGTCCAGTGTGGGGGTTCAGTGTTGGGGTTCAGTGCGGGAGTTCAGTGCTGGGGTTCATTGTTGGGGTTCAGTGTTGGTGTTCAGCATTGGGAGTTCAGTGGTGGGGTTCAGTGTTGGGAGGTCAGTGCTGGGGTTCAGTGTTGGGTGTTCAGCGGTGGGGTTCAGTGTTGGGGTTCAGCAATGGGAGTTCAGTGTTGGGGTTCAGTGTTGTATGTTCAGTGTTGGGGTCCATTGGTGGGGGTTCGGTGTTGGGGGCCAGTGTTGGGGTTCACTGTTGGGGTTCAGCGTTAGGGTTCAGTGTTCAAGGTTTAGTGTTGGGGTTGAGTGCTATGACTCGGTGTTGGGGTTCAGTGGGGGTTCAGTGTTGGGGTTCAGTGTGGGGGTTCAGTGTTGGGGGGTTCACTGTTGCGGTTTATGTGTTGGTGGTTCAGTGTTGGGGTCCAGTGTGGGGTTCAGTGTTGGGGATTCATTTTGAGACTGGTCAGTGTTGGGGTTCAGTTTTGGGGTTCAGTGGTGGGGTTCAGTATTGGGGTTCAATTTTGGGGATTCAGTGTTGGGGGTTCAGTGTTGGGGTTCAGTGTTGGGTGTTCAGTGTTGGGGTTCAGTGTTGGGCGTTTGTCAGCGTTGGGGGGTCAGTGTTGATGTGTTCAGTGTTGGGGGTTCAGTGTCGGGGCTGGTCAGTGTTGGGGGTTCATTGTTTGGGGGTTCAGTGTTGGGGTTCAGTGTTGTGGTTTCAGTGTTGGGGTTTAATGTTGGGGTTTAGTGTTGGGCTGGTCAGTTTTGGGGGTGTCAGTGTTGGGTGTTCATTGTTGGGCGTTCAGTGTTGGGGGATTCAGTGTTGGGATTCAATGTTGGGTTTAGTGTTGGGGGTTAGTGTTGGGGTGTTCAGTGTTGGGGATTCGGTGTTGTGGGCTCAAATTTGGGGTTCAGTTTTAGGGTTCAGTGCTGGGGTTCGGTGTTGGGGTACAGTGGTGGGATTTCGGTGTTGGGGTTCAGTGTTAGGGTTCAGTGTTGGGGTTCAGCGTTAGGGGCTCAGTGTTGGGGTTCAATTTCGGGGTTCTGTGTTGGGGGTCCAGTGTTGGGTTCCAGTATTAGGGTTCAGTGCTGGGGTCCAGTGCTGGTGTTCAGTGCTATGGCTCGGTGTTGGGGGTTCAGTGTTGGGGTTCAGTGATGGGGGTTCAGTGTTGGGAATCAGTGTTGGTGGTTCAGTGTTGGGGGTTTTGTGTTGGTGGTTCAGTGTTGGGGGTTCTGTGCTGGGGTCCAGTGTGGGGGTTCAGTGTTGGGGTTCAGCACGGGAGTTCAGTGCTGGGGTTCAGTGCTGGGGTTCAGTGTTGGGTGTTCAGCGGTGGGGTTCAGTGTTGGGGTTCAGCAATGGGAGTTCAGTGTTGGGGTTCAGTGCTGTATGTTCAGTGTTGGGGTTCAGTGTTGGGTCCATTGGTGGGGGTTCGGTGTTGGGGGCCAGTGTTGGGGTTCGCTGTTGGGGTTCAGTGCTAGGGGCTCGGTGTTGCAGGTTCAGTGTTGTGGTTCAGTGGCAGTGTTCAGTGTTGGGGGTTCAGTTTTGGGGTTCAGTGTCAGGGTTTTGTGCTGGGGTAAGTATTGGGGGTTCAGCGTTAGGGTTCAGTGTTCAAGGTTTAGCGTTGGGGTTGAGTGCTATGACTCGGTGTTGGGGTTCAGTGGGGGGTTCAGTGTTGGGGTTCAGTGTTGTGTGTTCAGTGCTGGGGTTCATTGGTGGGGGTTCGGTGTTGAGATTCAGTGTTGGGGGTCAGTGTTGGGGTTCACCGTTTGGGTTCAGCTTTAGGGGTTCAGTGATGGGGGTTCAGTGTTGGGAATCAGTGTTGGTGGTTCAGTGTTGGGGGTTTTATGTTGGTGGTTCAGTGTTGGGGGTTCAGTGCTGGGGTTCAGTGTTGGGGTCCAGTGTGGGGGTTCAGTGTTGGGGTTCAGTGCTGGGGTCCAGTGCTGATGTTCAGTGCTGTGGCTCGGTGTTGGGTGTTCAGTGTTGGGGTTCAGTGTTGGGCGTTCAGTGTTGGGGTTCAGTGTTGGTGCTCAGCATTGGGAGTTCAGTGTTGGGGTTCAGTGTTGTGTGTCCAGTGTTGGGGTTCATTGGTGGGGTTCATTGGTGGGGGTTCGGTGTTGGGGGTTCAGTGTTGGGCGCCAGTGTTGGGGTTCACTGTTGGGGGTCAGTGTTAGGGGCTCGGTGTTGGGGGTTCAGTGTTGGTGTTCAGTGTCAGGGTTCAGTGCTGGGGGTCAGTATTGGTGGTTCAGCGTTAGGTTCAGTGTTCAAGGTTTAGTGTTGGGGTTCAGTGCTATGACTCGGTGTTGGGGTTAAGTGGGGGTTCAGTGTTGGTGATCCAGCGTTGGTGGGTTCACTGTCGGGGTTCAGTGTTGGGGTCCAGTGTGGGGGTTCAATGTTGGGTTCAGTGCTGGGGTTCACTCTTGCGGGTTCAGTGTTGGGGTTCAGTGCTGGGAGGTCAGTGATGGGGTTCAGTGTTGGGGTCCAGTGTGGGGGTCCAGTGTTGGGGTTCAGTGCGGGAGTTCAGTGCTGGGGTTCAGTGTTGGGGTTCAGTGATGGGAGGTCAGTGATTGGGTTCAGTGTTGGGGTCCAGTGTGGTGGTCCAGTTTTGGGGTTCAGTGCGGGAGTTCAGTGCTGGGGTTCAGTGTTGGTGTTCAGTTTTGGTGTTCAGCATTGGGAGTTCAGTGTTGGGGTTCAGTGGCAGTGTTCAGTGTTGTGGGGTTCAGTGTTGAGAATATGTGTTGTGGTTTCAGTGTTGGGGTTTAATGTTGGGGTTCAGTGTTTGGCTGGTCAGTTTTGGGGTGGGGTCAGTGTTGGGTGTTCATTGTTGGGCGTTCAGTGTTTGGGGATTCAGTGTTGGGGTTCAATGTTGAGTTTAGTGTTGGGGTTAGTGTTGGGGTGTTCAGTGTTGTGGGTTCAACTTTGGGGTGCAGTTTTAGGGTTCAGTGCTGAGGTTCGGTGTTGGGGTTCAGTGGTGGGATTTCGGTGTTGGGGTTCAGTGTTGGGGTTCAGTGTTGGGGTTCAGCGTTAGGAGCTCAGTGTTGAGGTTCAATTTCGGGGTTCTGTGTTGGGGGTCCAGTGTTGGGTTTCAGTATTAGGGTTCAGTGCTGGGGTCCAGTGCTGCTGTTCAGTGCTATGGCTCGGTGTTGGGGGTTCAGTGTTGGGGTTCAGTGATGGGGGTTCAGTGTTGGGAATCAGTGTTGGTGGTTCAGTGTTGGGGGTTTTGTGTTGGTGGTTCAGTGTTGGGGGTTCTGTGCTGGGGTCCAGTATGGGGGTTCAGTGTTGGGGTTCAGCACGGGAGTTCAGTGCTGGGGTTCAGTGTTGGGGTTCAGTGTTGGTGTTCAGCATTGGGAGTTCAGTGGTGGGGTTCAGTGTTGGGAGGTCAGTGCTGGGGTTCAGTGTTGGGTGTTCAGCGGTGGGGTTCAGTGTTGGGGTTCAGCAATGGGAGTTCAGTGTTGGGGTTCAGTGTTGTATGTTCAGTGTTGGGGTTCAGTGTTGGGGTCCATTGCTGGGGGTTCGGTGTTGGGGGCCAGTGTTGGGGTTCGCTGTTGGGGTTCATTGCTAGGGGCTCGGTGTTGCAGGTTCAGTGTTGTGGTTCAGTGGCAGTGTTCAGTGTTGGGGTTCAGTGTCAGGGTTCAGTGCTGGGGGTCAGTATTGGTGGTTCAGCGTTAGGTTCAGTGTTCAAGGTTTAGTGTTGGGGTTCAGTGCTATGACTCGGTGTTGGGGTTAAGTGGGGGTTCAGTGTTGGTGATCCAGCGTTGGTGGGTTCACTGTCGGGGTTCAGTGTTGGGGTCCAGTGTGGGGGTTCAATGTTGGGTTCAGTGCTGGGGTTCACTCTTGCGGGTTCAGTGTTGGGGTTCAGTGCTGGGAGGTCAGTGATGGGGTTCAGTGTTGGGGTCCAGTGTGGGGGTCCAGTGTTGGGGTTCAGTGCGGGAGTTCAGTGCTGGGGTTCAGTGTTGGGGTTCAGTGATGGGAGGTCAGTGATTGGGTTCAGTGTTGGGGTCCAGTGTGGTGGTCCAGTTTTGGGGTTCAGTGCGGGAGTTCAGTGCTGGGGTTCAGTGTTGGTGTTCAGTTTTGGTGTTCAGCATTGGGAGTTCAGTGTTGGGGTTCAGTGGCAGTGTTCAGTGTTGTGGGGTTCAGTGTTGAGAATATGTGTTGTGGTTTCAGTGTTGGGGTTTAATGTTGGGGTTCAGTGTTGGGCTGGTCAGTTTTGGGGTGGGGTCAGTGTTGGGTGTTCATTGTTGGGCGTTCAGTGTTTGGGGATTCAGTGTTGGGGTTCAATGTTGGGTTTAGTGTTGGGGTTAGTGTTGGGGTGTTCAGTGTTGTGGGTTCAACTTTGGGGTGCAGTTTTAGGGTTCAGTGCAGAGGTTCGGTGTTGGGGTTCAGTGGTGGGATTTCGGTGTTGGGGTTCAGTGTTGGGGTTCAGTGTTGGGGTTCAGCGTTAGGAGCTCAGTGTTGAGGTTCAATTTCGGGGTTCTGTGTTGGGGGTCCAGTGTTGGGTTTCAGTATTAGGGTTCAGTGCTGGGGTCCAGTGCTGGTGTTCAGTGCTATGGCTCGGTGTTGGGGGTTCAGTGTTGGGGTTCAGTGATGGGGGTTCAGTGTTGGGAATCAGTGTTGGTGGTTCAGTGTTGGGGGTTTTGTGTTGGTGGTTCAGTGTTGGGGGTTCTGTGCTGGGGTCCAGTATGGGGGTTCAGTGTTGGGGTTCAGCACGGGAGTTCAGTGCTGGGGTTCAGTGTTGGGGTTCAGTGTTGGTGTTCAGCATTGGGAGTTCAGTGGTGGGGTTCAGTGTTGGGAGGTCAGTGCTGGGGTTCAGTGTTGGGTGTTCAGCGGTGGGGTTCAGTGTTGGGGTTCAGCAATGGGAGTTCAGTGTTGGGGTTCAGTGTTGTATGTTCAGTGTTGGGGTTCAGTGTTGGGGTCCATTGCTGGGGGTTCGGTGTTGGGGGCCAGTGTTGGGGTTCGCTGTTGGGGTTCATTGCTAGGGGCTGGGTGTTGCAGGTTCAGTGTTGTGGTTCAGTGGCAGTGTTCAGTGTTGGGGTTCAGTGTCAGGGTTTTGTGCTGGGGTCAGTATTGGGGGTTCAGCGTTAGGGTTCAGTGTTCAAGGTTTAGCGTTGGGGTTGAGTGCTATGACTCGGTGTTGGGGTTCAGTGTGGGGTTCAGTTTTGGGGTTCAGTGTTGTGTGTTCAGTGCTGGGGTTCATTGGTGGGGGTTCGGTGTTGGGATTCAGTGTTGGGGGTCAGTGTTGGAGTTCACCGTTTGGGTTCAGCTTTAGGGGTTCAGTGATGGGGGTTCAGTGTTGGGAATCAGTGTTGGTGGTTCAGTGTTGGGGGTTTTGTGTTGGTGGTTCAGTGTTGGGGGTTCAGTGCTGGGGTTCAGTGTTGGGGTCCAGTGTGGGGGTTCAGTGTTGGGGTTCAGTGCTGGGGTCCAGTGCTGGTGTTCAGTGCTGTGGCTCGGTGTTGGGGTTCAGTGGGGGGTTCAGTGTTGTGTGTTCAGTGCTGGGGTTCATTGGTGGGGGTTCGGTGTTGAGATTCAGTGTTGGGGGTCAGTGTTGGGGTTCACCGTTTGGGTTCAGCTTTAGGGGTTCAGTGATGGGGGTTCAGTGTTGGGAATCAGTGTTGGTGGTTCAGTGTTGGGGGTTTTATGTTGGTGGTTCAGTGTTGGGGGTTCAGTGCTGGGGTTCAGTGTTGGGGTCCAGTGTGGGGGTTCAGTGTTGGGGTTCAGTGCTGGGGTCCAGTGCTGATGTTCAGTGCTGTGGCTCGGTGTTGGGTGTTCAGTGTTGGGGTTCAGTGTTGGGCGTTCAGTGTTGGGGTTCAGTGTTGGTGCTCAGCATTGGGAGTTCAGTGTTGGGGTTCAGTGTTGTGTGTCCAGTGTTGGGGTTCATTGGTGGGGGTTCGGTGTTGGGGGTTCAGTGTTGGGCGCCAGTGTTGGGGTTCACTGTTGGGGGTCAGTGTTAGGGGCTCGGTGTTGGGGGTTCAGTGTTGGTGTTCAGTGTCAGGGTTCAGTGCTGGGGGTCAGTATTGGTGGTTCAGCGTTAGGTTCAGTGTTCAAGGTTTAGTGTTGGGGTTCAGTGCTATGACTCGGTGTTGGGGTTAAGTGGGGGTTCAGTGTTGGTGATCCAGCGTTGGTGGGTTCACTGTCGGGGTTCAGTGTTGGGGTCCAGTGTGGGGGTTCAATGTTGGGTTCAGTGCTGGGGTTCACTCTTGCGGGTTCAGTGTTGGGGTTCAGTGCTGGGAGGTCAGTGATGGGGTTCAGTGTTGGGGTCCAGTGTGGGGGTCCAGTGTTGGGGTTCAGTGCGGGAGTTCAGTGCTGGGGTTCAGTGTTGGGGTTCAGTGATGGGAGGTCAGTGATTGGGTTCAGTGTTGGGGTCCAGTGTGGTGGTCCAGTTTTGGGGTTCAGTGCGGGAGTTCAGTGCTGGGGTTCAGTGTTGGTGTTCAGTTTTGGTGTTCAGCATTGGGAGTTCAGTGTTGGGGTTCAGTGGCAGTGTTCAGTGTTGTGGGGTTCAGTGTTGAGAATATGTGTTGTGGTTTCAGTGTTGGGGTTTAATGTTGGGGTTCAGTGTTGGGCTGGTCAGTTTTGGGGGGGGGTCAGTGTTGGGTGTTCATTGTTGGGCGTTCAGTGTTTGGGGATTCAGTGTTGGGGTTCAATGTTGGGTTTAGTGTTGGGGTTAGTGTTGGGGTGTTCAGTGTTGGGGGTTCAGTGTTGTGGGTTCAACTTTGGGGTTCAGTTTTAGGGTTCAGTGCTGGGGTTCGGTGTTGGGGTTCAGTGGTGGGATTTAGGTGTTGGGATTCAGTGTTGGGGTTCAGTGTTAGGGTTCAGTGTTGGGGTTCAGCGTTAGGGGCTCAGTATTGGGGTTCCATTTCGGGATTCTGTGTTGGAGGTCCATTGTTGGGTTTCAGTATTAGGGTTCAGTGCTGGTGTCCAGTGCTGGTGTTCAGTGCTATGGTTCGGTGTTGGGGTTCAGTGTTGGGGTACAGTGTTGGGGTTCAGTGATGGGGGGTTCAGTGTTGGGAATCAGTGTTGGTGGTTCAGTGTTGGGGGTTTTGTGTTGGTGGTTCAGTGTTGGGGTTTCAATGCTGGTGTCCAGTGTGGGGGTTCAGTGTTGGGGTTCAGTGCGGGAGTTCAGTGGCGGGGTTCAGTGTTGGGAGGTCAGTGCTGGGGTTCAGTGTTGGGTGTTCAGCGGTGGGGTTCAGTGTTGGGGTTCAGCAATGGGAGTTCAGTGTTGGGGTTCAGTGTTGTATGTTCAGTGTTGGGGTCCATTGGTGGGGGTTCGGTGTTGGGGGCCAGTGTTGGGGTTCACTGTTGGGGTTCAGTGCTAGGGGCTCGGTGTTGCGGGTTCAGTGTTGTGGTTCAGTGGCAGTGTTCAGTGTTGCGGGTTCAGTGTTGGGGTTCAGTGTCAGGGTTTTGTGATGGGGTCAGTATTGGGGGTTCAGCGTTAGGGTTCAGTGTTCAAGGTTTAGTGTTGGGGTTCAGTGCTATGACTCGGTGTTGGGGTTCAGTGGGGGTTCAGTGTTGGGGTTCAGTGTGGGGGTTCAGTGTTGGGGGGTTCACTGTTGGAGTTTATGTGTTGGTGGTTCAGTGTTAGGATTCATTGTTCAGGGTTAGTGTTGGGGATCAGTGCTATGGTTCAATGTTGGGGTTAAGTGGCGGGGGGTTCAGTGTTGGGGGGTTCAGTGTTGGGAATCAATGTTGGGGTTCAGTGTTGAGTGTTTTGTGTTGGTGGTCCAGTGTTGGGGGTTCAGTGTTATGGTTCAGTGTTGGGGTCCAGTGTGGGGGTTCAGTGTTGGGGTTCAGTGCTGGAGTTCATTGGTGGCGGTTCGGTGTTGTGGTTCAGTGTTGGGGTTCAGTATTGGGGATCAATTTTGGGGATTCAGTGTTGGTGGTTCATTGTCGGGGATTCAGTGTTGGGGGGTCAGTGTTGGGGTTCAGTGTTGGGTGTTCAGTGTTGGGGTTCAGTGTTGGGCGTTTGTCAGCATTGGGGGGTCAGTGTTGATGTGTTCAGTGTTGGGGGTTCAGTGCCGGGGCTGGTCAGTGTTGGTGCTTCAGTGTTTGGGGGTTAAGTGTTGGGGTTCAGTGTTGTGGTTTCAGTGTTGGGGTTTAATGTTGGGGTTCAGTGTTGGGCTGGTCAGTTTTGGGGATCAGTGTTGGGTGTTCATTGTTGGGGGATTCAGTGTTGGGGCTCGGTGTTGGGGGTTCAACTTTGGGGTTCAGTGTTAGGGTTCAGTGGTGGGGTTCGGTGTTGGGGTTCAGTGGTGGGGTTCGGTGTTGGGGTTCAGTGTTGGGGTTCAGTTTTAGGGTTCGGTGTTGGGGTTCAGCTTTAGGGGCTCTGTGTTGGGGTTCCATGTTGGGGTTCTGTGTTGGGGGTCCAGTGTTGGGTTTCAGTATTAGGGGTCAATGCTGGGGTCCAGTGCTGGTGTTCAGTGCTATGGCATGGTGTTGGGGGTTCAGTGCGGGAGTTCAGTGCTGGGGTTCAGTGTTGGGGTTCAGTGTTGGTGTTCAGCATTGGGAGTTCAGTGGTGGGGTTCAGTGTTGGGAGGTCAGTGCTGGGGTTCAGTGTTGGGTGTTCAGCGGTGGGGTTCAATGTTGGGGTTCAGCAATGGCAGTTCAGTGTTGGGGTTCAGTGTTGTATGTTCAGTGTTGGGGTCCATTGGTGGGGGTTCGGTGTTGGGGGCCAGTGTTGGGGTTCACTGTTGGGGTTCAGTGCTAGGGGCTCGGTGTTGCAGGTTCAGAGTTGTGGTTCAGTGGCAGCGTTCAGTGTTGGGGGTCCAGTGTTGGGTTTCAGTATTAGGGTTCAGTGCTGGGGTCCAGTGCTGGTGTTCAGTGCTATGGCTCGGTGTTGGGGTTCACCGTTTGGGTTCAGCTTTAGGGGTTCAGTGATGGGGGTTCAGTGTTGGGAATCAGTCTTGGTGGTTCAGTGTTGGGGGTTTTGTGTTGGTGGTTCAGTGTCGGGGGTTCAGTGCTGGGGTTCAGTGTTGGGGTTCAGTGCTGGGGTTTAGTTTTGGGGGATTCAGTGTTGGGGTTCAGCTTTGGTGTTCAGCATTGGGAGTTCAGTGCTGGGGTTCAATGTTGTGTGTTCAGTGTTGTGGTTCAGTGCTGGGGTTCATTGTTGGGGGTTTCGGTGTTGGGGTTCAGTGTTGGGGTCTGTGTTGGTGTTCACTGTTGGGTTCAGTGTTCGGGGCTCGGTGTTGGGGGTTCAGTGTTGGGGTTCAGTAGCAGTGTTCAGTGTTGGGGTTCAGTGTCAGGGTTCAGTGCTGGGGTCAGTATTGGTAGTCCAGCGTTAGGTTGAGTGTTCAAGGTTTAGTGTTGGGGTTCAGTGCTATGACTCGGTGTTGGGGTTCAGTGTTAGGGTTCAGTGTTGGGGTTCAGCGTTAGGGGCTCAGTGTTGGTGTTCCATTTCGGGGTTCTGTGTTGGGGGTCCAGTGTTGGGTTTCAGTATTAGGGTTCAGTGCTGGTGTTCAGTGCTATGGCTCGGTGTTGGGGGTTCAGTGTTGGGGTTCAGTGATGGGGGTTCAGTGTTGGGAATCAGTGTTGGTGGTTCAGTGTTGGGGTTTTTGTGTTGGTGGTTCAGTGTTGGGGGTTCAGTGCTGGGTCCAGTGTGGGGGTTCAGTGTTGGGGTTCAGTGCGGGAGTTCAGTGCTGTGGTTCAGTGTTGGGGTTCAGTGTTGGTGTTCAGCATTGGGAGTTCAGTGGTGGGGTTCAGTGTTGGGAGGTCAGTGCTGGGGTTCAGTGTTGGGTGTTCAGCGATGGGGTTCAATGTTGGGGTTCAGCAATGGGAGTTCAGTGTTGGTGTTCAGTGTTGTATGTTCAGTGTTGGGGTCCATTGGTGGGGGTTCGGTGTTGGGGGCCAGTGTTGGGGTTCAATGTTGGGGTTCAGTGCTAGGGGCTCGGTGTTGCAGGTTCAGAGTTGTGGTTCAGTGGCAGCGTTCAGTGTTGGGGGTCCAGTGTTGGGTTTCAGTATTAGGGTTCAGTGCTGGGGTCCAGTGCTGGTGTTCAGTGCTATGGCTCGGTGTTGGGGGTTCAGTGTTGGGGTTCAGTGATGGGGGTTCAGTGTTGGGAATCAGTGTTGGTGGTTCAGTGTTGGGGGTTTTGTGTTGGTGGTTCAGTGTTGGGGGTTCAGTGCTGGGGTTCAGTGTTGGGGTCCAGTGTGGGGGTTCAGTGTTGGGGTTCAGTGCTGGGGTCCAGTGCTGGTGTTCAGTGCTGTGGTTCGGTGTTGGGTGTTCAGTGTTGGGGTTCAGTGTTGGGCGTTCAGTGTTGGGGTTCAGTGTTGGTGCTCAGCATTGGGAGTTCAGTGTTGGGTTTCAGTGTTGTGTGTCCAGTGTTGGGGTTCATTGGTGGGGTTCATTGGTGAGGGTTCGGTGTTGGGGTTCAGTGTTGGGGGCCAGTGTTGGGGTTCACTGTTGGGGGTCAGTGTTAGGGGCTCGGTGTTGGGGGTTCAGTGTTGGTGTTCAGTGTCAGGGTTCAGTGCTGGGGGTCAGTATTGGTGGTTCAGCGTTAGGTTCAGTGTTCAAAGTTTAGTGTTGGGGTTCCGTGCTATGACTCGGTGTTGGGGTTCAGTGGGGGTTCAGTGTTGGTGATCCAGCGTTAGTGGGTTCACTGTCGGGGTTCAGTGTTGGGGTCCAGTGTGGGGGTTCAATGTTGGGTTCAGTGCTGGGGTTCACTCTTGCGGGTTCAGTGTTGGGGTTCAGTGCTGGGAGGACAGTGATGGGGTTCAGTGTTGGGGTCCAGTGTGGGGGTCCAGTGTTCGGGTTCAGTGCGGAAGTTCAGTGCTGGGGTTCAGTGTTGGGGTTCAGTGATGGGAGGTCAGTGATTGGGTTCAGTGTTGGGGTCCAGTGTGGTGGTCCTGTTTTGGGGTTCAGTGCGGGAGTTCAGTGCTGTGGTTCAGTGTTGGTGTTCAGTGTTGGTGTTCAGCATTGGGAGTTCAGTGTTGGGGTTCAGTGGCAGTGTTCAGTGTTGTGGGGTTCAGTGTTGAGAATATGTGTTGTGGTTTCAGTGTTGGGGTTTAATGTTGGGGTTCAGTGTTGGGCTGGTCAGTTTTTGGGGATTCAGTGTTGGGGTTCAATGTTGGGTTTAGTGTTGGGGTTAGTGTTGGGGTGTTCAGTGTTGGGGGTTCGGTGTTGTGGGTTCAACTTTGGGGTTCAGTTTTAGGGTTCAGTGCTGGGGTTCGGTGTTGGGGTTCAGTGGTGGGATTTCGGTGTTGGGGTTCAGTGTTAGGGTTCAGTGTTGGGGTTCAGCGTTAGGGGCTCAGTTTTGGGGTTCCATTTCGGGGTTCTGTGATGGGGGTCCAGTGTTGGGTTTCAGTATTAGGGTTCAGTGCTGGTGTCCAGTGCTGGTGTTCAGTGCTATGGTTCGGTGTTGGGGGTTCAGTGTTGGGGTACAGTGTTGGGGTTCAGTGATGGGGGGTTCAGTGTTGGGAATCGGTGTTGGTGGTTCAGTGTTGGGGGTTTTGTGTTGGTGGTTCAGTGTTGGGGTTTCAGTGCTGGTGTCCAGTGTGGGGGTTCAGTGTTGGGGTTCAGTGCGGGTGTTCAGTGCTGGGGTTCATTGTTGGGGTTCAGTCTTGGTGTTCAGCATTGGGAGTTCAGTGGTGGGGTTCAGTGTTGGGAGGTCAGTGCTGGGGTTCAGTATTGGGTGTTCAGCGGTGGGGTTCAGTGTTGGGGTTCAGCAATGGGAGTTCAGTGTTGGGGTTCAGTGTTGTATGTTCAGTGTTGGGGTCCATTGGTGGGGGTTCGGTGATGGGGGCCAGTGTTGGGGTTCACTGTTGGGGTTCAGTGCTAGGGGCTCGGTGTTGCGGGTTCAGTGTTGTGGTTCAGTGGCAGTGTTCAGTGTTGGGGGTTCAGTGTTGGGGTTCAGTGTCAGGGTTTTGTGATGGGGTCAGTATGGGGGGGTTCAGCGTTAGGGTTCAGTGTTCAAGGTTTAGTGTTGGGGTTCAGTGCTATGACTCGGTGTTGGGGTTCAGTGGGGGTTCAGTGTTGGGGTTCAGTGTGGGGGTTCAGTGTTGGGGGGTTCACTGTTGGGGTTTATGTGTTGGTGGTTCAGTGTTGGTGTCCAGTGTGGGGTTCAGTGTTGGGGGTTCATTTTTGAGACTGGTCAGTGTTGGGGTTCAGTTTTGGGGTTCAGTGTTGGGGTTCAGTATTGGGGTTCAATTTTGGGGATTCAGTGTTGGGGGTTCAGTGTTGGGGTTCAGTGTTGGGGTTCAGTGTTGGGCGTTTGTCAGCGTTGGGGGGTCAGTGTTGATGTGTTCAGTGTTGGGGGTTCAGTGTCGGGGCTGGTCAGTGTTGGGGGTTCATTGTTTGGGGGTTCAGTGTTGGGGTTCAGTGTTGTGGTTTCAGTGTTGGGGTTTAATGTTGGGGTTTATTGTTGGGCTGGTCAGTTTTGGGGGTGTCAGTGTTGGGTGTTCATTGTTGGGCGTTCAGTGTTGGGGGATTCAGTGTTGGGATTCAATGTTGGGTTTAGTGTTGGGGGTTAGTGTTGGGGTGTTCAGTTTTGGGGGTTCGGTGTTGTGGGTTCAACTTTGGGGTTCAGTTTTAGGGTTCAGTGCTGGGGTTCGGTGTTGGGGTTCAGTGGTGGGATTTCGGTGTTGGGGTTCAGTGTTAGGGTTCAGTGTTGGGGTTCAGCGTTAGGGGCTCAGTGTTGGGGTTCAATTTCGGGGTTCTGTGTTGGGGGTCCAGTGTTGGGTTTCAGTATTAGGGTTCAGTGCTGGGGTCCAGTGCTGGTGTTCAGTGCTATGGCTCGGTGTTGGGGGTTCAGTGTTGGGGTTCAGTGATGGGGGTTCAGTGTTGGGAATCAGTGTTGGTGGTTCAGTGTTGGGGGTTTTGTGTTGGTGGTTCAGTGTTGGGGGTTCTGTGCTGGGGTCCAGTGTGGGGGTTCAGTGTTGGGGTTCAGCACGGGAGTTCAGTGCTGGGGTTCAGTGTTGGGGTTCAGTGTTGGTGTTCAGCATTGGGAGTTCAGTGGTGGGGTTCAGTGTTGGGAGGTCAGTGCTGGGGTTCAGTGTTGGGTGTTCAGCGGTGGGGTTCAGTGTTGGGGTTCAGCAATGGGAGTTCAGTGTTGGGGTTCAGTGTTGTATGTTCAGTGTTGGGGTTCAGTGTTGGGTCCATTGGTGAGGGTTCGGTGTTGGGGGCCAGTGTTGGGATTCGCTGTTGGGGTTCAGTGCTAGGGGCTCGGTGTTGCAGGTTCAGTGTTGTGGTTCAGTGGCAGTGTTCAGTGTTGGGGGTTCAGTGTTGGGGTTCAGTGTCAGGGTTTTGTGCTGGGGTAAGTATTGGGGGTTCAGCGTTAGGGTTCAGTGTTCAAGGTTTAGCGTTGGGGTTGAGTGCTATGACTCGGTGTTGGGGTTCAGTGGGGGGTTCAGTGTTGGGGTTCAGTGTTGTGTGTTCAGTGCTGGGGTTCATTGGTGGGGGTTCGGTGTTGAGATTCAGTGTTGGGGGTCAGTGTTGGGGTTCACCGTTTGGGTTCAGCTTTAGGGGTTCAGTGATGGGGGTTCAGTGTTGGGAATCAGTGTTGGTGGTTCAGTGTTGGGGGTTTTGTGTTGGTGGTTCAGTGTTGGGGGTTCAGTGCTGGGGTTCAGTGTTGGGGTCCAGTGTGGGGGTTCAGTGTTGGGGTTCAGTGCTGGGGTCCAGTGCTGATGTTCAGTGCTGTGGCTCGTTGTTGGGTGTTCAGTGTTGGGGTTCAGTGTTGGGCGTTCAGTGTTGGGGTTCAGTGTTGGTGCTCAGCATTGGGAGTTCAGTGTTGGGGTTCAGTGTTGTGTGTCCAGTGTTGGGGTTCATTGGTGGGGTTCATTGGTGGGGGTTCGGTGTTGGGGGTTCAGTGTTGGGCGCCAGTGTTGGGGTTCACTGTTGGGGGTCAGTGTTAGGGGCTCGGTGTTGGGGGTTCAGTGTTGGTGTTCAGTGTCAGGGTTCAGTGCTGGGGGTCAGTATTGGTGGTTCAGCGTTAGGTTCAGTGTTCAAGGTTTAGTGTTGGGGTTCAGTGCTATGACTCGGTGTTGGGGTTCAGTGGGGGTTCAGTGTCGGTGATCCAGCGTTGGTGGGTTCACTGTCGGGGTTCAGTGTTGGGGTCCAGTGTGGGGGTTCAATGTTGGGTTCAGTGCTGGGGTTCACTCTTGCGGGTTCAGTGTTGGAGTTCAGTGCTGGGAGGTCAGTGATGGGGTTCAGTGTTGGGGTCCAGTGTGGGGGTCCAGTGTTGGGGTTCAGTGCGGGAGTTCAGTGCTGGGGTTCAGTGTTGGGGTTCAGTGATGGGCGGTCAGTGATTGGGTTCAGTGTTGGGGTCCAGTGTGGTGGTCCAGTTTTGGGGTTCAGTGCGGGAGTTCAGTGCTGGGGTTCAGTGTTGGTGTTCAGTGTTGGTGTTCAGCATTGGGAGTTCAGTGTTGGGGTTCAGTGGCAGTGTTCAGTGTTGTGGGGTTCAGTGTTGAGAATATGTGTTGTGGTTTCAGTGTTGGGGTTTAATGTTGGGGTTCAGTGTTGGGCTGGTCAGTTTTGGGGGGGTCAGTGTTGGGTGTTCATTGTTGGGCGTTCAGTGTTTGGGGATTCAGTGTTGGGGTTCAATGTTGGGTTTAGTGTTGGGGTTAGTGTTGGGGTGTTCAGTGTTGTGGGTTCAACTTTGGGGTTCAGTTTTAGGGTTCAGTGCTGAGGTTCGGTGTTGGGGTTCAGTGGTGGGATTTCGGTGTTGGGGTTCAGTGTTGGGGTTCAGTGTTAGGGTTCAGTGTTGGGGTTCAGCGTTAGGGGCTCAGTGTTGGGGTTCCATTTCGGTGTTCTGTGTTGGGGGTCCAGTGTTGGGTTTCAGTATTAGGGTTCAGTGCTGGTGTCCAGTGCTGGTGTTCAGTGCTATGGTTCGGTGTTGGGGGTTCAGTGTTGGGGTACAGTGTTGGGGTTCAGTGATGGGGGGTTCAGTGTTGGGAATCAGTGTTGGTGGTTCAGTGTTGGGGGTTTTGTGTTGGTGGTTCAGTGTTGGGGTTTCAGTGCTGGTGTCCAGTGTGGGGGTTCAGTGTTGGGGTTCAGTGCGGGAGTTCAGTGCCGGGGTTCATTGTTGGGGTTCAGTGTTGGTGTTCAGCATTGGGAGTTCAGTGGTGGGGTTCAGTGTTGGGAGGTCAGTGCTGGGGTTCAGTGTTGGGTGTTCAGCGGTGGGGTTCAGTGTTGGGGTTCAGCAATGGGAGTTCAGTGTTGGGGTTCAGTGTTGTATGTTCAGTGTTGGGGTCCATTGGTGGGGGTTCGGTGTTGGGGGCCAGTGTTGGGGTTCACTGTTGGGGTTTAGCGCTAGGGGCTCGGTGTTGCGGGTTCAGTGTTGTGGTTCAGTGGCAGTGTTCAGTGTTGCGGGTTCAGTGTTGGGGTTCAGAGTCAGGGTTTTGTGATGGGGTCAGTATTGGGGGTTCAGCGTTAGGGTTCAGTGTTCAAGGTTTAGTGTTGGGGTTGAGTGCTATGACTCGGTGTTGGGGTTCAGTGGGGGTTCAGTGTTGGGGTTCAGTATGGGGGTTCAGTGTTGGGGGGTTCACTGTTGGGGTTTATGTGTTGGTGGTTCAGTGTTGGGGTCCAGTGTGGGGTTCAGTGTTGGGGGTTCATTTTTGAGACTGGTCAGTGTTGGGGTTCAGTTTTGGGGTTCAGTGGTGGGGTTCAGTATTGGGGTTCAATTTTGGGGATTCAGTGTTGGGGGTTCAGTGTTGGGGTTCAGTGTTGAGTGTTCAGTGTTGGGGTTCAGTGTTGGACGTTTGTCAGCGTTGGGGGGTCAGTGTTGATGTGTTCAGTGTTGGGGGTTCAGTGTCGGGGCTGGTCAGTGTTGGGGGTTCATTGTTTGGGGGTTCAGTGTTTGGGGTTCAGTGTTGTGGTTTCAGTGTTGGGGTTTAATGTTGGGGTTTAGTGTTGGGCTGGTCAGTTTTGGGGGTGTCAGTGTTGGGTGTTCATTGTTGGGCGTTCAGTGTTGGGGGATTCAGTGTTGGGATTCAATGTTGGGTTTAGTGTTGGGGGTTAGTGTTGGGGTGTTCAGTGTTGGGGATTCGGTGTTGTGGGCTCAACTTTGGGGTTCAGTTTTAGGGTTCAGTGCTGGGGTTCGGTGTTGGGGTACAGTGGTGGGATTTCGGTGTTGGGGTTCAGTGTTAGGGTTCAGTGTTGGGGTTCAGCGTTAGGGGCTCAGTGTTGGGGTTCAATTTCGGGGTTCTGTGTTGGGGGTCCAGTGTTGGGTTCCAGTATTAGGGTTCAGTGCTGGGGTCCAGTGATGGTGTTCAGTGCTATGGCTCGGTGTTGGGGGTTCAGTGTTGGGGTTCAGTGATGGGGGTTCAGTGTTGGGAATCAGTGTTGGTGGTTCAGTGTTGGGGGTTTTGTGTTGGTGGTTCAGTGTTGGGGGTTCTGTGCTGGGGTCCAGTGTGGGGGTTCAGTGTTGGGGTTCAGCACGGGAGTTCAGTGCTGGGGTTCAGTGCTGGGGTTCAGTGTTGGGTGTTCAGCGGTGGGGTTCAGTGTTGGGGTTCAGCAATGGGAGTTCAGTGTTGGGGTTCAGTGTTGTATGTTCAGTGTTGGGGTTCAGTGTTGGGTCCATTGGTGGGGGTTCGGTGTTGGGGGCCAGTGTTGGGGTTCGCTGTTGGGGTTCAGTGCTAGGGGCTCGGTGTTGCAGGTTCAGTGTTGTGGTTCAGTGGCAGTGTTCAGTGTTGGGGGTTCAGTGTTGGGGTTCAGTGTCAGGGTTTTGTGCTGGGGTAAGTATTGGGGGTTCAGCGTTAGGGTTCAGTGTTCAAGGTTTAGCGTTGGGGTTGAGTGCTATGACTCGGTGTTGGGGTTCAGTGGGGGGTTCAGTGTTGGGGTTCAGTGTTGTGTGTTCAGTGCTGGGGTTCATTGGTGGGGGTTCGGTGTTGAGATTCAGTGTTGGGGGTCAGTGTTGGGGTTCACCGTTTGGGTTCAGCTTTAGGGGTTCAGTGATGGGGGTTCAGTGTTGGGAATCAGTGTTGGTGGTTCAGTGTTGGGGGTTTTATGTTGGTGGTTCAGTGTTGGGGGTTCAGTGCTGGGGGTTCAATGTTGGGTTCAGTGCTGGGGTTCACTCTTGCGGGTTCAGTGTTGGGGTTCAGTGCTGGGAGGACAGTGATGGGGTTCAGTGTTGGGGTCCAGTGTGGGGGTCCAGTGTTCGGGTTCAGTGCGGAAGTTCAGTGCTGGGGTTCAGTGTTGGGGTTCAGTGATGGGAGGTCAGTGATTGGGTTCAGTGTTGGGGTCCAGTGTGGTGGTCCTGTTTTGGGGTTCAGTGCGGGAGTTCAGTGCTGTGGTTCAGTGTTGGTGTTCAGTGTTGGTGTTCAGCATTGGGAGTTCAGTGTTGGGGTTCAGTGGCAGTGTTCAGTGTTGTGGGGTTCAGTGTTGAGAATATGTGTTGTGGTTTCAGTGTTGGGGTTTAATGTTGGGGTTCAGTGTTGGGCTGGTCAGTTTTTGGGGATTCAGTGTTGGGGTTCAATGTTGGGTTTAGTGTTGGGGTTAGTGTTGGGGTGTTCAGTGTTGGGGGTTCGGTGTTGTGGGTTCAACTTTGGGGTTCAGTTTTAGGGTTCAGTGCTGGGGTTCGGTGTTGGGGTTCAGTGGTGGGATTTCGGTGTTGGGGTTCAGTGTTAGGGTTCAGTGTTGGGGTTCAGCGTTAGGGGCTCAGTTTTGGGGTTCCATTTCGGGGTTCTGTGATGGGGGTCCAGTGTTGGGTTTCAGTATTAGGGTTCAGTGCTGGTGTCCAGTGCTGGTGTTCAGTGCTATGGTTCGGTGTTGGGGGTTCAGTGTTGGGGTACAGTGTTGGGGTTCAGTGATGGGGGGTTCAGTGTTGGGAATCGGTGTTGGTGGTTCAGTGTTGGGGGTTTTGTGTTGGTGGTTCAGTGTTGGGGTTTCAGTGCTGGTGTCCAGTGTGGGGGTTCAGTGTTGGGGTTCAGTGCGGGAGTTCAGTGCCGGGGTTCATTGTTGGGGTTCAGTGTTGGTGTTCAGCATTGGGAGTTCAGTGGTGGGGTTCAGTGTTGGGAGGTCAGTGCTGGGGTTCAGTGTTGGGTGTTCAGCGGTGGGGTTCAGTGTTGGGGTTCAGCAATGGGAGTTCAGTGTTGGGGTTCAGTGTTGTATGTTCAGTGTTGGGGTCCATTGGTGGGGGTTCGGTGTTGGGGGCCAGTGTTGGGGTTCACTGTTGGGGTTTAGCGCTAGGGGCTCGGTGTTGCGGGTTCAGTGTTGTGGTTCAGTGGCAGTGTTCAGTGTTGCGGGTTCAGTGTTGGGGTTCAGAGTCAGGGTTTTGTGATGGGGTCAGTATTGGGGGTTCAGCGTTAGGGTTCAGTGTTCAAGGTTTAGTGTTGGGGTTGAGTGCTATGACTCGGTGTTGGGGTTCAGTGGGGGTTCAGTGTTGGGGTTCAGTATGGGGGTTCAGTGTTGGGGGGTTCACTGTTGGGGTTTATGTGTTGGTGGTTCAGTGTTGGGGTCCAGTGTGGGGTTCAGTGTTGGGGGTTCATTTTTGAGACTGGTCAGTGTTGGGGTTCAGTTTTGGGGTTCAGTGGTGGGGTTCAGTATTGGGGTTCAATTTTGGGGATTCAGTGTTGGGGGTTCAGTGTTGGGGTTCAGTGTTGAGTGTTCAGTGTTGGGGTTCAGTGTTGGACGTTTGTCAGCGTTGGGGGGTCAGTGTTGATGTGTTCAGTGTTGGGGGTTCAGTGTCGGGGCTGGTCAGTGTTGGGGGTTCATTGTTTGGGGGTTCAGTGTTTGGGGTTCAGTGTTGTGGTTTCAGTGTTGGGGTTTAATGTTGGGGTTTAGTGTTGGGCTGGTCAGTTTTGGGGGTGTCAGTGTTGGGTGTTCATTGTTGGGCGTTCAGTGTTGGGGGATTCAGTGTTGGGATTCAATGTTGGGTTTAGTGTTGGGGGTTAGTGTTGGGGTGTTCAGTGTTGGGGATTCGGTGTTGTGGGCTCAACTTTGGGGTTCAGTTTTAGGGTTCAGTGCTGGGGTTCGGTGTTGGGGTACAGTGGTGGGATTTCGGTGTTGGGGTTCAGTGTTAGGGTTCAGTGTTGGGGTTCAGCGTTAGGGGCTCAGTGTTGGGGTTCAATTTCGGGGTTCTGTGTTGGGGGTCCAGTGTTGGGTTCCAGTATTAGGGTTCAGTGCTGGGGTCCAGTGATGGTGTTCAGTGCTATGGCTCGGTGTTGGGGGTTCAGTGTTGGGGTTCAGTGATGGGGGTTCAGTGTTGGGAATCAGTGTTGGTGGTTCAGTGTTGGGGGTTTTGTGTTGGTGGTTCAGTGTTGGGGGTTCTGTGCTGGGGTCCAGTGTGGGGGTTCAGTGTTGGGGTTCAGCACGGGAGTTCAGTGCTGGGGTTCAGTGCTGGGGTTCAGTGTTGGGTGTTCAGCGGTGGGGTTCAGTGTTGGGGTTCAGCAATGGGAGTTCAGTGTTGGGGTTCAGTGTTGTATGTTCAGTGTTGGGGTTCAGTGTTGGGTCCATTGGTGGGGGTTCGGTGTTGGGGGCCAGTGTTGGGGTTCGCTGTTGGGGTTCAGTGCTAGGGGCTCGGTGTTGCAGGTTCAGTGTTGTGGTTCAGTGGCAGTGTTCAGTGTTGGGGGTTCAGTGTTGGGGTTCAGTGTCAGGGTTTTGTGCTGGGGTAAGTATTGGGGGTTCAGCGTTAGGGTTCAGTGTTCAAGGTTTAGCGTTGGGGTTGAGTGCTATGACTCGGTGTTGGGGTTCAGTGGGGGGTTCAGTGTTGGGGTTCAGTGTTGTGTGTTCAGTGCTGGGGTTCATTGGTGGGGGTTCGGTGTTGAGATTCAGTGTTGGGGGTCAGTGTTGGGGTTCACCGTTTGGGTTCAGCTTTAGGGGTTCAGTGATGGGGGTTCAGTGTTGGGAATCAGTGTTGGTGGTTCAGTGTTGGGGGTTTTATGTTGGTGGTTCAGTGTTGGGGGTTCAGTGCTGGGGGTTCAATGTTGGGTTCAGTGCTGGGGTTCACTCTTGCGGGTTCAGTGTTGGGGTTCAGTGCTGGGAGGACAGTGATGGGGTTCAGTGTTGGGGTCCAGTGTGGGGGTCCAGTGTTCGGGTTCAGTGCGGAAGTTCAGTGCTGGGGTTCAGTGTTGGGGTTCAGTGATGGGAGGTCAGTGATTGGGTTCAGTGTTGGGGTCCAGTGTGGTGGTCCTGTTTTGGGGTTCAGTGCGGGAGTTCAGTGCTGTGGTTCAGTGTTGGTGTTCAGTGTTGGTGTTCAGCATTGGGAGTTCAGTGTTGGGGTTCAGTGGCAGTGTTCAGTGTTGTGGGGTTCAGTGTTGAGAATATGTGTTGTGGTTTCAGTGTTGGGGTTTAATGTTGGGGTTCAGTGTTGGGCTGGTCAGTTTTTGGGGATTCAGTGTTGGGGTTCAATGTTGGGTTTAGTGTTGGGGTTAGTGTTGGGGTGTTCAGTGTTGGGGGTTCGGTGTTGTGGGTTCAACTTTGGGGTTCAGTTTTAGGGTTCAGTGCTGGGGTTCGGTGTTGGGGTTCAGTGGTGGGATTTCGGTGTTGGGGTTCAGTGTTAGGGTTCAGTGTTGGGGTTCAGCGTTAGGGGCTCAGTTTTGGGGTTCCATTTCGGGGTTCTGTGATGGGGGTCCAGTGTTGGGTTTCAGTATTAGGGTTCAGTGCTGGTGTCCAGTGCTGGTGTTCAGTGCTATGGTTCGGTGTTGGGGGTTCAGTGTTGGGGTACAGTGTTGGGGTTCAGTGATGGGGGGTTCAGTGTTGGGAATCGGTGTTGGTGGTTCAGTGTTGGGGGTTTTGTGTTGGTGGTTCAGTGTTGGGGTTTCAGTGCTGGTGTCCAGTGTGGGGGTTCAGTGTTGGGGTTCAGTGCGGGTGTTCAGTGCTGGGGTTCATTGTTGGGGTTCAGTCTTGGTGTTCAGCATTGGGAGTTCAGTGGTGGGGTTCAGTGTTGGGAGGTCAGTGCTGGGGTTCAGTATTGGGTGTTCAGCGGTGGGGTTCAGTGTTGGGGTTCAGCAATGGGAGTTCAGTGTTGGGGTTCAGTGTTGTATGTTCAGTGTTGGGGTCCATTGGTGGGGGTTCGGTGATGGGGGCCAGTGTTGGGGTTCACTGTTGGGGTTCAGTGCTAGGGGCTCGGTGTTGCGGGTTCAGTGTTGTGGTTCAGTGGCAGTGTTCAGTGTTGGGGGTTCAGTGTTGGGGTTCAGTGTCAGGGTTTTGTGATGGGGTCAGTATGGGGGGGTTCAGCGTTAGGGTTCAGTGTTCAAGGTTTAGTGTTGGGGTTCAGTGCTATGACTCGGTGTTGGGGTTCAGTGGGGGTTCAGTGTTGGGGTTCAGTGTGGGGGTTCAGTGTTGGGGGGTTCACTGTTGGGGTTTATGTGTTGGTGGTTCAGTGTTGGTGTCCAGTGTGGGGTTCAGTGTTGGGGGTTCATTTTTGAGACTGGTCAGTGTTGGGGTTCAGTGTTGGTGTCCAGTGTGGGGTTCAGTGTTGGGGGTTCATTTTTGAGACTGGTCAGTGTTGGGGTTCAGTTTTGGGGTTCAGTGTTGGGGTTCAGTATTGGGGTTCAATTTTGGGGATTCAGTGTTGGGGGTTCAGTGTTGGGGTTCAGTGTTGGGGTTCAGTGTTGGGCGTTTGTCAGCGTTGGGGGGTCAGTGTTGATGTGTTCAGTGTTGGGGGTTCAGTGTCGGGGCTGGTCAGTGTTGGGGGTTCATTGTTTGGGGGTTCAGTGTTGGGGTTCAGTGTTGTGGTTTCAGTGTTGGGGTTTAATGTTGGGGTTTATTGTTGGGCTGGTCAGTTTTGGGGGTGTCAGTGTTGGGTGTTCATTGTTGGGCGTTCAGTGTTGGGGGATTCAGTGTTGGGATTCAATGTTGGGTTTAGTGTTGGGGGTTAGTGTTGGGGTGTTCAGTTTTGGGGGTTCGGTGTTGTGGGTTCAACTTTGGGGTTCAGTTTTAGGGTTCAGTGCTGGGGTTCGGTGTTGGGGTTCAGTGGTGGGATGTCGGTGTTGGGGTTCAGTGTTAGGGTTCAGTGTTGGGGTTCAGCGTTAGGGGCTCAGTGTTGGGGTTCAATTTCGGGGTTCTGTGTTGGGGGTCCAGTGTTGGGTTTCAGTATTAGGGTTCAGTGCTGGGGTCCAGTGCTGGTGTTCAGTGCTATGGCTCGGTGTTGGGGGTTCAGTGTTGGGGTTCAGTGATGGGGGTTCAGTGTTGGGAATCAGTGTTGGTGGTTCAGTGTTGGGGGTTTTGTGTTGGTGGTTCAGTGTTGGGGGTTCTGTGCTGGGGTCCAGTGTGGGGGTTCAGTGTTGGGGTTCAGCACGGGAGTTCAGTGCTGGGGTTCAGTGTTGGGGTTCAGTGTTGGTGTTCAGCATTGGGAGTTCAGTGGTGGGGTTCAGTGTTGGGAGGTCAGTGCTGGGGTTCAGTGTTGGGTGTTCAGCGGTGGGGTTCAGTGTTGGGGTTCAGCAATGGGAGTTCAGTGTTGGGGTTCAGTGTTGTATGTTCAGTGTTGGGGTTCAGTGTTGGGTCCATTGGTGAGGGTTCGGTGTTGGGGGCCAGTGTTGGGATTCGCTGTTGGGGTTCAGTGCTAGGGGCTCGGTGTTGCAGGTTCAGTGTTGTGGTTCAGTGGCAGTGTTCAGTGTTGGGGGTTCAGTGTTGGGGTTCAGTGTCAGGGTTTTGTGCTGGGGTAAGTATTGGGGGTTCAGCGTTAGGGTTCAGTGTTCAAGGTTTAGCGTTGGGGTTGAGTGCTATGACTCGGTGTTGGGGTTCAGTGGGGGGTTCAGTGTTGGGGTTCAGTGTTGTGTGTTCAGTGCTGGGGTTCATTGGTGGGGGTTCGGTGTTGAGATTCAGTGTTGGGGGTCAGTGTTGGGGTTCACCGTTTGGGTTCAGCTTTAGGGGTTCAGTGATGGGGGTTCAGTGTTGGGAATCAGTGTTGGTGGTTCAGTGTTGGGGGTTTTGTGTTGGTGGTTCAGTGTTGGGGGTTCAGTGCTGGGGTTCAGTGTTGGGGTCCAGTGTGGGGGTTCAGTGTTGGGGTTCAGTGCTGGGGTCCAGTGCTGATGTTCAGTGCTGTGGCTCGTTGTTGGGTGTTCAGTGTTGGGGTTCAGTGTTGGGCGTTCAGTGTTGGGGTTCAGTGTTGGTGCTCAGCATTGGGAGTTCAGTGTTGGGGTTCAGTGTTGTGTGTCCAGTGTTGGGGTTCATTGGTGGGGTTCATTGGTGGGGGTTCGGTGTTGGGGGTTCAGTGTTGGGCGCCAGTGTTGGGGTTCACTGTTGGGGGTCAGTGTTAGGGGCTCGGTGTTGGGGGTTCAGTGTTGGTGTTCAGTGTCAGGGTTCAGTGCTGGGGGTCAGTATTGGTGGTTCAGCGTTAGGTTCAGTGTTCAAGGTTTAGTGTTGGGGTTCAGTGCTATGACTCGGTGTTGGGGTTCAGTGGGGGTTCAGTGTCGGTGATCCAGCGTTGGTGGGTTCACTGTCGGGGTTCAGTGTTGGGGTCCAGTGTGGGGGTTCAATGTTGGGTTCAGTGCTGGGGTTCACTCTTGCGGGTTCAGTGTTGGAGTTCAGTGCTGGGAGGTCAGTGATGGGGTTCAGTGTTGGGGTCCAGTGTGGGGGTCCAGTGTTGGGGTTCAGTGCGGGAGTTCAGTGCTGGGGTTCAGTGTTGGGGTTCAGTGATGGGCGGTCAGTGATTGGGTTCAGTGTTGGGGTCCAGTGTGGTGGTCCAGTTTTGGGGTTCAGTGCGGGAGTTCAGTGCTGGGGTTCAGTGTTGGTGTTCAGTGTTGGTGTTCAGCATTGGGAGTTCAGTGTTGGGGTTCAGTGGCAGTGTTCAGTGTTGTGGGGTTCAGTGTTGAGAATATGTGTTGTGGTTTCAGTGTTGGGGTTTAATGTTGGGGTTCAGTGTTGGGCTGGTCAGTTTTGGGGGGGTCAGTGTTGGGTGTTCATTGTTGGGCGTTCAGTGTTTGGGGATTCAGTGTTGGGGTTCAATGTTGGGTTTAGTGTTGGGGTTAGTGTTGGGGTGTTCAGTGTTGTGGGTTCAACTTTGGGGTTCAGTTTTAGGGTTCAGTGCTGAGGTTCGGTGTTGGGGTTCAGTGGTGGGATTTCGGTGTTGGGGTTCAGTGTTGGGGTTCAGTGTTAGGGTTCAGTGTTGGGGTTCAGCGTTAGGGGCTCAGTGTTGGGGTTCCATTTCGGTGTTCTGTGTTGGGGGTCCAGTGTTGGGTTTCAGTATTAGGGTTCAGTGCTGGTGTCCAGTGCTGGTGTTCAGTGCTATGGTTCGGTGTTGGGGGTTCAGTGTTGGGGTACAGTGTTGGGGTTCAGTGATGGGGGGTTCAGTGTTGGGAATCAGTGTTGGTGGTTCAGTGTTGGGGGTTTTGTGTTGGTGGTTCAGTGTTGGGGTTTCAGTGCTGGTGTCCAGTGTGGGGGTTCAGTGTTGGGGTTCAGTGCGGGAGTTCAGTGCCGGGGTTCATTGTTGGGGTTCAGTGTTGGTGTTCAGCATTGGGAGTTCAGTGGTGGGGTTCAGTGTTGGGAGGTCAGTGCTGGGGTTCAGTGTTGGGTGTTCAGCGGTGGGGTTCAGTGTTGGGGTTCAGCAATGGGAGTTCAGTGCTGGGGTTCAGTGTTGTATGTTCAGTGTTGGGGTCCATTGGTGGGGGTTCGGTGTTGGGGGCCAGTGTTGGGGTTCACTGTTGGGGTTCAGCGCTAGGGGCTCGGTGTTGCGGGTTCAGTGTTGTGGTTCAGTGGCAGTGTTCAGTGTTGCGGGTTCAGTGTTGGGGTTCAGTGTCAGGGTTTTGTGATGGGGTCAGTATTGGGGGTTCAGCGTTAGGGTTCAGTGTTCAAGGTTTAGTGTTGGCGTTGAGTGCTATGACTCGGTGTTGGGGTTCAGTGGGGGTTCAGTGTTGGGGTTCAGTATGGGGGTTCAGTGTTGGGGGGTTCACTGTTGGGGTTTATGTGTTGGTGGTTCAGTGTTGGGGTCCAGTGTGGGGTTCAGTGTTGGGGGTTCATTTTTGAGACTGGTCAGTGTTGGGGTTCAGTTTTGGGGTTCAGTGGTGGGGTTCAGTATTGGGGTTCAATTTTGGGGATTCAGTGTTGGGGGTTCAGTGTTGGGGTTCAGTGTTGAGTGTTCAGTGTTGGGGTTCAGTGTTGGACGTTTGTCAGCGTTGGGGGGTCAGTGCTGATGTGTTCAGTGTTGGGGGTTCAGTGTCGGGGCTGGTCAGTGTTGGGGGTTCATTGTTTGGGGGTTCAGTGTTTGGGGTTCAGTGTTGTGGTTTCAGTGTTGGGGTTTAATGTTGGGGTTTAGTGTTGGGCTGGTCAGTTTTGGGGGTGTCAGTGTTGGGTGTTCATTGTTGGGCGTTCAGTGTTGGGGGATTCAGTGTTGGGATTCAATGTTGGGTTTAGTGTTGGGGGTTAGTGTTGGGGTGTTCAGTGTTGGGGATTCGGTGTTGTGGGCTCAACTTTGGGGTTCAGTTTTAGGGTTCAGTGCTGGGGTTCGGTGTTGGGGTACAGTGGTGGGATTTCGGTGTTGGGGTTCAGTGTTAGGGTTCAGTGTTGGGGTTCAGCGTTAGGGGCTCAGTGTTGGGGTTCAATTTCGGGGTTCTGTGTTGGGGGTCCAGTGTTGGGTTCCAGTATTAGGGTTCAGTGCTGGGGTCCAGTGATGGTGTTCAGTGCTATGGCTCGGTGTTGGGGGTTCAGTGTTGGGGTTCAGTGATGGGGGTTCAGTGTTGGGAATCAGTGTTGGTGGTTCAGTGTTGGGGGTTTTGTGTTGGTGGTTCAGTGTTGGGGGTTCTGTGCTGGGGTCCAGTGTGGGGGTTCAGTGTTGGGGTTCAGCACGGGAGTTCAGTGCTGGGGTTCAGTGCTGGGGTTCAGTGTTGGGTGTTCAGCGGTGGGGTTCAGTGTTGGGGTTCAGCAATGGGAGTTCAGTGTTGGGGTTCAGTGTTGTATGTTCAGTGTTGGGGTTCAGTGTTGGGTCCATTGGTGGGGGTTCGGTGTTGGGGGCCAGTGTTGGGGTTCGCTGTTGGGGTTCAGTGCTAGGGGCTCGGTGTTGCAGGTTCAGTGTTGTGGTTCAGTGGCAGTGTTCAGTGTTGGGGGTTCAGTGTTGGGGTTCAGTGTCAGGGTTTTGTGCTGGGGTAAGTATTGGGGGTTCAGCGTTAGGGTTCAGTGTTCAAGGTTTAGCGTTGGGGTTGAGTGCTATGACTCGGTGTTGGGGTTCAGTGGGGGGTTCAGTATTGGGGTTCAGTGTTGTGTGTTCAGTGCTGGGGTTCATTGGTGGGGGTTCGGTGTTGAGATTCAGTGTTGGGGGTCAGTGTTGGGGTTCACCGTTTGGGTTCAGCTTTAGGGGTTCAGTGATGGGGGTTCAGTGTTGGGAATCAGTGTTGGTGGTTCAGTGTTGGGGGTTTTATGTTGGTGGTTCAGTGTTGGGGGTTCAGTGCTGGGGTTCAGTGCTGGGGTCCAGTGTGGGGGTTCAGTGTTGGGGTTCAGTGCTGGGGTCCAGTGCTGATGTTCAGTGCTGTGGCTCGGTGTTGGGTGTTCAGTGTTGGGGTTCAGTGTTGGGCGTTCAGTGTTGGGGTTCAGTGTTGGTGCTCAGCATTGGGAGTTCAGTGTTGGGGTTCAGTGTTGTGTGTCCAGTGTTGGGGTTCATTGGTGGGGTTCATTGGTGGGGGTTCGGTGTTGGGGGTTCAGTGTTGGGCGCCAGTGTTGGGGTTCACTGTTGGGGGTCAGTGTTAGGGGCTCGGTGTTGGGGGTTCAGTGTTGGTGTTCAGTGTCAGGGTTCAGTGCTGGGGGTCAGTATTGGTGGTTCAGCGTTAGGTTCAGTGTTCAAGGTTTAGTGTTGGGGTTCAGTGCTATGACTCGGTGTTGGGGTTAAGTGGGGGTTCAGTGTTGGTGATCCAGCGTTGGTGGGTTCACTGTCGGGGTTCAGTGTTGGGGTCCAGTGTGGGGGTTCAATGTTGGGTTCAGTGCTGGGGTTCACTCTTGCGGGTTCAGTGTTGGGGTTCAGTGCTGGGAGGTCAGTGATGGGGTTCAGTGTTGGGGTCCAGTGTGGGGGTCCAGTGTTGGGGTTCAGTGCGGGAGTTCAGTGCTGGGGTTCAGTGTTGGGGTTCAGTGATGGGAGGTCAGTGATTGGGTTCAGTGTTGGGGTCCAGTGTGGTGGTCCAGTTTTGGGGTTCAGTGCGGGAGTTCAGTGCTGGGGTTCAGTGTTGGTGTTCAGTTTTGGTGTTCAGCATTGGGAGTTCAGTGTTGGGGTTCAGTGGCAGTGTTCAGTGTTGTGGGGTTCAGTGTTGAGAATATGTGTTGTGGTTTCAGTGTTGGGGTTTAATGTTGGGGTTCAGTGTTGGGCTGGTCAGTTTTGGGGGGGGTCAGTGTTGGGTGTTCATTGTTGGGCGTTCAGTGTTTGGGGATTCAGTGTTGGGGTTCAATGTTGGGTTTAGTGTTGGGGTTAGTGTTGGGGTGTTCAGTGTTGTGGGTTCAACTTTGGGGTTCAGTTTTAGGGTTCAGTGCTGAGGTTCGGTGTTGGGGTTCAGTGGTGGGATTTCGGTGTTGGGGTTCAGTGTTGGGGTTCAGTGTTAGGGTTCAGTGTTGGGGTTCAGCGTTAGGGGCTCAGTGTTGGGGTTCCATTTCGGGGTTCTGTGTTGGGGGTCCAGTGTTGGGTTTCAGTATTAGGGTTCAGTGCTGGTGTCCAGTGCTGGTGTTCAGTGCTATGGTTCGGTGTTGGGGGTTCAGTGTTGGGGTACAGTGTTGGGGTTCAGTGATGGGGGGTTCAGTGTTGGGAATCAGTGTTGGTGGTTCAGTGTTGGGGGTTTTGTGTTGGTGGTTCAGTGTTGAGGTTTCAGTGCTGGTGTCTAGTGTGGGGGTTCAGTGCGGGAGTTCAGTGCTGGGGTTCATTGTTGGGGTTCAGTGTTGGTGTTCAGCATTGGGAGTTCAGTGGTGGGGTTCAGTGTTGGGAGGTCAGTGCTGGGGTTCAGTGTTGGGTGTTCAGCGGTGGGGTTCAGTGTTGGGGTTCAGCAATGGGAGTTCAGTGTTGGGGTTCAGTGTTGTATGTTCAGTGTTGGGGTCCATTGGTGGGGTTCGGTGTTGGGGGCCAGTTTTGGGGTTCACTGTTGGGGTTCAGCGCTAGGGGCTCGGTGTTGCGGGTTCAGTGTTGTGGTTCAGTGGCAGTGTTCAGTGTTGCGGGTTCAGTGTTGGGGTTCAGTGTCAGGGATTTGTGATGGGGTCAGTATTGGGGGTTCAGCGTTAGGGTTCAGTGTTCAAGGTTTAGTGTTGGGGTTGAGTGCTATGACTCGGTGTTGGGGTTCGGTGGGGGTTCAGTGTGGGGGTTCAGTGTTGGGGGGTTCACTGTTGGGGTTTATGTGTTGGTGGTTCAGTGTTGGGGTCCAGTGTGGGGTTCAGTGTTGGGGGTTCATTTTTGAGACTGGTCAGTGTTGGGGTTCAGTGTTGGTGGTTCAGTGTTGGGGGTTTTGTGTTGGTGGTTCAGTGTTGGGGGTTCTGTGCTGGGGTCCAGTGTGGGGGTTCAGTGTTGGGGTTCAGCACGGGAGTTCAGTGCTGGGGTTCAGTGCTGGGGTTCAGTGTTGGGTGTTCAGCGGTGGGGTTCAGTGTTGGGGTTCAGCAATGGGAGTTCAGTGTTGGGGTTCAGTGTTGTATGTTCAGTGTTGGGGTTCAGTGTTGGGTCCATTGGTGGGGGTTCGGTGTTGGGGGCCAGTGTTGGGGTTCGCTGTTGGGGTTCAGTGCTAGGGGCTCGGTGTTGCAGGTTCAGTGTTGTGGTTCAGTGGCAGTGTTCAGTGTTGGGGGTTCAGTGTTGGGGTTCAGTGTTCAAGGTTTAGTGTTGGGGTTGAGTGCTATGACTCGGTGTTGGGGTTCAGTGGGGGGTTCAGTGTTGGGGTTCAGTGTTGTGTGTTCAGTGCTGGGGTTCATTGGTGGGGGTTCGGTGTTGAGATTCAGTGTTGGGGGTCAGTGTTGGGGTTCACCGTTTGGGTTCAGCTTTAGGGGTTCAGTGATGGGGGTTCAGTGTTGGGAATCAGTGTTGGTGGTTCAGTGTTGGGGGTTTTATGTTGGTGGTTCAGTGTTGGGGGTTCAGTGCTGGGGTTCAGTGTTGGGGTCCAGTGTGGGGGTTCAGTGTTGGGGTTCAGTGCTGGGGTCCAGTGCTGATGTTCAGTGCTGTGGCTCGGTGTTGGGTGTTCAGTGTTGGGGTTCAGTGTTGGGCGTTCAGTGTTGGGGTTCAGTGTTGGTGCTCAGCATTGGGAGTTCAGTGTTGGGGCTCAGTGTTGTGTGTCCAGTGTTGGGGTTCATTGGTGGGGTTCATTGGTGGGGGTTCGGTGTTGGGGGTTCAGTGTTGGGCGCCAGTGTTGGGGTTCACTGTTGGGGGTCAGTGTTAGGGGCTCGGTGTTGGGGGTTCAGTGTTGGTGTTCAGTGTCAGGGTTCAGTGCTGGGGGTCAGTATTGGTGGTTCAGCGTTAGGTTCAGTGTTCAAGGTTTAGTGTTGGGGTTCAGTGCTATGACTCGGTGTTGGGGTTAAGTGGGGGTTCAGTGTTGGTGATCCAGCGTTGGTGGGTTCACTGTCGGGGTTCAGTGTTGGGGTCCAGTGTGGGGGTTCAATGTTGGGTTCAGTGCTGGGGTTCACTCTTGCGGGTTCAGTGTTGGGGTTCAGTGCTGGGAGGTCAGTGATGGGGTTCAGTGTTGGGGTCCAGTGTGGGGGTCCAGTGTTGGGGTTCAGTGCGGGAGTTCAGTGCTGGGGTTCAGTGTTGGGGTTCAGTGATGGGAGGTCAGTGATTGGGTTCAGTGTTGGGGTCCAGTGTGGTGGTCCAGTTTTGGGGTTCAGTGCGGGAGTTCAGTGCTGGGGTTCAGTGTTGGTGTTCAGTTTTGGTGTTCAGCATTGGGAGTTCAGTGTTGGGGTTCAGTGGCAGTGTTCAGTGTTGTGGGGTTCAGTGTTGAGAATTTGTGTTGTGGTTTCAGTGTTAGGGTTTAATGTTGGGGTTCAGTGTTGGGCTGGTCAGTTTTGGGGGGGTCAGTGTTGGGTGTTCATTGTTGGGCGTTCAGTGTTTGGGGATTCAGTGTTGGGGTTCAATGTTGGGTTTAGTGTTGGGGTTAGTGTTGGGGTGTTCAGTGTTGTGGGTTCAACTTTGGGGTTCAGTTTTAGGGTTCAGTGCTGAGGTTCGGTGTTGGGGTTCAGTGGTGGGATTTCGGTGTTGGGGTTCAGTGTTAGGGGCTCAGTGTTGGGGTTCCATTTCGGGGTTCTGTGTTGGGGGTCCAGTGTTGGGTTTCAGTATTAGGGTTCAGTGCTGGTGTCCAGTGCTGGTGTTCAGTGCTATGGTTCGGTGTTGGGGGTTCAGTGTTGGGGTACAGTGTTGGGGTTCAGTGATGGGGGGTTCAGTGTTGGGAATCAGTGTTGGTGGTTCAGTGTTGGGGGTTTTGTGTTGGTGGTTCAGTGTTGGGGTTTCAGTGCTGGTGTCCAGTGTGGGGGTTCAGTGTTGGGGTTCAGTGCGGGAGTTCAGTGCTGGGGTTCATTGTTGGGGTTCAGTGTTGGTGTTCAGCATTGGGAGTTCAGTGGTGGGGTTCAGTGTTGGGAGGTCAGTGCTGGGGTTCAGTGTTGGGTGTTCAGCGGTGGGGTTCAGTGTTGGGGTTCAGCAATGGGAGTTCAGTGTTGGGGTTCAGTGTTGTATGTTCAGTGTTGGGGTCCATTGGTGGGGTTCGGTGTTGGGGGCCAGTTTTGGGGTTCACTGTTGGGGTTCAGCGCTAGGGGCTCGGTGTTGCGGGTTCAGTGTTGTGGTTCAGTGGCAGTGTTCAGTGTTGCGGGTTCAGTGTTGGGGTTCAGTGTCAGGGTTTTGTGATGGGGTCAGTATTGGGGGTTCAGCGTTAGGGTTCAGTGTTCAAGGTTTAGTGTTGGGGTTGAGTGCTATGACTCGGTGTTGGGGTTCAGTGGGGGTTCAGTGTTGGGGTTCAGTGTGGGGGTTCAGTGTTGGGGGGTTCACTGTTGGGGTTTATGTGTTGGTGGTTCAGTGTTGGGGTCCAGTGTGGGGTTCAGTGTTGGGGGTTCATTTTTGAGACTGGTCAGTGTTGGGGTTCAGTTTTGGGGTTCAGTGTTGGGGTTCAGTATTGGGGTTCAATTTTGGGGATTCAGTGTTGGGGTGTCAGTGTTGGGGTTCAGTGTTGGGTGTTCAGTGTTGGGGTTCAGTGTTGGGCGTTTGTCAGCGTTGGGGGGGTCAGTGTTGATGTGTTCAGTGTTGGGGGTTCAGTGTCGGGGCTGGTCAGTGTTGGGGGTTCATTGTTTGGGGGTTCAGTGTTGGGGTTCAGTGTTGTGGTTTCAGTATTGGGGTTTAATGTTGGGGTTTAGTGTTGGGCTGGTCAGTTTTGGGGGTGTCAGTGTTGGGTGTTCATTGTTGGGCGTTCAGTGTTGGGGGATTCAGTGTTGGGATTCAATGTTGGGTTTAGTGTTGGGGGTTAGTGTTGGGGTGTTCAGTGTTGGGGATTCGGTGTTGTGGGCTCAACTTTGGGGTTCAGTTTTAGGGTTCAGTGCTGGGGTTCGGTGTTGGGGTACAGTGGTGGGATTTCGGTGTTGGGGTTCAGTGTTAGGGTTCAGTGTTGGGGTTCAGCGTTAGGGGCTCAGTGTTGGGGTTCAATTTCGGGGTTCTGTGTTGGGGGTCCAGTGTTGGGTTCCAGTATTAGGGTTCAGTGCTGGGGTCCAGTGCTGGTGTTCAGTGCTATGGCTCGGTGTTGGGGGTTCAGTGTTGGGGTTCAGTGATGGGGGTTCAGTGTTGGGAATCAGTGTTGGTGGTTCAGTGTTGGGGGTTTTGTGTTGGTGGTTCAGTGTTGGGGGTTCTGTGCTGGGGTCCAGTGTGGGGGTTCAGTGTTGGGGTTCAGCACGGGAGTTCATTGCTGGGGTTCAGTGTTGGGTGTTCAGCGGTGGGGTTCAGTGTTGGGGTTCAGCAATGGGAGTTCAGTGTTGGGGTTCAGTGTTGTATGTTCAGTGTTGGGGTTCAGTGTTGGGTCCATTGGTGGGGGTTCGGTGTTGGGGGCCAGTGTTGGGGTTCGCTGTTGGGGTTCAGTGCTAGGGGCTCGGTGTTGCAGGTTCAGTGTTGTGGTTCAGTGGCAGTGTTCAGTGTTGGGGGTTCAGTGTTGGGGTTCAGTGTCAGGGTTTTGTGCTGGGGAAAGTATTGGGGGTTCAGCGTCAGGGTTCAGTGTTCAAGGTTTAGCGTTGGGGTTGAGTGCTATGACTCGGTGTTGGGGTTCAGTGGGGGGTTCAGTGTTGGGGTTCATTGGTGGGGGTTCGGTGTTGAGATTCAGTGTTGGGGGTCAGTGTTGGGGGATTCAGTGTTGTGGGCTCAACTTTGGGGTTCAGTTTTAGGGTTCAGTGCTGGGGTTCGGTGTTGGGGTACAGTGGTGGGATTTCGGTGTTGGGGTTCAGTGTTGGGGTTCAGTGTTAGGGTTCAGTGTTGGGGTTCAGCGTTAGGGGCTCAGTGTTGGGGTTCAATTTCGGGGTTCTGTGTTGGGGGTCCAGTGTTGGGTTCCAGTATTAGGGTTCAGTGCTGGGGTCCAGTGCTGGTGTTCAGTGCTATGGCTCGGTGTTGGGGGTTCAGTGTTGGGGTTCAGTGATGGGGGTTCAGTGTTGGGAATCAGTGTTGGTGGTTCAGTGTTGGGGGTTTTGTGTTGGTGGTTCAGTGTTGGGGGTTCTGTGCTGGGGTCCAGTGTGGGGGTTCAGTGTTGGGGTTCAGCACGGGAGTTCAGTGCTGGGGTTCAGTGTTGGGGTTCAGTGTTGGTGTTCAGCATTGGGAGTTCAGTGGTGGGGTTCAGTGTTGGGAGGTCAGTGCTGGGGTTCAGTGTTGGGTGTTCAGCGGTGGGGTTCAGTGTTGGGTTAAGCAATGGGAGTTCAGTGTTGGGGTTCAGTGTTGTATGTTTAGTGTTGGGGTTCAGTGTTGGGGTCCATTGGTGGGGGTTCGGTGTTGGGGGCCAGTGTTGGGGTTCGCTGTTGGGGTTCAGTGCTAGGGGCTCGGTGTTGCAGGTTCAGTGTTGTGGTTCAGTGGCAGTGTTCAGTGTTGGGGGTTCAGTGTTGGGGTTCAGTGTCAGGGTTTTGTGCTGGGGTCAGTATTGGGGGTTCAGCGTTAGGGTTCAGTGTTCAAGGTTTAGCGTTGGGGTTGAGTGCTATGACTCGGTGTTGGGGTTCAGTGGGGGGTTCGGTGTTGGGGTTCAGTGTACTGTGTTCAGTGCTGGGGTTCATTGGTGGGGGTTCGGTGTTGGTATTCAGTGTTGGGGGTCAGTGTTGGGGTTCACCGTTTGGGTTCAGCTTTAGGGGTTCAGTGATGGGGGTTCAGTGTTGGGAATCAGTGTTGGTGGTTCAGTGTTGGGGGTTTTGTGTTGGTGGTTCAGTGTTGGGGGTTCAGTGCTGGGGTTCAGTGTTGGGGTCCAGTGTGGGGGTTCAGTGTTGGGGTTCAGTGCTGGGGTCCAGTGTTGGTGTTCAGTGCTGTGGCTCGGTGTTGGCTGTTCAGTGTTGGGGTTCAGTGTTGGGCGTTCAGTGTTGGGGTTCAGTGTTGGTGCTCAGCATTGGGAGTTCAGTGTTGGGGTTCAGTGTTGTGTGTCCAGTGTTGGGGTTCATTGGTGGGGTTCATTGGTGGGGGTTCGGTGTTGGGGTTCAGTGTTGGGGGCCAGTGTTGGGGTTCACTGTTGGGGGTCAGTGTTCGGGGCTCGGTGTTGGGGGTTCAGTGTTGGTGTTCAGTGTCAGGGTTCAGTGCTGGGGGTCAGTATTGGTGGTTCAGCGTTAGGTTCAGTGTTCAAGGTTTAGTGTTGGGGTTCATTGCTATGCCTCGGTGTTGGGGTTCAGTGGGGGTTCAGTGTTGGTGATTCAGCGTTGGTGGGTTCACTGTCGGGGTTCAGTGTTGGGGTCCAGTGTGGGGGTTCAATGTTGGGTTCAGTGCTGGGGTTCACTCTTGCGGGTTCAGTGTTGGGGTTCAGTGCTGGGAGGACAGTGATGGGGTTCAGTGTTGGGGTTCAGTGATGGGAGGTCAGTGATTGGGTTCAGTGTTGGGGTCCAGTGTGGTGGTCCAGTTTTGGGGTTCAGTGCGGGAGTTCAGTGCTGGGGTTCAGTGTTGGTGTTCAGTGTTGGTGTTCAGCATTGGGAGTTCAGTGTTGGGGTTCAGTGGCAGTGTTCAGTGTTGTGGGGTTCAGTGTTGAGAATATGTGTTGTGGTTTCAGTGTTGGGGTTTAATGTTGGGGTTCAGTGTTGGGCTGGTCAGTTTTGGCGGGTCAGTGTTGGGTGTTCATTGTTGGGCGTTCAGTGTTTGGGGATTCAGTGTTGGGGTTCAATGTTGGGTTTAGTGTTGGGGTTAGTTTTGGGGTGTTCAGTGTTGGGGGTTCAGTGTTGTGGGTTCAACTTTGGGGTTCAGTTTTAGGGTTCAGTGCTGTGGTTCGGTGTTGGGGTTCAGTGGTGGGATTTCGGTGTTGGGGTTCAGTGTTGGAGTTCAGTGCTATGGCTCGGTGTTGGGTGTTCAGTGTTGGGGTTCAGTGTTGGGATTCAGTGTTGGGGTTCAGTGTTGGGTGTTTTGTGTTGGTGGTTCAGTGTTGGGGGTTCAGTGCTGGGGTCCAGTGTGGGTATTCAGTGTTGGGGTTCAGTGTTGGGGTTCAGTTTTGGTGTTCAGCATTGGGAGTTCAGTGGTGGGGTTCAGTGGTGGCGTTCAGTGTTGGGGTTCATTGGTGGTGATTCGGTTTTGGGGTTCAGTAGTGGGGGTCAGTGTTGGGGTTCACTGTTTGGGTCCAGCGTTAGGGACTCAGTGTTGGGGGTTCAGTGTTGGGAATCAGTGTTGGTGGTTCTGTGTTGGGCGTTTTGTGTTGGTGGTTCAGTGTTGGGGGTTCAGTGCTGGGGTTCAGTGTTGGGGTCCAGCGTTGGGGTTCAGTGCGGGAGTTCAGTGCTGGGGTTCAGTGCTGGGGGTTCAGTGTTGGGGTTCAGTATTGGGGGTTCGGTGTTAGGTTTCAGTGTTCAGGGTTAGTGTTGGGGTTCAGAGCTATGGCTCGGTGTTGGGGTTCAGTGGTGGGGGTTCAGTTTTGGGGGTTCAGTGTTGGGGGGTTCAGTGTTGGGAATCAGTGTTGGGCTTCATTGTTGGGGGTTGTGTGGTGGTGGTCCAGTGTTGGGGGTTCAGTGTTGGGGTTCAGTGTTGGGGTCCAGTGTGGGGGTTCAGTGAGGGTGTTCAGTGCTGGGATTCACTCTTGTGGGTTCAGTGGTGGGGTTCAGTGCTGGGAGGTCAGTGCTGGGGTTCAGTGTTGGGTGTTCAGTGTTGGGGTTCAGTGTTGGTGCTCAGCATTGGGAGTTCAGTGTTGGGGTTCAGTGTTGGGGTTCATTGGTGGGGTTCATTGGTGGGGGTTCGGTGTTGGGGTTCAGTGTTGGGTGCCAGTGTTGGGGTTCATTGGTGGGGTTCATTGGTGGCGGTTCGGTGTTGGGGTTCAGTGTTGGGGATTCAGTGTTGGGGTTCAGTATTGGGGTTCAATTTTGGGGATTCAGTGTTGGCGGTTCAGTGTCGGGGATTCAGTGTTGGGGTTCAGTGTTGGGGTTCAGTGTTGGGTGTTCAGTGTTGTGGTTCAGTGTTGGGCGTTTGTCAGCGTTGGGGGGGTCAGTGTTGATGTGTTCAGTGTTGGGGGTTCAGTGCTGGGAGGTCAGTGATGGGGTTCAGTGTTGGGGTCCAGTGTGGGGGTCCAGTGTTAGGGTTCAGTGCGGGAGTTCAGTGCTGGGGTTCAGTGTTGGGGCTCAGTGCTGGGAGGTCAGTGATGGCGTTCAGTGTTGGGGTCCAGTATGGGAGTTCAGTGTTGGGGTTCAGTGCGGGAGTTCAGTGCTGGGGTTCAGTGTTGGGGTTCAGTTTTGGTGTTCTGCATTGGGAGTGCAGTGTTGGGGTTCAGTGGCAGTGTTCAGTGTTGTGGGGTTCAGTGTTGAGAATCTGTGTTGTGGGTTTTGTGTTGGTGGTTCAGTGCTGGGGTTCAGTGTTGGGGTCCAGTGTGGGGGTTCAGCGCAGGAGTTCAGTGCTGGGGGTTCAGTGCTGGGGGTCAGTATTGGGGTTTCAGTTTTAGGGTTCAGTGTTCAGGGTTAGTGTTGGGGTTCAGTGCTATGGCTCGGTGTTGGGGTTCAGTGGTGGGGGGTTCAGTGTTGGGGGGTCAGTGTTGGTGTTCAGTGTTGGGGTTTAATGTTGGGGTTCAGTGTTGGACTGGTCCGTTTTGGGGGTTCAGTGTTGGGTGTTCATTGTTGGGGGTTCAGTGTTGGGGATTCAGTGTTGGGGGTTCAATGTTGGGTTTAGTGTTGGGGGTCAGTGTTGGGGTGTTCAGTGTTGGGGGTCGGTGTTTGGGGGTGTCAGTGTTGGGGTTCAGTGTTGGGGGTTCGCTGTTGTGGGTTCAACTTTGGGGTTCAGTGTTAGGGTTCGGTGCTGGGGTTCGGTGTTGGGGTTCAGTGGTGGGGGTTCAGTGTTGGGGTTCAGTGTTAGGGTTCAGTGTTGGGGTTCAGCGTTAGGGGCTCAGTTTTGGGGTCCCATGTCGGGGTTCTGTGTTGGGGGTCCAGTGTTGGGTTTCAGTATTAGGGTTCAGTGCTGGGGTCCAGTGCTGGTGTTCAGTGCTATGGCTCGGTGTTGGGTGTTCAGTGTTGGGGTTCAGTGTTGGGATTCAGTGTTGGGGGTTCAGTGTTGGGTGTTTTGTGTTGGTGGTTCAGTGTTGGGGGTTCAGTGCTGGGGTCCAGTGTGGGGGTTCAGTGTTGGGGTTCAGTGTTGGGGTTCAGTTTTGGTGTTCAGCATTGGGAGTTCAGTGGTGGGGTTCAGTGGTGGCGTTCAGTGTTGGGGTTCATTGGTGGTGATTCGGTTTTGGGGTTCAGTAGTGGGGGTCAGTGTTGGGGTTCACTGTTTGGGTCCAGCGTTAGGGACTCAGTGTTGGGGGTTCAGTGTTGGGAATCAGCGTTGGTGGTTCTGTGTTGGGCGTTTTGTGTTGGTGGTTCAGTGTTGGGGGTTCAGTGCTGGGGTTCAGTGTTGCGGTCCAGTGTTGGGGTTCAGTGCGGGAGTTCAGTGCTGGGGTTCAGTGCTGGGGGTTCAGTGTTGGGGTTCAGTATTGGGGGTTCGGTGTTAGGTTTCAGTGTTCAGGGTTAGTGTTGGGGTTCAGAGCTATGGCTCGGTGTTGGGGTTCAGTGGTGGGGGTTCAGTGTTGGGGGTTCAGTGTTGGGGGGTTCAGTGTTGGGAATCAGTGTTGGGCTTCATTGTTGGGGGTTGTGTGGTGGTGGTCCAGTGTTGGGGGTTCAGTGTTGGGGTTCAGTGTTGGGGTCCAGTGTGGGGGTTCAGTGAGGGTGTTCAGTGCTGGGATTCACTCTTGTGGGTTCAGTGGTGGGGTTCAGTGCTGGGAGGTCAGTGCTGGGGTTCAGTGTTGGGTGTTCAGTGTTGGGGTTCAGTGTTGGTGCTCAGCATTGGGAGTTCAGTGTTGGGGTTCAGTGTTGGGGTTCATTGGTGGGGTTCATTGGTGGGGGTTCGGTGTTGGGGTTCAGTGTTGGGTGCCAGTGTTGGGGTTCATTGGTGGGGTTCATTGGTGGCGGTTCGGTGTTGGGGTTCAGTGTTGGGGATTCAGTGTTGGGGTTCAGTATTGGGGTTCAATTTTGGGGATTCAGTGTTGGCGGTTCAGTGTCGGAGGATTCAGTGTTGGGGTTCAGTGTTGGGGTTCAGTGTTGGGTGTTCAGTGTTGGGGTTCAGTGTTGGGCGTTTGTCAGCATTGGGGGCGTCAGTGTTGATGTGTTCAGTGTTGGGGGTTCAGTGTCGGGGCTGGTCAGTGTCTGGGGTTCAGTGTTTGGGGGTTCAGTGTTGGTGTTCAGTGTTGGGGTTTAATGTTGGGGTTCAGTGTTGGACTGGTCCGTTTTGGGGGTTCAGTGTTGGGTGTTCATTGTTGGGGGTTCAGTGTTGGGGATTCAGTGTTGGGGGTTCAATGTTGGGTTTAGTGTTGGGGGTCAGTGTTGGGGTGTTCAGTGTTGGGGGTCGGTGTTTGGGGGTGTCAGTGTTGGGGTTCAGTGTTGGGGGTTCGGTGTTGGGGGTTCAACTTTGGGGTTCAGTGTTAGGGTTCGGTGCTGGGGTTCGGTGTTGGGGTTCAGTGGTGGGGGTTCAGTGTTGGGGTTCAGTGTTAGGGTTCAGTGTTGGGTTTCAGCGTTAGGGGCTCAGTTTTGGGGTCCCATGTCGGGGTTCTGTGTTGGGGGACCAGTGTTGGGTTTCAGTATTAGGGTTCAGTGCTGGGGTCCAGTGCTGGTGTTCAGTGCTATGGCTCGGTGTTGGGTGTTCAGTGTTGGGGTTCAGTGTTGGGGGTTCAGTGTTGGTGGTTCAGTATTGGGGGTTTTGTGTTGGTGGTTCAGTGTTGGGGGTTCAGTGCTGGGGTCCAGTGTGGGGTTCAGTGGTGGGGTTCAGTGCTGGGAGGTCAGTGCTGGGGTTCAGTGTTGGGTGTTCAGTGTTGGGGTTCAGTGTTGGTGCTCAGCATTGGGAGTTCAGTGTTGGGGTTCAGTGTTGGGGTTCATTGGTGCGGTTCATTGGTGGGGGTTCGGTGTTGGGGTTCAGTGTTGGGTGCCAGTGTTGGGGTTCATTGGTGGGGTTCATTGGTGGCGGTTCGGTGTTGGGGTTCAGTGTTGGGGGTTCAGTGTTGGGGTTCAGTATTGGGGTTCAATTTTGGGGATTCAGTGTTGGCGGTTCAGTGTCGGGGATTCAGTGTTGGGGTTCAGTGTTGGGGTTCAGTGTTGGGGTTCAGTGTTGGGCGTTTGTCAGCATTGGGGGGTCAGTGTTGATGTGTTCAGTGTTGGGGGTTCAGTGTCGGGGCTGGTCAGTGTTTGGGGTTCAGTGTTTGGGGGTTCAGTGTTGGTGTTCAGTGTTGGGGTTTAATGTTGGGGTTCAGTGTTGGACTGGTCCGTTTTGGGGGTTCAGTGTTGGGTGTTCATTGTTGGGGGTTCAGTGTTGGGGATTCAGTGTTGGGGGTTCAATGTTGGGTTTACTGTTGGGGGTCAGTGTTGGGGTGTTCAGTGTTGGGGGTCGGTGTTTGGGGGTGTCAGTGTTGGGGTTCAGTGTTGGGGGTTCGCTGTTGTGGGTTTAACTGTGGGGTTCAGTGTTAGGGTTCGGTGCTGGGGTTCGGTGTTGGGGTTCAGTGGTAAGGGTTCAGTGTTGGGGTTCAGTGTTAGGGTTCAGTGTTGGGGTTCAGCGTTAGGGGCTCAGTTTTGGGGTCCCATGTCGGGGTACTGTGTTGGGGGTCCAGTGTTGGGTTTCAGTATTGGGGTTCAGTGTTGGGAATCAGTGTTGGTGGTTCAGTATTGGGGGTTTTGTGTTGGTGGTTCAGTGTTGGGGGTTCAGTGCTGGGGCCCAGTGTGGGGTTCAGTGTTGGGGTTCAGTTTTTGTGTTCAGCATTGGGAGTTCAGTGGTGGGGTTCAGTGGTGGCGTTCAGTGTTGGGGTTCATTGGTGGTGATTCGGTTTTGGGGTTCAGTAGTGGGGGTCAGTGTTGGGGTTCACTGTTTGGGTCCAGCGTTAGGGACTCAGTGTTGGGGGTTCAGTGTTGGGAATCAGTGTTGGTGGTTCTGTGTTGGGCGTTTTGTGTTGGTGGTTCAGTGTTGGGGGGTCAGTGCTGGGGTTCAGTGTTGGGGTCCAGTGTTGGGGTTCAGTGCGGGAGTTCAGTGCTGGGGTTCAGTGCTGGGGGTTCAGTGTTGGGGTTCAGTATTGGGGGTTCGGTGTTAGGTTTCAGTGTTCAGGGTTAGTGTAGGGGTTCAGAGCTATGGCTCGGTGTTGGGGTTCAGTGGTGGGAGTTCAGTGTTGGGGGTTCAGTGTTGGGGGGTTCAGTGTTGGGAATCAGTGTTGGGCTTCATTGTTGGGGGTTGTGTGGTGGTGGTCCAGTGTTGGGGGTTCAGTGTTGGGGTTCAGTGTTGGGGTCCAGTGTGGGGGTTCAGTGAGGGTGTTCAGTGCTGGGATTCACTCTTGTAGGTTCAGTGGTGGGGTTCAGTGCTGGGAGGTCAGTGCTGGGGTTCAGTGTTGGGTGTTCAGTGTTGGGGTTCATTGGTGGGGTTCATTGGTGGGGGCTCGGTGTTGGGGGTTCAGTGTTGGTGTTCAGTGTCAGGGTTCAGTGCTGGTGGTCAGTATTGGGGGTTCAGCGTTAGGTTCAGTGTTCAAGGTTTAGTGTTGGGGTTCAGTGCTATGACTCGGTGTTGGGGTTCAGTGTTGGTGTTCCAGTGTTGGGGGTTCACTGTCGGGGTTCAGTGTTGGGGTCCAGTGTGGGGGTTCAATGTTGGGTTCAGTGCTGGGGTTCACTCTTGCGGGTTCAGTGTTGGGGTTCAGTGCTGGGAGGTCAGTGATGGGGTTCAGTGTTGGGGTCCAGTGTGGGGGTCCAGTGTTAGGGTTCAGTGCGGGAGTTCAGTGCTGGGGTTCAGTGTTGGGGCTCAGTGCTGGGAGGTCAGTGATGGCGTTCAGTGTTGGGGTCCAGTGTGGGAGTCCAGTGTTGGGGTTCAGTGCGGGAGTTCAGTGCTGGGGTTCAGTGTTGGGGTTCAGTTTTGGTGTTCTGCATTGGGAGTGCAGTGTTGGGGTTCAGTGGCAGTGTTCAGTGTTGTGGGGTTCAGTGTTGAGAATCTGTGTTGTGGGTTTTGTGTTGGTGGTTCAGTGCTGGGGTTCAGTGTTGGGGTCCAGTGTGGGGGTTCAGCGCAGGAGTTCAGTGCTGGGGGTCCAGTGCTGGGGGTCAGTATTGGGGTTTCAGTGTTAGGGTTCAGTGTTCAGGGTTAGTGTTGGGGTTCAGTGCTATGGCTCGGTGTTGGGGTTCAGTGGTGGTGGGTTCAGTGTTGGGGGGTCAGTGTTGGTGTTCAGTGTTGGGGTTTAATGTTGGGGTTCAGTGTTGGACTGGTCCGTTTTGGGGGTTCAGTGTTGGGTGTTCATTGTTGGGGGTTCAGTGTTGGGGATTCAGTGTTGGGGGTTCAATGTTGGGTTTAGTGTTGGGGGTCAGTGTTGGGATGTTCAGTGTTGGGGGTCGGTGTTTGGGGGTGTCAGTGTTGGGGTTCATTGTTGGGGGTTCGCTGTTGTGGGTTCAACTTTGGGGTTCAGTGTTAGGGTTCGGTGCTGGGGTTCGGTGTTGGGGTTCAGTGGTGGGGGTTCAATGTTGGGGTTCAGTGTTATGGTTCAGTGTTGGGGTTCAGCGTCAGGGGCTCAGATTTGGGGTCCCATGTCGGGGTTCTGTGTTGGGGGTCCAGTGTTGGGTTTCAGTATTAGGGTTCAGTGCTGGGGTCCAGTGCTGGTGTTCAGTGCTATGGCTCGGTGTTGGGTGTTCAGTGTTGGGGTTCAGTGTTGGGATTCAGTGTTGGGGGTTCAGTGTTGGGTGTTTTGTGTTGGCGGTTCAGTGTTGGGGGTTCAGTGCTGGGGTCCAGTGTGGGGGTTCAGTGTTGGGGTTCAGTGTTGGGGTTCAGTTTTGGTGTTCAGCATTGGGAGTTCAGTGGTGGGGTTCAGTGGTGGCGTTCAGTGTTGGTTCAGTTTTGGTGTTCAGCATTGGGAGTTCAGTGGTGGGGTTCAGTGGTGGCGTTCAGTGTTGGGGTTCATTGGTGGTGATTCGGTTTTGGGGTTCAGTAGTGGGGGTCAGTGTTGGGGTTCACTGTTTGGGTCCAGCGTTAGGGACTCAGTGTTGGGGGTTCAGTGTTGGGAATCAGTGTTGGTGGGTCTGTGTTGGGCGTTTTGTGTTGGTGGTTCAGTGTTGGGGGTTCAGTGCTGGGGTTCAGTGTTGGGGTCCAGTGTTGGGGTTCAGTGCGGGAGCGTCAGTGCGGGTTCAGTGTTGGGGTTCAGTATTGGGGGTTCGGTGTTAGGTTTCAGTGTTCAGGGTTAGTGTTGGGGTTCAGAGCTATGGCTCGGTGTTGGGGTTCAGTGGTGGGGGTTCAGTGTTGGGGTTCAGTGTTGGGGGTTTCAGTGTTGGGAATCAGTGTTGGGCTTCATTGTTGGGGGTTGTGTGGTGGTGGTCCAGTGTTGGGGGTTCAGTGTTGGGGTTCAGTGTTGGGGTCCAGTGTGGGGGTTCTTGGGGTTCAGTGCTGGGTAGTGCTGGGGTTCAGTGTTGGGTGTTCAGTGTTGGGGTTCAGTGTTGGTGCTCAGCATTGGGAGTTCAGTGTTGGGGTTCAGTGTTGGGGTTCATTGGTGGGGTTCATTGGTGGGGGTTCGGTGTTGGGGTTCAGTGTTGGGTGCCAGTGTTGGGGTTCATTGGTGGGGTTCATTGGTGGCGGTTCGGTGTTGGGGTTCAGTGTTGGGGATTCAGTGTTGGGGTTCAGTATTGGGGTTCAATTTTGGGGATTCAGTGTTGGCGGTTCAGTGTCGGGATTCAGTGTTGGGGTTCAGTGTTGGGGTTCAGTGTTGGGTGATCAGTGTTGGGGTTCAGTGTTGGGCGTTTGTCAGCGTTGGGGGGGTCAGTGTTGATGTGTTCAATGTTGGGGGTTCAGTGCTGGGAGGTCAGTGATGGGGTTCAGTGTTGGGGTCCAGTGTGGGGGTCCAGTGTTAGGGTTCAGTGCGGGAGTTCAGTGCTGGGGTTCAGTGTTGGGGCTCAGTGCTGGGAGGTCAGTGATGGCGTTCAGTGTTGGGGTCCAGTATGGGAGTTCAGTGTTGGGGTTCAGTGCGGGAGTTCAGTGCTGGGGTTCAGTGTTGGGGTTCAGTTTTGGTGTTCTGCATTGGGAGTGCAGTGTTGGGGTTCAGTGGCAGTGTTCAGTGTTGTGGGGTTCAGTGTTGAGAATCTGTGTTGTGGGTTTTGTGTTGGTGGTTCAGTGCTGGGGTCAGTGTTGGGGTCCAGTGTGGGGGTTCAGCGCAGGAGTTCAGTGCTGGGGGTTCAGTGCTGGGGGTCAGTATTGGGGTTTCAGTGTTAGGGTTCAGTGTTCAGGGTTAGTGTTGGGGTTCAGTGCTATGGCTCGGTGTTGGGGTTCAGTGGTGGGGGGTTCAGTGTTGGGGGGTCAGTGTTGGTGTTCAGTGTTGGGGTTTAATGTTGGGGTTCAGTGTTGGACTGGTCCGTTTTGGGGGTTCAGTGTTGGGTGTTCATTGTTGGGGGTTCAGTGTTGGGGATTCAGTGTTGGGGGTTCAATGTTGGGTTTAGTGTTGGGGGTCAGTGTTGGGGTGTTCAGTGTTGGGGGTCGGTGTTTGGGGGTGTCAGTGTTGGGGTTCAGTGTTGGGGGTTCGCTGTTGTGGGTTCAACTTTGGGGTTCAGTGTTAGGGTTCGGTGCTGGGGTTCGGTGTTGGGGTTCAGTGGTGGGGGTTCAGTGTTGGGGTTCAGTGTTAGGGTTCAGTGTTGGGGTTCAGCGTTAGGGGCTCAGTTTTGGGGTCCCATGTCGGGGTTCTGTGTTGGGGGTCCAGTGTTGGGTTTCAGTATTAGGGTTCAGTGCTGGGGTCCAGTGCTGGTGTTCAGTGCTATGGCTCGGTGTTGGGTGTTCAGTGTTGGGGTTCAGTGTTGGGATTCAGTGTTGGGGGTTCAGTGTTGGGTGTTTTGTGTTGGTGGTTCAGTGTTGGGGGTTCAGTGCTGGGGTCCAGTGTTGGGGTTCAGTGTTGGGGTTCAGTTTTGATGTTCAGCATTGGGAGTTCAGTGGTGGGGTTCAGTGGTGGCGTTCGGTGTTGGGGTTCATTGGTGGTGATTCGGTTTTGGGGTTCAGTAGTGGGGGTCAGTGTTGGGGTTCACTGTTTGGGTCCAGCGTTAGGGACTCAGTGTTGGGGGTTCAGTGTTGGGAATCAGCGTTGGTGGTTCTGTGTTGAGCGTTTTGTGTTGGTGGTTCAGTGTTGGGGGTTCAGTGCTGGGGTTCAGTGTTGGGGTCCAGTGTTGGGGTTCAGTGCGGGAGTTCAGTGCTGGGGTTCAGTGCTGGGGGTCCAGTGTTGGGGTTCAGTATTGGGGGTTCGGCGTTAGGTTTCAGTGTTCAGGGTTAGTGTTGGGGTTCAGAGCTATGGCTCGGTGTTGGGGTTCAGTGATGGGGGTTCAGTGTTGGGGGGTTCAGTGTTGGGAATCAGTGTTGGGCTTCATTGTTGGGGGTTGTGTGGTGGTGGTCCAGTGTTGGGGGTTCAGTGTTGGGGTTCAGTGTTGGGGTCCAGTGTGGGGGTTCAGTGAGGGTGTTCAGTGCTGGGATTCACTCTTGTGGGTTCAGTGGTGGGGTTCAGTGCTGGGAGGTCAGTGCTGGGGTTCAGTGTTGGGTGTTCAGTGTTGGGGTTCAGTGTTGGTGCTCAGCATTGGGAGTTCAGTGTTGGGGTTCAGTGTTGGGGTTCATTGGTGGGGTTCATTGGTGGGGGTTCGGTGTTGGGGTTCAGTGTTGGGTGCCAGTGTTGGGGTTCATTGGTGGGGTTCATTGGTGGCGGTTCGGTGTTGGGGTTCAGTGTTGGGGATTCAGTGTTGGGGTTCAGTATTGGGGTTCAATTTTGGGGATTCAGTGTTGGCGGTTCAGTGTCGGGGATTCAGTGTTGGGGTTCAGTGTTGGGGTTCAGTGTTGGGTGTTCAGTGTTGGGGTTCAGTGTTGGGCGTTTGTCAGCATTGGGGGGGTCAGTGTTGATGTGTTCAGTGTTGGGGGTTCAGTGTCGGGGCTGGTCAGTGTTTGGGGTTCAGTGTTTGGGGGTTCAGTGTTGGTGTTCAGTGTTGGGGTTTAATGTTGGGGTTCAGTGTTGGACTGGTCCGTTTTGGGGGTTCAGTGTTGGGTGTTCATTGTTGGGGGTTCAGTGTTGGGGATTCAGTGTTGGGGGTTCAATGTTGGGTTTAGTGTTGGGGGTCAGTGTTGGGGTGTTCAGTGTTGGGGGTCGGTGTTTGGGGGTGTCAGTGTTGGGGTTCAGTGTTTGGGGTTCGGTGTTGGGGGTTCAACTTTGGGGTTCAGTGTTAGGGTTCGGTGCTGGGTTCGGTGTTGGGGTTCAGTGGTGGGGGTTCAGTGTTGGGGTTCAGTGTTAGGGTTCAGTGTTGGGTTTCAGCGTTAGGGGCTCAGTTTTGGGGTCCCATGTCGGGGTTCTGTGTTGGGGGTCCAGTGTTGGGTTTCAGTATTAGGGTTCAGTGCTGGGGTCCAGTGCTGGTGTTCAGTGCTATGGCTCGGTGTTGGGTGTTCAGTGTTGGGGTTCAGTGTTGGGGGTTCAGTGTTGGTGGTTCAGTATTGGGGGTTTTGTGTTGGTGGTTCAGTGTTGGGGGTTCAGTGCTGGGGTCCAGTGTGGGGTTCAGTGGTGGGGTTCAGTGCTGGGAGGTCAGTGCTGGGGTTCAGTGTTGGGTGTTCAGTGTTGGGGTTCAGTGTTGGTGCTCAGCATTGGGAGTTCAGTGTTGGGGTTCAGTGTTGGGGTTCATTGGTGCGGTTCATTGGTGGGGGTTCGGTGTTGGGGTTCATTGTTGGGTGCCAGTGTTGGGGTTCATTGGTGGGGTTCATTGGTGGCGGTTCGGTGTTGGGGTTCAGTGTTGGGGGTTCAGTGTTGGGGTTCAGTATTGGGGTTCAATTTTGGGGATTCAGTGTTGGCGGTTCAGTGTCGGGGATTCAGTGTTGGGGTTCAGTGTTGGGCGTTTGTCAGCATTGGGGGGTCAGTGTTGATGTGTTCAGTGTTGGGGGTTCAGTGTCGGGGCTGGTCAGTGTTTGGGGTTCAGTGTTTGGGGGTTCAGTGTTGGTGTTCAGTGTTGGGGTTTAATGTTGGGGTTCAGTGTTGGACTGGTCCGTTTTGGGGGTTCAGTGTTGGGTGTTCATTGTTGGGGGTTCAGTGTTGGGGATTCAGTGTTGGGGGTTCAATGTTGGGTTTAGTGTTGGGGGTCAGTGTTGGGGTGCTCAGTGTTGGGGGTCGGTGTTTGGGGGTGTCAGTGTTGGGGTTCAGTGTTGGGGGTTCGCTGTTGTGGGTTCAACTGTGGGGTTCAGTGTTAGGGTTCGGTGCTGGGGTTCAGTGGTAAGGGTTCAGTGTTGGGGTTCAGTGTTAGGGTTCAGTGTTGGGGTTCAGCGTTATGGGCTCAGTTTTGGGGTCCCATGTCGGGGTTCTGTGTTGGGGGTCCAGTGTTGGGTTTCAGTATTGGGGTTCAGTGTTGGGAATCAGTGTTGGTGGTTCAGTATTGGGGGTTTTGTGTTGGTGGTTCAGTGTTGGGGGTTCAGTGCTGGGGCCCAGTGTGGGGTTCAGTGTTGTATGTTCAGTGTTGGGGTTCAGTGTTGGGTCCATTGGTGAGGGTTCGGTGTTGGGGGCCAGTGTTGGGATTCGCTGTTGGGGTTCAGTGCTAGGGGCTCGGTGTTGCAGGTTCAGTGTTGTGGTTCAGTGGCAGTGTTCAGTGTTGGGGGTTCAGTGTTGGGGTTCAGTGTCAGGGTTTTGTGCTGGGGTAAGTATTGGGGGTTCAGCGTTAGGGTTCAGTGTTCAAGGTTTAGCGTTGGGGTTGAGTGCTATGACTCGGTGTTGGGGTTCAGTGGGGGGTTCAGTGTTGGGGTTCAGTGTTGTGTGTTCAGTGCTGGGGTTCATTGGTGGGGGTTCGGTGTTGAGATTCAGTGTTGGGGGTCAGTGTTGGGGTTCACCGTTTGGGTTCAGCTTTAGGGGTTCAGTGATGGGGGTTCAGTGTTGGGAATCAGTGTTGGTGGTTCAGTGTTGGGGGTTTTGTGTTGGTGGTTCAGTGTTGGGGGTTCAGTGCTGGGGTTCAGTGTTGGGGTCCAGTGTGGGGGTTCAGTGTTGGGGTTCAGTGCTGGGGTCCAGTGCTGATGTTCAGTGCTGTGGCTCGTTGTTGGGTGTTCAGTGTTGGGGTTCAGTGTTGGGCGTTCAGTGTTGGGGTTCAGTGTTGGTGCTCAGCATTGGGAGTTCAGTGTTGGGGTTCAGTGTTGTGTGTCCAGTGTTGGGGTTCATTGGTGGGGTTCATTGGTGGGGGTTCGGTGTTGGGGGTTCAGTGTTGGGCGCCAGTGTTGGGGTTCACTGTTGGGGGTCAGTGTTAGGGGCTCGGTGTTGGGGGTTCAGTGTTGGTGTTCAGTGTCAGGGTTCAGTGCTGGGGGTCAGTATTGGTGGTTCAGCGTTAGGTTCAGTGTTCAAGGTTTAGTGTTGGGGTTCAGTGCTATGACTCGGTGTTGGGGTTCAGTGGGGGTTCAGTGTCGGTGATCCAGCGTTGGTGGGTTCACTGTCGGGGTTCAGTGTTGGGGTCCAGTGTGGGGGTTCAATGTTGGGTTCAGTGCTGGGGTTCACTCTTGCGGGTTCAGTGTTGGAGTTCAGTGCTGGGAGGTCAGTGATGGGGTTCAGTGTTGGGGTCCAGTGTGGGGGTCCAGTGTTGGGGTTCAGTGCGGGAGTTCAGTGCTGGGGTTCAGTGTTGGGGTTCAGTGATGGGCGGTCAGTGATTGGGTTCAGTGTTGGGGTCCAGTGTGGTGGTCCAGTTTTGGGGTTCAGTGCGGGAGTTCAGTGCTGGGGTTCAGTGTTGGTGTTCAGTGTTGGTGTTCAGCATTGGGAGTTCAGTGTTGGGGTTCAGTGGCAGTGTTCAGTGTTGTGGGGTTCAGTGTTGAGAATATGTGTTGTGGTTTCAGTGTTGGGGTTTAATGTTGGGGTTCAGTGTTGGGCTGGTCAGTTTTGGGGGGGTCAGTGTTGGGTGTTCATTGTTGGGCGTTCAGTGTTTGGGGATTCAGTGTTGGGGTTCAATGTTGGGTTTAGTGTTGGGGTTAGTGTTGGGGTGTTCAGTGTTGTGGGTTCAACTTTGGGGTTCAGTTTTAGGGTTCAGTGCTGAGGTTCGGTGTTGGGGTTCAGTGGTGGGATTTCGGTGTTGGGGTTCAGTGTTGGGGTTCAGTGTTAGGGTTCAGTGTTGGGGTTCAGCGTTAGGGGCTCAGTGTTGGGGTTCCATTTCGGTGTTCTGTGTTGGGGGTCCAGTGTTGGGTTTCAGTATTAGGGTTCAGTGCTGGTGTCCAGTGCTGGTGTTCAGTGCTATGGTTCGGTGTTGGGGGTTCAGTGTTGGGGTACAGTGTTGGGGTTCAGTGATGGGGGGTTCAGTGTTGGGAATCAGTGTTGGTGGTTCAGTGTTGGGGGTTTTGTGTTGGTGGTTCAGTGTTGGGGTTTCAGTGCTGGTGTCCAGTGTGGGGGTTCAGTGTTGGGGTTCAGTGCGGGAGTTCAGTGCCGGGGTTCATTGTTGGGGTTCAGTGTTGGTGTTCAGCATTGGGAGTTCAGTGGTGGGGTTCAGTGTTGGGAGGTCAGTGCTGGGGTTCAGTGTTGGGTGTTCAGCGGTGGGGTTCAGTGTTGGGGTTCAGCAATGGGAGTTCAGTGTTGGGGTTCAGTGTTGTATGTTCAGTGTTGGGGTCCATTGGTGGGGGTTCGGTGTTGGGGGCCAGTGTTGGGGTTCACTGTTGGGGTTTAGCGCTAGGGGCTCGGTGTTGCGGGTTCAGTGTTGTGGTTCAGTGGCAGTGTTCAGTGTTGCGGGTTCAGTGTTGGGGTTCAGTGTCAGGGTTTTGTGATGGGGTCAGTATTGGGGGTTCAGCGTTAGGGTTCAGTGTTCAAGGTTTAGTGTTGGGGTTGAGTGCTATGACTCGGTGTTGGGGTTCAGTGGGGGTTCAGTGTTGGGGTTCAGTATGGGGGTTCAGTGTTGGGGGGTTCACTGTTGGGGTTTATGTGTTGGTGGTTCAGTGTTGGGGTCCAGTGTGGGGTTCAGTGTTGGGGGTTCATTTTTGAGACTGGTCAGTGTTGGGGTTCAGTTTTGGGGTTCAGTGGTGGGGTTCAGTATTGGGGTTCAATTTTGGGGATTCAGTGTTGGGGGTTCAGTGTTGGGGTTCAGTGTTGAGTGTTCAGTGTTGGGGTTCAGTGTTGGACGTTTGTCAGCGTTGGGGGGTCAGTGTTGATGTGTTCAGTGTTGGGGGTTCAGTGTCGGGGCTGGTCAGTGTTGGGGGTTCATTGTTTGGGGGTTCAGTGTTTGGGGTTCAGTGTTGTGGTTTCAGTGTTGGGGTTTAATGTTGGGGTTTAGTGTTGGGCTGGTCAGTTTTGGGGGTGTCAGTGTTGGGTGTTCATTGTTGGGCGTTCAGTGTTGGGGGATTCAGTGTTGGGATTCAATGTTGGGTTTAGTGTTGGGGGTTAGTGTTGGGGTGTTCAGTGTTGGGGATTCGGTGTTGTGGGCTCAACTTTGGGGTTCAGTTTTAGGGTTCAGTGCTGGGGTTCGGTGTTGGGGTACAGTGGTGGGATTTCGGTGTTGGGGTTCAGTGTTAGGGTTCAGTGTTGGGGTTCAGCGTTAGGGGCTCAGTGTTGGGGTTCAATTTCGGGGTTCTGTGTTGGGGGTCCAGTGTTGGGTTCCAGTATTAGGGTTCAGTGCTGGGGTCCAGTGATGGTGTTCAGTGCTATGGCTCGGTGTTGGGGGTTCAGTGTTGGGGTTCAGTGATGGGGGTTCAGTGTTGGGAATCAGTGTTGGTGGTTCAGTGTTGGGGGTTTTGTGTTGGTGGTTCAGTGTTGGGGGTTCTGTGCTGGGGTCCAGTGTGGGGGTTCAGTGTTGGGGTTCAGCACGGGAGTTCAGTGCTGGGGTTCAGTGCTGGGGTTCAGTGTTGGGTGTTCAGCGGTGGGGTTCAGTGTTGGGGTTCAGCAATGGGAGTTCAGTGTTGGGGTTCAGTGTTGTATGTTCAGTGTTGGGGTTCAGTGTTGGGTCCATTGGTGGGGGTTCGGTGTTGGGGGCCAGTGTTGGGGTTCGCTGTTGGGGTTCAGTGCTAGGGGCTCGGTGTTGCAGGTTCAGTGTTGTGGTTCAGTGGCAGTGTTCAGTGTTGGGGGTTCAGTGTTGGGGTTCAGTGTCAGGGTTTTGTGCTGGGGTAAGTATTGGGGGTTCAGCGTTAGGGTTCAGTGTTCAAGGTTTAGCGTTGGGGTTGAGTGCTATGACTCGGTGTTGGGGTTCAGTGGGGGGTTCAGTGTTGGGGTTCAGTGTTGTGTGTTCAGTGCTGGGGTTCATTGGTGGGGGTTCGGTGTTGAGATTCAGTGTTGGGGGTCAGTGTTGGGGTTCACCGTTTGGGTTCAGCTTTAGGGGTTCAGTGATGGGGGTTCAGTGTTGGGAATCAGTGTTGGTGGTTCAGTGTTGGGGGTTTTATGTTGGTGGTTCAGTGTTGGGGGTTCAGTGCTGGGGGTTCAATGTTGGGTTCAGTGCTGGGGTTCACTCTTGCGGGTTCAGTGTTGGGGTTCAGTGCTGGGAGGACAGTGATGGGGTTCAGTGTTGGGGTCCAGTGTGGGGGTCCAGTGTTCGGGTTCAGTGCGGAAGTTCAGTGCTGGGGTTCAGTGTTGGGGTTCAGTGATGGGAGGTCAGTGATTGGGTTCAGTGTTGGGGTCCAGTGTGGTGGTCCTGTTTTGGGGTTCAGTGCGGGAGTTCAGTGCTGTGGTTCAGTGTTGGTGTTCAGTGTTGGTGTTCAGCATTGGGAGTTCAGTGTTGGGGTTCAGTGGCAGTGTTCAGTGTTGTGGGGTTCAGTGTTGAGAATATGTGTTGTGGTTTCAGTGTTGGGGTTTAATGTTGGGGTTCAGTGTTGGGCTGGTCAGTTTTTGGGGATTCAGTGTTGGGGTTCAATGTTGGGTTTAGTGTTGGGGTTAGTGTTGGGGTGTTCAGTGTTGGGGGTTCGGTGTTGTGGGTTCAACTTTGGGGTTCAGTTTTAGGGTTCAGTGCTGGGGTTCGGTGTTGGGGTTCAGTGGTGGGATTTCGGTGTTGGGGTTCAGTGTTAGGGTTCAGTGTTGGGGTTCAGCGTTAGGGGCTCAGTTTTGGGGTTCCATTTCGGGGTTCTGTGATGGGGGTCCAGTGTTGGGTTTCAGTATTAGGGTTCAGTGCTGGTGTCCAGTGCTGGTGTTCAGTGCTATGGTTCGGTGTTGGGGGTTCAGTGTTGGGGTACAGTGTTGGGGTTCAGTGATGGGGGGTTCAGTGTTGGGAATCGGTGTTGGTGGTTCAGTGTTGGGGGTTTTGTGTTGGTGGTTCAGTGTTGGGGGGGTCAGTGTTGATGTGTTCAATGTTGGGGGTTCAGTGCTGGGAGGTCAGTGATGGGGTTCAGTGTTGGGGTCCAGTGTGGGGGTCCAGTGTTAGGGTTCAGTGCGGGAGTTCAGTGCTGGGGTTCAGTGTTGGGGCTCAGTGCTGGGAGGTCAGTGATGGCGTTCAGTGTTGGGGTCCAGTATGGGAGTTCAGTGTTGGGGTTCAGTGCGGGAGTTCAGTGCTGGGGTTCAGTGTTGGGGTTCAGTTTTGGTGTTCTGCATTGGGAGTGCAGTGTTGGGGTTCAGTGGCAGTGTTCAGTGTTGTGGGGTTCAGTGTTGAGAATCTGTGTTGTGGGTTTTGTGTTGGTGGTTCAGTGCTGGGGTCAGTGTTGGGGTCCAGTGTGGGGGTTCAGCGCAGGAGTTCAGTGCTGGGGGTTCAGTGCTGGGGGTCAGTATTGGGGTTTCAGTGTTAGGGTTCAGTGTTCAGGGTTAGTGTTGGGGTTCAGTGCTATGGCTCGGTGTTGGGGTTCAGTGGTGGGGGGTTCAGTGTTGGGGGGTCAGTGTTGGTGTTCAGTGTTGGGGTTTAATGTTGGGGTTCAGTGTTGGACTGGTCCGTTTTGGGGGTTCAGTGTTGGGTGTTCATTGTTGGGGGTTCAGTGTTGGGGATTCAGTGTTGGGGGTTCAATGTTGGGTTTAGTGTTGGGGGTCAGTGTTGGGGTGTTCAGTGTTGGGGGTCGGTGTTTGGGGGTGTCAGTGTTGGGGTTCAGTGTTGGGGGTTCGCTGTTGTGGGTTCAACTTTGGGGTTCAGTGTTAGGGTTCGGTGCTGGGGTTCGGTGTTGGGGTTCAGTGGTGGGGGTTCAGTGTTGGGGTTCAGTGTTAGGGTTCAGTGTTGGGGTTCAGCGTTAGGGGCTCAGTTTTGGGGTCCCATGTCGGGGTTCTGTGTTGGGGGTCCAGTGTTGGGTTTCAGTATTAGGGTTCAGTGCTGGGGTCCAGTGCTGGTGTTCAGTGCTATGGCTCGGTGTTGGGTGTTCAGTGTTGGGGTTCAGTGTTGGGATTCAGTGTTGGGGGTTCAGTGTTGGGTGTTTTGTGTTGGTGGTTCAGTGTTGGGGGTTCAGTGCTGGGGTCCAGTGTTGGGGTTCAGTGTTGGGGTTCAGTTTTGATGTTCAGCATTGGGAGTTCAGTGGTGGGGTTCAGTGGTGGCGTTCGGTGTTGGGGTTCATTGGTGGTGATTCGGTTTTGGGGTTCAGTAGTGGGGGTCAGTGTTGGGGTTCACTGTTTGGGTCCAGCGTTAGGGACTCAGTGTTGGGGGTTCAGTGTTGGGAATCAGCGTTGGTGGTTCTGTGTTGAGCGTTTTGTGTTGGTGGTTCAGTGTTGGGGGTTCAGTGCTGGGGTTCAGTGTTGGGGTCCAGTGTTGGGGTTCAGTGCGGGAGTTCAGTGCTGGGGTTCAGTGCTGGGGGTCCAGTGTTGGGGTTCAGTATTGGGGGTTCGGCGTTAGGTTTCAGTGTTCAGGGTTAGTGTTGGGGTTCAGAGCTATGGCTCGGTGTTGGGGTTCAGTGATGGGGGTTCAGTGTTGGGGGGTTCAGTGTTGGGAATCAGTGTTGGGCTTCATTGTTGGGGGTTGTGTGGTGGTGGTCCAGTGTTGGGGGTTCAGTGTTGGGGTTCAGTGTTGGGGTCCAGTGTGGGGGTTCAGTGAGGGTGTTCAGTGCTGGGATTCACTCTTGTGGGTTCAGTGGTGGGGTTCAGTGCTGGGAGGTCAGTGCTGGGGTTCAGTGTTGGGTGTTCAGTGTTGGGGTTCAGTGTTGGTGCTCAGCATTGGGAGTTCAGTGTTGGGGTTCAGTGTTGGGGTTCATTGGTGGGGTTCATTGGTGGGGGTTCGGTGTTGGGGTTCAGTGTTGGGTGCCAGTGTTGGGGTTCATTGGTGGGGTTCATTGGTGGCGGTTCGGTGTTGGGGTTCAGTGTTGGGGATTCAGTGTTGGGGTTCAGTATTGGGGTTCAATTTTGGGGATTCAGTGTTGGCGGTTCAGTGTCGGGGATTCAGTGTTGGGGTTCAGTGTTGGGGTTCAGTGTTGGGTGTTCAGTGTTGGGGTTCAGTGTTGGGCGTTTGTCAGCATTGGGGGGGTCAGTGTTGATGTGTTCAGTGTTGGGGGTTCAGTGTCGGGGCTGGTCAGTGTTTGGGGTTCAGTGTTTGGGGGTTCAGTGTTGGTGTTCAGTGTTGGGGTTTAATGTTGGGGTTCAGTGTTGGACTGGTCCGTTTTGGGGGTTCAGTGTTGGGTGTTCATTGTTGGGGGTTCAGTGTTGGGGATTCAGTGTTGGGGGTTCAATGTTGGGTTTAGTGTTGGGGGTCAGTGTTGGGGTGTTCAGTGTTGGGGGTCGGTGTTTGGGGGTGTCAGTGTTGGGGTTCAGTGTTTGGGGTTCGGTGTTGGGGGTTCAACTTTGGGGTTCAGTGTTAGGGTTCGGTGCTGGGTTCGGTGTTGGGGTTCAGTGGTGGGGGTTCAGTGTTGGGGTTCAGTGTTAGGGTTCAGTGTTGGGTTTCAGCGTTAGGGGCTCAGTTTTGGGGTCCCATGTCGGGGTTCTGTGTTGGGGGTCCAGTGTTGGGTTTCAGTATTAGGGTTCAGTGCTGGGGTCCAGTGCTGGTGTTCAGTGCTATGGCTCGGTGTTGGGTGTTCAGTGTTGGGGTTCAGTGTTGGGGGTTCAGTGTTGGTGGTTCAGTATTGGGGGTTTTGTGTTGGTGGTTCAGTGTTGGGGGTTCAGTGCTGGGGTCCAGTGTGGGGTTCAGTGGTGGGGTTCAGTGCTGGGAGGTCAGTGCTGGGGTTCAGTGTTGGGTGTTCAGTGTTGGGGTTCAGTGTTGGTGCTCAGCATTGGGAGTTCAGTGTTGGGGTTCAGTGTTGGGGTTCATTGGTGCGGTTCATTGGTGGGGGTTCGGTGTTGGGGTTCATTGTTGGGTGCCAGTGTTGGGGTTCATTGGTGGGGTTCATTGGTGGCGGTTCGGTGTTGGGGTTCAGTGTTGGGGGTTCAGTGTTGGGGTTCAGTATTGGGGTTCAATTTTGGGGATTCAGTGTTGGCGGTTCAGTGTCGGGGATTCAGTGTTGGGGTTCAGTGTTGGGCGTTTGTCAGCATTGGGGGGTCAGTGTTGATGTGTTCAGTGTTGGGGGTTCAGTGTCGGGGCTGGTCAGTGTTTGGGGTTCAGTGTTTGGGGGTTCAGTGTTGGTGTTCAGTGTTGGGGTTTAATGTTGGGGTTCAGTGTTGGACTGGTCCGTTTTGGGGGTTCAGTGTTGGGTGTTCATTGTTGGGGGTTCAGTGTTGGGGATTCAGTGTTGGGGGTTCAATGTTGGGTTTAGTGTTGGGGGTCAGTGTTGGGGTGCTCAGTGTTGGGGGTCGGTGTTTGGGGGTGTCAGTGTTGGGGTTCAGTGTTGGGGGTTCGCTGTTGTGGGTTCAACTGTGGGGTTCAGTGTTAGGGTTCGGTGCTGGGGTTCAGTGGTAAGGGTTCAGTGTTGGGGTTCAGTGTTAGGGTTCAGTGTTGGGGTTCAGCGTTATGGGCTCAGTTTTGGGGTCCCATGTCGGGGTTCTGTGTTGGGGGTCCAGTGTTGGGTTTCAGTATTGGGGTTCAGTGTTGGGAATCAGTGTTGGTGGTTCAGTATTGGGGGTTTTGTGTTGGTGGTTCAGTGTTGGGGGTTCAGTGCTGGGGCCCAGTGTGGGGTTCAGTGTTGTATGTTCAGTGTTGGGGTTCAGTGTTGGGTCCATTGGTGAGGGTTCGGTGTTGGGGGCCAGTGTTGGGATTCGCTGTTGGGGTTCAGTGCTAGGGGCTCGGTGTTGCAGGTTCAGTGTTGTGGTTCAGTGGCAGTGTTCAGTGTTGGGGGTTCAGTGTTGGGGTTCAGTGTCAGGGTTTTGTGCTGGGGTAAGTATTGGGGGTTCAGCGTTAGGGTTCAGTGTTCAAGGTTTAGCGTTGGGGTTGAGTGCTATGACTCGGTGTTGGGGTTCAGTGGGGGGTTCAGTGTTGGGGTTCAGTGTTGTGTGTTCAGTGCTGGGGTTCATTGGTGGGGGTTCGGTGTTGAGATTCAGTGTTGGGGGTCAGTGTTGGGGTTCACCGTTTGGGTTCAGCTTTAGGGGTTCAGTGATGGGGGTTCAGTGTTGGGAATCAGTGTTGGTGGTTCAGTGTTGGGGGTTTTGTGTTGGTGGTTCAGTGTTGGGGGTTCAGTGCTGGGGTTCAGTGTTGGGGTCCAGTGTGGGGGTTCAGTGTTGGGGTTCAGTGCTGGGGTCCAGTGCTGATGTTCAGTGCTGTGGCTCGTTGTTGGGTGTTCAGTGTTGGGGTTCAGTGTTGGGCGTTCAGTGTTGGGGTTCAGTGTTGGTGCTCAGCATTGGGAGTTCAGTGTTGGGGTTCAGTGTTGTGTGTCCAGTGTTGGGGTTCATTGGTGGGGTTCATTGGTGGGGGTTCGGTGTTGGGGGTTCAGTGTTGGGCGCCAGTGTTGGGGTTCACTGTTGGGGGTCAGTGTTAGGGGCTCGGTGTTGGGGGTTCAGTGTTGGTGTTCAGTGTCAGGGTTCAGTGCTGGGGGTCAGTATTGGTGGTTCAGCGTTAGGTTCAGTGTTCAAGGTTTAGTGTTGGGGTTCAGTGCTATGACTCGGTGTTGGGGTTCAGTGGGGGTTCAGTGTCGGTGATCCAGCGTTGGTGGGTTCACTGTCGGGGTTCAGTGTTGGGGTCCAGTGTGGGGGTTCAATGTTGGGTTCAGTGCTGGGGTTCACTCTTGCGGGTTCAGTGTTGGAGTTCAGTGCTGGGAGGTCAGTGATGGGGTTCAGTGTTGGGGTCCAGTGTGGGGGTCCAGTGTTGGGGTTCAGTGCGGGAGTTCAGTGCTGGGGTTCAGTGTTGGGGTTCAGTGATGGGCGGTCAGTGATTGGGTTCAGTGTTGGGGTCCAGTGTGGTGGTCCAGTTTTGGGGTTCAGTGCGGGAGTTCAGTGCTGGGGTTCAGTGTTGGTGTTCAGTGTTGGTGTTCAGCATTGGGAGTTCAGTGTTGGGGTTCAGTGGCAGTGTTCAGTGTTGTGGGGTTCAGTGTTGAGAATATGTGTTGTGGTTTCAGTGTTGGGGTTTAATGTTGGGGTTCAGTGTTGGGCTGGTCAGTTTTGGGGGGGTCAGTGTTGGGTGTTCATTGTTGGGCGTTCAGTGTTTGGGGATTCAGTGTTGGGGTTCAATGTTGGGTTTAGTGTTGGGGTTAGTGTTGGGGTGTTCAGTGTTGTGGGTTCAACTTTGGGGTTCAGTTTTAGGGTTCAGTGCTGAGGTTCGGTGTTGGGGTTCAGTGGTGGGATTTCGGTGTTGGGGTTCAGTGTTGGGGTTCAGTGTTAGGGTTCAGTGTTGGGGTTCAGCGTTAGGGGCTCAGTGTTGGGGTTCCATTTCGGTGTTCTGTGTTGGGGGTCCAGTGTTGGGTTTCAGTATTAGGGTTCAGTGCTGGTGTCCAGTGCTGGTGTTCAGTGCTATGGTTCGGTGTTGGGGGTTCAGTGTTGGGGTACAGTGTTGGGGTTCAGTGATGGGGGGTTCAGTGTTGGGAATCAGTGTTGGTGGTTCAGTGTTGGGGGTTTTGTGTTGGTGGTTCAGTGTTGGGGTTTCAGTGCTGGTGTCCAGTGTGGGGGTTCAGTGTTGGGGTTCAGTGCGGGAGTTCAGTGCCGGGGTTCATTGTTGGGGTTCAGTGTTGGTGTTCAGCATTGGGAGTTCAGTGGTGGGGTTCAGTGTTGGGAGGTCAGTGCTGGGGTTCAGTGTTGGGTGTTCAGCGGTGGGGTTCAGTGTTGGGGTTCAGCAATGGGAGTTCAGTGTTGGGGTTCAGTGTTGTATGTTCAGTGTTGGGGTCCATTGGTGGGGGTTCGGTGTTGGGGGCCAGTGTTGGGGTTCACTGTTGGGGTTTAGCGCTAGGGGCTCGGTGTTGCGGGTTCAGTGTTGTGGTTCAGTGGCAGTGTTCAGTGTTGCGGGTTCAGTGTTGGGGTTCAGTGTCAGGGTTTTGTGATGGGGTCAGTATTGGGGGTTCAGCGTTAGGGTTCAGTGTTCAAGGTTTAGTGTTGGGGTTGAGTGCTATGACTCGGTGTTGGGGTTCAGTGGGGGTTCAGTGTTGGGGTTCAGTATGGGGGTTCAGTGTTGGGGGGTTCACTGTTGGGGTTTATGTGTTGGTGGTTCAGTGTTGGGGTCCAGTGTGGGGTTCAGTGTTGGGGGTTCATTTTTGAGACTGGTCAGTGTTGGGGTTCAGTTTTGGGGTTCAGTGGTGGGGTTCAGTATTGGGGTTCAATTTTGGGGATTCAGTGTTGGGGGTTCAGTGTTGGGGTTCAGTGTTGAGTGTTCAGTGTTGGGGTTCAGTGTTGGACGTTTGTCAGCGTTGGGGGGTCAGTGTTGATGTGTTCAGTGTTGGGGGTTCAGTGTCGGGGCTGGTCAGTGTTGGGGGTTCATTGTTTGGGGGTTCAGTGTTTGGGGTTCAGTGTTGTGGTTTCAGTGTTGGGGTTTAATGTTGGGGTTTAGTGTTGGGCTGGTCAGTTTTGGGGGTGTCAGTGTTGGGTGTTCATTGTTGGGCGTTCAGTGTTGGGGGATTCAGTGTTGGGATTCAATGTTGGGTTTAGTGTTGGGGGTTAGTGTTGGGGTGTTCAGTGTTGGGGATTCGGTGTTGTGGGCTCAACTTTGGGGTTCAGTTTTAGGGTTCAGTGCTGGGGTTCGGTGTTGGGGTACAGTGGTGGGATTTCGGTGTTGGGGTTCAGTGTTAGGGTTCAGTGTTGGGGTTCAGCGTTAGGGGCTCAGTGTTGGGGTTCAATTTCGGGGTTCTGTGTTGGGGGTCCAGTGTTGGGTTCCAGTATTAGGGTTCAGTGCTGGGGTCCAGTGATGGTGTTCAGTGCTATGGCTCGGTGTTGGGGGTTCAGTGTTGGGGTTCAGTGATGGGGGTTCAGTGTTGGGAATCAGTGTTGGTGGTTCAGTGTTGGGGGTTTTGTGTTGGTGGTTCAGTGTTGGGGGTTCTGTGCTGGGGTCCAGTGTGGGGGTTCAGTGTTGGGGTTCAGCACGGGAGTTCAGTGCTGGGGTTCAGTGCTGGGGTTCAGTGTTGGGTGTTCAGCGGTGGGGTTCAGTGTTGGGGTTCAGCAATGGGAGTTCAGTGTTGGGGTTCAGTGTTGTATGTTCAGTGTTGGGGTTCAGTGTTGGGTCCATTGGTGGGGGTTCGGTGTTGGGGGCCAGTGTTGGGGTTCGCTGTTGGGGTTCAGTGCTAGGGGCTCGGTGTTGCAGGTTCAGTGTTGTGGTTCAGTGGCAGTGTTCAGTGTTGGGGGTTCAGTGTTGGGGTTCAGTGTCAGGGTTTTGTGCTGGGGTAAGTATTGGGGGTTCAGCGTTAGGGTTCAGTGTTCAAGGTTTAGCGTTGGGGTTGAGTGCTATGACTCGGTGTTGGGGTTCAGTGGGGGGTTCAGTGTTGGGGTTCAGTGTTGTGTGTTCAGTGCTGGGGTTCATTGGTGGGGGTTCGGTGTTGAGATTCAGTGTTGGGGGTCAGTGTTGGGGTTCACCGTTTGGGTTCAGCTTTAGGGGTTCAGTGATGGGGGTTCAGTGTTGGGAATCAGTGTTGGTGGTTCAGTGTTGGGGGTTTTATGTTGGTGGTTCAGTGTTGGGGGTTCAGTGCTGGGGGTTCAATGTTGGGTTCAGTGCTGGGGTTCACTCTTGCGGGTTCAGTGTTGGGGTTCAGTGCTGGGAGGACAGTGATGGGGTTCAGTGTTGGGGTCCAGTGTGGGGGTCCAGTGTTCGGGTTCAGTGCGGAAGTTCAGTGCTGGGGTTCAGTGTTGGGGTTCAGTGATGGGAGGTCAGTGATTGGGTTCAGTGTTGGGGTCCAGTGTGGTGGTCCTGTTTTGGGGTTCAGTGCGGGAGTTCAGTGCTGTGGTTCAGTGTTGGTGTTCAGTGTTGGTGTTCAGCATTGGGAGTTCAGTGTTGGGGTTCAGTGGCAGTGTTCAGTGTTGTGGGGTTCAGTGTTGAGAATATGTGTTGTGGTTTCAGTGTTGGGGTTTAATGTTGGGGTTCAGTGTTGGGCTGGTCAGTTTTTGGGGATTCAGTGTTGGGGTTCAATGTTGGGTTTAGTGTTGGGGTTAGTGTTGGGGTGTTCAGTGTTGGGGGTTCGGTGTTGTGGGTTCAACTTTGGGGTTCAGTTTTAGGGTTCAGTGCTGGGGTTCGGTGTTGGGGTTCAGTGGTGGGATTTCGGTGTTGGGGTTCAGTGTTAGGGTTCAGTGTTGGGGTTCAGCGTTAGGGGCTCAGTTTTGGGGTTCCATTTCGGGGTTCTGTGATGGGGGTCCAGTGTTGGGTTTCAGTATTAGGGTTCAGTGCTGGTGTCCAGTGCTGGTGTTCAGTGCTATGGTTCGGTGTTGGGGGTTCAGTGTTGGGGTACAGTGTTGGGGTTCAGTGATGGGGGGTTCAGTGTTGGGAATCGGTGTTGGTGGTTCAGTGTTGGGGGTTTTGTGTTGGTGGTTCAGTGTTGGGGTTTCAGTGCTGGTGTCCAGTGTGGGGGTTCAGTGTTGGGGTTCAGTGCGGGTGTTCAGTGCTGGGGTTCATTGTTGGGGTTCAGTCTTGGTGTTCAGCATTGGGAGTTCAGTGGTGGGGTTCAGTGTTGGGAGGTCAGTGCTGGGGTTCAGTATTGGGTGTTCAGCGGTGGGGTTCAGTGTTGGGGTTCAGCAATGGGAGTTCAGTGTTGGGGTTCAGTGTTGTATGTTCAGTGTTGGGGTCCATTGGTGGGGGTTCGGTGATGGGGGCCAGTGTTGGGGTTCACTGTTGGGGTTCAGTGCTAGGGGCTCGGTGTTGCGGGTTCAGTGTTGTGGTTCAGTGGCAGTGTTCAGTGTTGGGGGTTCAGTGTTGGGGTTCAGTGTCAGGGTTTTGTGATGGGGTCAGTATGGGGGGGTTCAGCGTTAGGGTTCAGTGTTCAAGGTTTAGTGTTGGGGTTCAGTGCTATGACTCGGTGTTGGGGTTCAGTGGGGGTTCAGTGTTGGGGTTCAGTGTGGGGGTTCAGTGTTGGGGGGTTCACTGTTGGGGTTTATGTGTTGGTGGTTCAGTGTTGGTGTCCAGTGTGGGGTTCAGTGTTGGGGGTTCATTTTTGAGACTGGTCAGTGTTGGGGTTCAGTGTTGGTGTCCAGTGTGGGGTTCAGTGTTGGGGGTTCATTTTTGAGACTGGTCAGTGTTGGGGTTCAGTTTTGGGGTTCAGTGTTGGGGTTCAGTATTGGGGTTCAATTTTGGGGATTCAGTGTTGGGGGTTCAGTGTTGGGGTTCAGTGTTGGGGTTCAGTGTTGGGCGTTTGTCAGCGTTGGGGGGTCAGTGTTGATGTGTTCAGTGTTGGGGGTTCAGTGTCGGGGCTGGTCAGTGTTGGGGGTTCATTGTTTGGGGGTTCAGTGTTGGGGTTCAGTGTTGTGGTTTCAGTGTTGGGGTTTAATGTTGGGGTTTATTGTTGGGCTGGTCAGTTTTGGGGGTGTCAGTGTTGGGTGTTCATTGTTGGGCGTTCAGTGTTGGGGGATTCAGTGTTGGGATTCAATGTTGGGTTTAGTGTTGGGGGTTAGTGTTGGGGTGTTCAGTTTTGGGGGTTCGGTGTTGTGGGTTCAACTTTGGGGTTCAGTTTTAGGGTTCAGTGCTGGGGTTCGGTGTTGGGGTTCAGTGGTGGGATTTCGGTGTTGGGGTTCAGTGTTAGGGTTCAGTGTTGGGGTTCAGCGTTAGGGGCTCAGTGTTGGGGTTCAATTTCGGGGTTCTGTGTTGGGGGTCCAGTGTTGGGTTTCAGTATTAGGGTTCAGTGCTGGGGTCCAGTGCTGGTGTTCAGTGCTATGGCTCGGTGTTGGGGGTTCAGTGTTGGGGTTCAGTGATGGGGGTTCAGTGTTGGGAATCAGTGTTGGTGGTTCAGTGTTGGGGGTTTTGTGTTGGTGGTTCAGTGTTGGGGGTTCTGTGCTGGGGTCCAGTGTGGGGGTTCAGTGTTGGGGTTCAGCACGGGAGTTCAGTGCTGGGGTTCAGTGTTGGGGTTCAGTGTTGGTGTTCAGCATTGGGAGTTCAGTGGTGGGGTTCAGTGTTGGGAGGTCAGTGCTGGGGTTCAGTGTTGGGTGTTCAGCGGTGGGGTTCAGTGTTGGGGTTCAGCAATGGGAGTTCAGTGTTGGGGTTCAGTGTTGTATGTTCAGTGTTGGGGTTCAGTGTTGGGTCCATTGGTGAGGGTTCGGTGTTGGGGGCCAGTGTTGGGATTCGCTGTTGGGGTTCAGTGCTAGGGGCTCGGTGTTGCAGGTTCAGTGTTGTGGTTCAGTGGCAGTGTTCAGTGTTGGGGGTTCAGTGTTGGGGTTCAGTGTCAGGGTTTTGTGCTGGGGTAAGTATTGGGGGTTCAGCGTTAGGGTTCAGTGTTCAAGGTTTAGCGTTGGGGTTGAGTGCTATGACTCGGTGTTGGGGTTCAGTGGGGGGTTCAGTGTTGGGGTTCAGTGTTGTGTGTTCAGTGCTGGGGTTCATTGGTGGGGGTTCGGTGTTGAGATTCAGTGTTGGGGGTCAGTGTTGGGGTTCACCGTTTGGGTTCAGCTTTAGGGGTTCAGTGATGGGGGTTCAGTGTTGGGAATCAGTGTTGGTGGTTCAGTGTTGGGGGTTTTGTGTTGGTGGTTCAGTGTTGGGGGTTCAGTGCTGGGGTTCAGTGTTGGGGTCCAGTGTGGGGGTTCAGTGTTGGGGTTCAGTGCTGGGGTCCAGTGCTGATGTTCAGTGCTGTGGCTCGTTGTTGGGTGTTCAGTGTTGGGTTCAGTGTTGGGCGTTCAGTGTTGGGGTTCAGTGTTGGTGCTCAGCATTGGGAGTTCAGTGTTGGGGTTCAGTGTTGTGTGTCCAGTGTTGGGGTTCATTGGTGGGGTTCATTGGTGGGGGTTCGGTGTTGGGGGTTCAGTGTTGGGCGCCAGTGTTGGGGTTCACTGTTGGGGGTCAGTGTTAGGGGCTCGGTGTTGGGGGTTCAGTGTTGGTGTTCAGTGTCAGGGTTCAGTGCTGGGGGTCAGTATTGGTGGTTCAGCGTTAGGTTCAGTGTTCAAGGTTTAGTGTTGGGGTTCAGTGCTATGACTCGGTGTTGGGGTTCAGTGGGGGTTCAGTGTCGGTGATCCAGCGTTGGTGGGTTCACTGTCGGGGTTCAGTGTTGGGGTCCAGTGTGGGGGTTCAATGTTGGGTTCAGTGCTGGGGTTCACTCTTGCGGGTTCAGTGTTGGAGTTCAGTGCTGGGAGGTCAGTGATGGGGTTCAGTGTTGGGGTCCAGTGTGGGGGTCCAGTGTTGGGGTTCAGTGCGGGAGTTCAGTGCTGGGGTTCAGTGTTGGGGTTCAGTGATGGGCGGTCAGTGATTGGGTTCAGTGTTGGGGTCCAGTGTGGTGGTCCAGTTTTGGGGTTCAGTGCGGGAGTTCAGTGCTGGGGTTCAGTGTTGGTGTTCAGTGTTGGTGTTCAGCATTGGGAGTTCAGTGTTGGGGTTCAGTGGCAGTGTTCAGTGTTGTGGGGTTCAGTGTTGAGAATATGTGTTGTGGTTTCAGTGTTGGGGTTTAATGTTGGGGTTCAGTGTTGGGCTGGTCAGTTTTGGGGGGGTCAGTGTTGGGTGTTCATTGTTGGGCGTTCAGTGTTTGGGGATTCAGTGTTGGGGTTCAATGTTGGGTTTAGTGTTGGGGTTAGTGTTGGGGTGTTCAGTGTTGTGGGTTCAACTTTGGGGTTCAGTTTTAGGGTTCAGTGCTGAGGTTCGGTGTTGGGGTTCAGTGGTGGGATTTCGGTGTTGGGGTTCAGTGTTGGGGTTCAGTGTTAGGGTTCAGTGTTGGGGTTCAGCGTTAGGGGCTCAGTGTTGGGGTTCCATTTCGGTGTTCTGTGTTGGGGGTCCAGTGTTGGGTTTCAGTATTAGGGTTCAGTGCTGGTGTCCAGTGCTGGTGTTCAGTGCTATGGTTCGGTGTTGGGGGTTCAGTGTTGGGGTACAGTGTTGGGGTTCAGTGATGGGGGGTTCAGTGTTGGGAATCAGTGTTGGTGGTTCAGTGTTGGGGGTTTTGTGTTGGTGGTTCAGTGTTGGGGTTTCAGTGCTGGTGTCCAGTGTGGGGGTTCAGTGTTGGGGTTCAGTGCGGGAGTTCAGTGCCGGGGTTCATTGTTGGGGTTCAGTGTTGGTGTTCAGCATTGGGAGTTCAGTGGTGGGGTTCAGTGTTGGGAGGTCAGTGCTGGGGTTCAGTGTTGGGTGTTCAGCGGTGGGGTTCAGTGTTGGGGTTCAGCAATGGGAGTTCAGTGCTGGGGTTCAGTGTTGTATGTTCAGTGTTGGGGTCCATTGGTGGGGGTTCGGTGTTGGGGGCCAGTGTTGGGGTTCACTGTTGGGGTTCAGCGCTAGGGGCTCGGTGTTGCGGGTTCAGTGTTGTGGTTCAGTGGCAGTGTTCAGTGTTGCGGGTTCAGTGTTGGGGTTCAGTGTCAGGGTTTTGTGATGGGGTCAGTATTGGGGGTTCAGCGTTAGGGTTCAGTGTTCAAGGTTTAGTGTTGGCGTTGAGTGCTATGACTCGGTGTTGGGGTTCAGTGGGGGTTCAGTGTTGGGGTTCAGTATGGGGGTTCAGTGTTGGGGGGTTCACTGTTGGGGTTTATGTGTTGGTGGTTCAGTGTTGGGGTCCAGTGTGGGGTTCAGTGTTGGGGGTTCATTTTTGAGACTGGTCAGTGTTGGGGTTCAGTTTTGGGGTTCAGTGGTGGGGTTCAGTATTGGGGTTCAATTTTGGGGATTCAGTGTTGGGGGTTCAGTGTTGGGGTTCAGTGTTGAGTGTTCAGTGTTGGGGTTCAGTGTTGGACGTTTGTCAGCGTTGGGGGGTCAGTGCTGATGTGTTCAGTGTTGGGGGTTCAGTGTCGGGGCTGGTCAGTGTTGGGGGTTCATTGTTTGGGGGTTCAGTGTTTGGGGTTCAGTGTTGTGGTTTCAGTGTTGGGGTTTAATGTTGGGGTTTAGTGTTGGGCTGGTCAGTTTTGGGGGTGTCAGTGTTGGGTGTTCATTGTTGGGCGTTCAGTGTTGGGGGATTCAGTGTTGGGATTCAATGTTGGGTTTAGTGTTGGGGGTTAGTGTTGGGGTGTTCAGTGTTGGGGATTCGGTGTTGTGGGCTCAACTTTGGGGTTCAGTTTTAGGGTTCAGTGCTGGGGTTCGGTGTTGGGGTACAGTGGTGGGATTTCGGTGTTGGGGTTCAGTGTTAGGGTTCAGTGTTGGGGTTCAGCGTTAGGGGCTCAGTGTTGGGGTTCAATTTCGGGGTTCTGTGTTGGGGGTCCAGTGTTGGGTTCCAGTATTAGGGTTCAGTGCTGGGGTCCAGTGATGGTGTTCAGTGCTATGGCTCGGTGTTGGGGGTTCAGTGTTGGGGTTCAGTGATGGGGGTTCAGTGTTGGGAATCAGTGTTGGTGGTTCAGTGTTGGGGGTTTTGTGTTGGTGGTTCAGTGTTGGGGGTTCTGTGCTGGGGTCCAGTGTGGGGGTTCAGTGTTGGGGTTCAGCACGGGAGTTCAGTGCTGGGGTTCAGTGCTGGGGTTCAGTGTTGGGTGTTCAGCGGTGGGGTTCAGTGTTGGGGTTCAGCAATGGGAGTTCAGTGTTGGGGTTCAGTGTTGTATGTTCAGTGTTGGGGTTCAGTGTTGGGTCCATTGGTGGGGGTTCGGTGTTGGGGGCCAGTGTTGGGGTTCGCTGTTGGGGTTCAGTGCTAGGGGCTCGGTGTTGCAGGTTCAGTGTTGTGGTTCAGTGGCAGTGTTCAGTGTTGGGGGTTCAGTGTTGGGGTTCAGTGTCAGGGTTTTGTGCTGGGGTAAGTATTGGGGGTTCAGCGTTAGGGTTCAGTGTTCAAGGTTTAGCGTTGGGGTTGAGTGCTATGACTCGGTGTTGGGGTTCAGTGGGGGGTTCAGTATTGGGGTTCAGTGTTGTGTGTTCAGTGCTGGGGTTCATTGGTGGGGGTTCGGTGTTGAGATTCAGTGTTGGGGGTCAGTGTTGGGGTTCACCGTTTGGGTTCAGCTTTAGGGGTTCAGTGATGGGGGTTCAGTGTTGGGAATCAGTGTTGGTGGTTCAGTGTTGGGGGTTTTATGTTGGTGGTTCAGTGTTGGGGGTTCAGTGCTGGGGTTCAGTGCTGGGGTCCAGTGTGGGGGTTCAGTGTTGGGGTTCAGTGCTGGGGTCCAGTGCTGATGTTCAGTGCTGTGGCTCGGTGTTGGGTGTTCAGTGTTGGGGTTCAGTGTTGGGCGTTCAGTGTTGGGGTTCAGTGTTGGTGCTCAGCATTGGGAGTTCAGTGTTGGGGTTCAGTGTTGTGTGTCCAGTGTTGGGGTTCATTGGTGGGGTTCATTGGTGGGGGTTCGGTGTTGGGGGTTCAGTGTTGGGCGCCAGTGTTGGGGTTCACTGTTGGGGGTCAGTGTTAGGGGCTCGGTGTTGGGGGTTCAGTGTTGGTGTTCAGTGTCAGGGTTCAGTGCTGGGGGTCAGTATTGGTGGTTCAGCGTTAGGTTCAGTGTTCAAGGTTTAGTGTTGGGGTTCAGTGCTATGACTCGGTGTTGGGGTTAAGTGGGGGTTCAGTGTTGGTGATCCAGCGTTGGTGGGTTCACTGTCGGGGTTCAGTGTTGGGGTCCAGTGTGGGGGTTCAATGTTGGGTTCAGTGCTGGGGTTCACTCTTGCGGGTTCAGTGTTGGGGTTCAGTGCTGGGAGGTCAGTGATGGGGTTCAGTGTTGGGGTCCAGTGTGGGGGTCCAGTGTTGGGGTTCAGTGCGGGAGTTCAGTGCTGGGGTTCAGTGTTGGGGTTCAGTGATGGGAGGTCAGTGATTGGGTTCAGTGTTGGGGTCCAGTGTGGTGGTCCAGTTTTGGGGTTCAGTGCGGGAGTTCAGTGCTGGGGTTCAGTGTTGGTGTTCAGTTTTGGTGTTCAGCATTGGGAGTTCAGTGTTGGGGTTCAGTGGCAGTGTTCAGTGTTGTGGGGTTCAGTGTTGAGAATATGTGTTGTGGTTTCAGTGTTGGGGTTTAATGTTGGGGTTCAGTGTTGGGCTGGTCAGTTTTGGGGGGGGTCAGTGTTGGGTGTTCATTGTTGGGCGTTCAGTGTTTGGGGATTCAGTGTTGGGGTTCAATGTTGGGTTTAGTGTTGGGGTTAGTGTTGGGGTGTTCAGTGTTGTGGGTTCAACTTTGGGGTTCAGTTTTAGGGTTCAGTGCTGAGGTTCGGTGTTGGGGTTCAGTGGTGGGATTTCGGTGTTGGGGTTCAGTGTTGGGGTTCAGTGTTAGGGTTCAGTGTTGGGGTTCAGCGTTAGGGGCTCAGTGTTGGGGTTCCATTTCGGGGTTCTGTGTTGGGGGTCCAGTGTTGGGTTTCAGTATTAGGGTTCAGTGCTGGTGTCCAGTGCTGGTGTTCAGTGCTATGGTTCGGTGTTGGGGGTTCAGTGTTGGGGTACAGTGTTGGGGTTCAGTGATGGGGGGTTCAGTGTTGGGAATCAGTGTTGGTGGTTCAGTGTTGGGGGTTTTGTGTTGGTGGTTCAGTGTTGAGGTTTCAGTGCTGGTGTCTAGTGTGGGGGTTCAGTGCGGGAGTTCAGTGCTGGGGTTCATTGTTGGGGTTCAGTGTTGGTGTTCAGCATTGTGAGTTCAGTGGTGGGGTTCAGTGTTGGGAGGTCAGTGCTGGGGTTCAGTGTTGGGTGTTCAGCGGTGGGGTTCAGTGTTGGGGTTCAGCAATGGGAGTTCAGTGTTGGGGTTCAGTGTTGTATGTTCAGTGTTGGGGTCCATTGGTGGGGTTCGGTGTTGGGGGCCAGTTTTGGGGTTCACTGTTGGGGTTCAGCGCTAGGGGCTCGGTGTTGCGGGTTCAGTGTTGTGGTTCAGTGGCAGTGTTCAGTGTTGCGGGTTCAGTGTTGGGGTTCAGTGTCAGGGATTTGTGATGGGGTCAGTATTGGGGGTTCAGCGTTAGGGTTCAGTGTTCAAGGTTTAGTGTTGGGGTTGAGTGCTATGACTCGGTGTTGGGGTTCGGTGGGGGTTCAGTGTTGGGGTTCAGTGTTGGGGGGTTCACTGTTGGGGTTTATGTGTTGGTGGTTCAGTGTTGGGGTCCAGTGTGGGGTTCAGTGTTGGGGGTTCATTTTTGAGACTGGTCAGTGTTGGGGTTCAGTGTTGGTGGTTCAGTGTTGGGGGTTTTGTGTTGGTGGTTCAGTGTTGGGGGTTCTGTGCTGGGGTCCAGTGTGGGGGTTCAGTGTTGGGGTTCAGCACGGGAGTTCAGTGCTGGGGTTCAGTGCTGGGGTTCAGTGTTGGGTGTTCAGCGGTGGGGTTCAGTGTTGGGGTTCAGCAATGGGAGTTCAGTGTTGGGGTTCAGTGTTGTATGTTCAGTGTTGGGGTTCAGTGTTGGGTCCATTGGTGGGGGTTCGGTGTTGGGGGCCAGTGTTGGGGTTCGCTGTTGGGGTTCAGTGCTAGGGGCTCGGTGTTGCAGGTTCAGTGTTGTGGTTCAGTGGCAGTGTTCAGTGTTGGGGGTTCAGTGTTGGGGTTCAGTGTTCAAGGTTTAGTGTTGGGGTTGAGTGCTATGACTCGGTGTTGGGGTTCAGTGGGGGGTTCAGTGTTGGGGTTCAGTGTTGTGTGTTCAGTGCTGGGGTTCATTGGTGGGGGTTCGGTGTTGAGATTCAGTGTTGGGGGTCAGTGTTGGGGTTCACCGTTTGGGTTCAGCTTTAGGGGTTCAGTGATGGGGGTTCAGTGTTGGGAATCAGTGTTGGTGGTTCAGTGTTGGGGGTTTTATGTTGGTGGTTCAGTGTTGGGGGTTCAGTGCTGGGGTTCAGTGTTGGGGTCCAGTGTGGGGGTTCAGTGTTGGGGTTCAGTGCTGGGGTCCAGTGCTGATGTTCAGTGCTGTGGCTCGGTGTTGGGTGTTCAGTGTTGGGGTTCAGTGTTGGGCGTTCAGTGTTGGGGTTCAGTGTTGGTGCTCAGCATTGGGAGTTCAGTGTTGGGGTTCAGTGTTGTGTGTCCAGTGTTGGGGTTCATTGGTGGGGTTCATTGGTGGGGGTTCGGTGTTGGGGGTTCAGTGTTGGGCGCCAGTGTTGGGGTTCACTGTTGGGGGTCAGTGTTAGGGGCTCGGTGTTGGGGGTTCAGTGTTGGTGTTCAGTGTCAGGGTTCAGTGCTGGGGGTCAGTATTGGTGGTTCAGCGTTAGGTTCAGTGTTCAAGGTTTAGTGTTGGGGTTCAGTGCTATGACTCGGTGTTGGGGTTAAGTGGGGGTTCAGTGTTGGTGATCCAGCGTTGGTGGGTTCACTGTCGGGGTTCAGTGTTGGGGTCCAGTGTGGGGGTTCAATGTTGGGTTCAGTGCTGGGGTTCACTCTTGCGGGTTCAGTGTTGGGGTTCAGTGCTGGGAGGTCAGTGATGGGGTTCAGTGTTGGGGTCCAGTGTGGGGGTCCAGTGTTGGGGTTCAGTGCGGGAGTTCAGTGCTGGGGTTCAGTGTTGGGGTTCAGTGATGGGAGGTCAGTGATTGGGTTCAGTGTTGGGGTCCAGTGTGGTGGTCCAGTTTTGGGGTTCAGTGCGGGAGTTCAGTGCTGGGGTTCAGTGTTGGTGTTCAGTTTTGGTGTTCAGCATTGGGAGTTCAGTGTTGGGGTTCAGTGGCAGTGTTCAGTGTTGTGGGGTTCAGTGTTGAGAATTTGTGTTGTGGTTTCAGTGTTGGGGTTTAATGTTGGGGTTCAGTGTTGGGCTGGTCAGTTTTGGGGGGGTCAGTGTTGGGTGTTCATTGTTGGGCGTTCAGTGTTTGGGGATTCAGTGTTGGGGTTCAATGTTGGGTTTAGTGTTGGGGTTAGTGTTGGGGTGTTCAGTGTTGTGGGTTCAACTTTGGGGTTCAGTTTTAGGGTTCAGTGCTGAGGTTCGGTGTTGGGGTTCAGTGGTGGGATTTCGGTGTTGGGGTTCAGTGTTAGGGGCTCAGTGTTGGGGTTCCATTTCGGGGTTCTGTGTTGGGGGTCCAGTGTTGGGTTTCAGTATTAGGGTTCAGTGCTGGTGTCCAGTGCTGGTGTTCAGTGCTATGGTTCGGTGTTGGGGGTTCAGTGTTGGGGTACAGTGTTGGGGTTCAGTGATGGGGGGTTCAGTGTTGGGAATCAGTGTTGGTGGTTCAGTGTTGGGGGTTTTGTGTTGGTGGTTCAGTGTTGGGGTTTCAGTGCTGGTGTCCAGTGTGGGGGTTCAGTGTTGGGGTTCAGTGCGGGAGTTCAGTGCTGGGGTTCATTGTTGGGGTTCAGTGTTGGTGTTCAGCATTGGGAGTTCAGTGGTGGGGTTCAGTGTTGGGAGGTCAGTGCTGGGGTTCAGTGTTGGGTGTTCAGCGGTGGGGTTCAGTGTTGGGGTTCAGCAATGGGAGTTCAGTGTTGGGGTTCAGTGTTGTATGTTCAGTGTTGGGGTCCATTGGTGGGGTTCGGTGTTGGGGGCCAGTTTTGGGGTTCACTGTTGGGGTTCAGCGCTAGGGGCTCGGTGTTGCGGGTTCAGTGTTGTGGTTCAGTGGCAGTGTTCAGTGTTGCGGGTTCAGTGTTGGGGTTCAGTGTCAGGGTTTTGTGATGGGGTCAGTATTGGGGGTTCAGCGTTAGGGTTCAGTGTTCAAGGTTTAGTGTTGGGGTTGAGTGCTATGACTCGGTGTTGGGGTTCAGTGGGGGTTCAGTGTTGGGGTTCAGTGTGGGGGTTCAGTGTTGGGGGGTTCACTGTTGGGGTTTATGTGTTGGTGGTTCAGTGTTGGGGTCCAGTGTGGGGTTCAGTGTTGGGGGTTCATTTTTGAGACTGGTCAGTGTTGGGGTTCAGTTTTGGGGTTCAGTGTTGGGGTTCAGTATTGGGGTTCAATTTTGGGGATTCGGTGTTGGGGTGTCAGTGTTGGGGTTCAGTGTTGGGTGTTCAGTGTTGGGGTTCAGTGTTGGGCGTTTGTCAGCGTTGGGGGGGTCAGTGTTGATGTGTTCAGTGTTGGGGGTTCAGTGTCGGGGCTGGTCAGTGTTGGGGGTTCATTGTTTGGGGGTTCAGTGTTGGGGTTCAGTGTTGTGGTTTCAGTATTGGGGTTTAATGTTGGGGTTTAGTGTTGGGCTGGTCAGTTTTGGGGGTGTCAGTGTTGGGTGTTCATTGTTGGGCGTTCAGTGTTGGGGGATTCAGTGTTGGGATTCAATGTTGGGTTCAGTGTTGGGGGTTAGTGTTGGGGTGTTCAGTGTTGGGGATTCGGTGTTGTGGGCTCAACTTTGGGGTTCAGTTTTAGGGTTCAGTGCTGGGGTTCGGTGTTGGGGTACAGTGGTGGGATTTCGGTGTTGGGGTTCAGTGTTAGGGTTCAGTGTTGGGGTTCAGCGTTAGGGGCTCAGTGTTGGGGTTCAATTTCGGGGTTCTGTGTTGGGGGTCCAGTGTTGGGTTCCAGTATTAGGGTTCAGTGCTGGGGTCCAGTGCTGGTGTTCAGTGCTATGGCTCGGTGTTGGGGGTTCAGTGTTGGGGTTCAGTGATGGGGGTTCAGTGTTGGGAATCAGTGTTGGTGGTTCAGTGTTGGGGGTTTTGTGTTGGTGGTTCAGTGTTGGGGGTTCTGTGCTGGGGTCCAGTGTGGGGGTTCAGTGTTGGGGTTCAGCACGGGAGTTCATTGCTGGGGTTCAGTGTTGGGTGTTCAGCGGTGGGGTTCAGTGTTGGGGTTCAGCAATGGGAGTTCAGTGTTGGGGTTCAGTGTTGTATGTTCAGTGTTGGGGTTCAGTGTTGGGTCCATTGGTGGGGGTTCGGTGTTGGGGGCCAGTGTTGGGGTTCGCTGTTGGGGTTCAGTGCTAGGGGCTCGGTGTTGCAGGTTCAGTGTTGTGGTTCAGTGGCAGTGTTCAGTGTTGGGGGTTCAGTGTTGGGGTTCAGTGTCAGGGTTTTGTGCTGGGGAAAGTATTGGGGGTTCAGCGTCAGGGTTCAGTGTTCAAGGTTTAGCGTTGGGGTTGAGTGCTATGACTCGGTGTTGGGGTTCAGTGGGGGGTTCAGTGTTGGGGTTCATTGGTGGGGGTTCGGTGTTGAGATTCAGTGTTGGGGGTCAGTGTTGGGGGATTCAGTGTTGTGGGCTCAACTTTGGGGTTCAGTTTTAGGGTTCAGTGCTGGGGTTCGGTGTTGGGGTACAGTGGTGGGATTTCGGTGTTGGGGTTCAGTGTTGGGGTTCAGTGTTAGGGTTCAGTGTTGGGGTTCAGCGTTAGGGGCTCAGTGTTGGGGTTCAATTTCGGGGTTCTGTGTTGGGGGTCCAGTGTTGGGTTCCAGTATTAGGGTTCAGTGCTGGGGTCCAGTGCTGGTGTTCAGTGCTATGGCTCGGTGTTGGGGGTTCAGTGTTGGGGTTCAGTGATGGGGGTTCAGTGTTGGGAATCAGTGTTGGTGGTTCAGTGTTGGGGGTTTTGTGTTGGTGGTTCAGTGTTGGGGGTTCTGTGCTGGGGTCCAGTGTGGGGGTTCAGTGTTGGGGTTCAGCACGGGAGTTCAGTGCTGGGGTTCAGTGTTGGGGTTCAGTGTTGGTGTTCAGCATTGGGAGTTCAGTGGTGGGGTTCAGTGTTGGGAGGTCAGTGCTGGGGTTCAGTGTTGGGTGTTCAGCGGTGGGGTTCAGTGTTGGGTTAAGCAATGGGAGTTCAGTGTTGGGGTTCAGTGTTGTATGTTTAGTGTTGGGGTTCAGTGTTGGGGTCCATTGGTGGGGGTTCGGTGTTGGGGGCCAGTGTTGGGGTTCGCTGTTGGGGTTCAGTGCTAGGGGCTCGGTGTTGCAGGTTCAGTGTTGTGGTTCAGTGGCAGTGTTCAGTGTTGGGGGTTCAGTGTTGGGGTTCAGTGTCAGGGTTTTGTGCTGGGGTCAGTATTGGGGGTTCAGCGTTAGGGTTCAGTGTTCAAGGTTTAGCGTTGGGGTTGAGTGCTATGACTCGGTGTTGGGGTTCAGTGGGGGGTTCGGTGTTGGGGTTCAGTGTACTGTGTTCAGTGCTGGGGTTCATTGGTGGGGGTTCGGTGTTGGTATTCAGTGTTGGGGGTCAGTGTTGGGGTTCACCGTTTGGGTTCAGCTTTAGGGGTTCAGTGATGGGGGTTCAGTGTTGGGAATCAGTGTTGGTGGTTCAGTGTTGGGGGTTTTGTGTTGGTGGTTCAGTGTTGGGGGTTCAGTGCTGGGGTTCAGTGTTGGGGTCCAGTGTGGGGGTTCAGTGTTGGGGTTCAGTGCTGGGGTCCAGTGTTGGTGTTCAGTGCTGTGGCTCGGTGTTGGGTGTTCAGTGTTGGGGTTCAGTGTTGGGCGTTCAGTGTTGGGGTTCAGTGTTGGTGCTCAGCATTGGGAGTTCAGTGTTGGGGTTCAGTGTTGTGTGTCCAGTGTTGGGGTTCATTGGTGGGGTTCATTGGTGGGGGTTCGGTGTTGGGGTTCAGTGTTGGGGGCCAGTGTTGGGGTTCACTGTTGGGGGTCAGTGTTCGGGGCTCGGTGTTGGGGGTTCAGTGTTGGTGTTCAGTGTCAGGGTTCAGTGCTGGGGGTCAGTATTGGTGGTTCAGCGTTAGGTTCAGTGTTCAAGGTTTAGTGTTGGGGTTCAGTGCTATGCCTCGGTGTTGGGGTTCAGTGGGGGTTCAGTGTTGGTGATTCAGCGTTGGTGGGTTCACTGTCGGGGTTCAGTGTTGGGGTCCAGTGTGGGGGTTCAATGTTGGGTTCAGTGCTGGGGTTCACTCTTGCGGGTTCAGTGTTGGGGTTCAGTGCTGGGAGGACAGTGATGGGGTTCAGTGTTGGGGTTCAGTGATGGGAGGTCAGTGATTGGGTTCAGTGTTGGGGTCCAGTGTGGTGGTCCAGTTTTGGGGTTCAGTGCGGGAGTTCAGTGCTGGGGTTCAGTGTTGGTGTTCAGTGTTGGTGTTCAGCATTGGGAGTTCAGTGTTGGGGTTCAGTGGCAGTGTTCAGTGTTGTGGGGTTCAGTGTTGAGAATATGTGTTGTGGTTTCAGTGTTGGGGTTTAATGTTGGGGTTCAGTGTTGGGCTGGTCAGTTTTGGCGGGTCAGTGTTGGGTGTTCATTGTTGGGCGTTCAGTGTTTGGGGATTCAGTGTTGGGGTTCAATGTTGGGTTTAGTGTTGGGGTTAGTTTTGGGGTGTTCAGTGTTGGGGGTTCAGTGTTGTGGGTTCAACTTTGGGGTTCAGTTTTAGGGTTCAGTGCTGTGGTTCGGTGTTGGGGTTCAGTGGTGGGATTTCGGTGTTGGGGTTCAGTGTTGGAGTTCAGTGCTATGGCTCGGTGTTGGGTGTTCAGTGTTGGGGTTCAGTGTTGGGATTCAGTGTTGGGGTTCAGTGTTGGGTGTTTTGTGTTGGTGGTTCAGTGTTGGGGGTTCAGTGCTGGGGTCCAGTGTGGGTATTCAGTGTTGGGGTTCAGTGTTGGGGTTCAGTTTTGGTGTTCAGCATTGGGAGTTCAGTGGTGGGGTTCAGTGGTGGCGTTCAGTGTTGGGGTTCATTGGTGGTGATTCGGTTTTGGGGTTCAGTAGTGGGGGTCAGTGTTGGGGTTCACTGTTTGGGTCCAGCGTTAGGGACTCAGTGTTGGGGGTTCAGTGTTGGGAATCAGTGTTGGTGGTTCTGTGTTGGGCGTTTTGTGTTGGTGGTTCAGTGTTGGGGGTTCAGTGCTGGGGTTCAGTGTTGGGGTCCAGTGTTGGGGTTCAGTGCGGGAGTTCAGTGCTGGGGTTCAGTGCTGGGGGTTCAGTGTTGGGGTTCAGTATTGGGGGTTCGGTGTTAGGTTTCAGTGTTCAGGGTTAGTGTTGGGGTTCAGAGCTATGGCTCGGTGTTGGGGTTCAGTGGTGGGGGTTCAGTTTTGGGGGTTCAGTGTTGGGGGGTTCAGTGTTGGGAATCAGTGTTGGGCTTCATTGTTGGGGGTTGTGTGGTGGTGGTCCAGTGTTGGGGGTTCAGTGTTGGGGTTCAGTGTTGGGGTCCAGTGTGGGGGTTCAGTGAGGGTGTTCAGTGCTGGGATTCACTCTTGTGGGTTCAGTGGTGGGGTTCAGTGCTGGGAGGTCAGTGCTGGGGTTCAGTGTTGGGTGTTCAGTGTTGGGGTTCAGTGTTGGTGCTCAGCATTGGGAGTTCAGTGTTGGGGTTCAGTGTTGGGGTTCATTGGTGGGGTTCATTGGTGGGGGTTCGGTGTTGGGGTTCAGTGTTGGGTGCCAGTGTTGGGGTTCATTGGTGGGGTTCATTGGTGGCGGTTCGGTGTTGGGGTTCAGTGTTGGGGATTCAGTGTTGGGGTTCAGTATTGGGGTTCAATTTTGGGGATTCAGTGTTGGCGGTTCAGTGTCGGGGATTCAGTGTTGGGGTTCAGTGTTGGGGTTCAGTGTTGGGTGTTCAGTGTTGTGGTTCAGTGTTGGGCGTTTGTCAGCGTTGGGGGGGTCAGTGTTGATGTGTTCAGTGTTGGGGGTTCAGTGCTGGGAGGTCAGTGATGGGGTTCAGTGTTGGGGTCCAGTGTGGGGGTCCAGTGTTAGGGTTCAGTGCGGGAGTTCAGTGCTGGGGTTCAGTGTTGGGGCTCAGTGCTGGGAGGTCAGTGATGGCGTTCAGTGTTGGGGTCCAGTGTGGGAGTTCAGTGTTGGGGTTCAGTGCGGGAGTTCAGTGCTGGGGTTCAGTGTTGGGGTTCAGTTTTGGTGTTCTGCATTGGGAGTGCAGTGTTGGGGTTCAGTGGCAGTGTTCAGTGTTGTGGGGTTCAGTGTTGAGAATCTGTGTTGTGGGTTTTGTGTTGGTGGTTCAGTGCTGGGGTTCAGTGTTGGGGTCCAGTGTGGGGGTTCAGCGCAGGAGTTCAGTGCTGGGGGTTCAGTGCTGGGGGTCAGTATTGGGGTTTCAGTTTTAGGGTTCAGTGTTCAGGGTTAGTGTTGGGGTTCAGTGCTATGGCTCGGTGTTGGGGTTCAGTGGTGGGGGGTTCAGTGTTGGGGGGTCAGTGTTGGTGTTCAGTGTTGGGGTTTAATGTTGGGGTTCAGTGTTGGACTGGTCCGTTTTGGGGGTTCAGTGTTGGGTGTTCATTGTTGGGGGTTCAGTGTTGGGGATTCAGTGTTGGGGGTTCAATGTTGGGTTTAGTGTTGGGGGTCAGTGTTGGGGTGTTCAGTGTTGGGGGTCGGTGTTTGGGGGTGTCAGTGTTGGGGTTCAGTGTTGGGGGTTCGCTGTTGTGGGTTCAACTTTGGGGTTCAGTGTTAGGGTTCGGTGCTGGGGTTCGGTGTTGGGGTTCAGTGGTGGGGGTTCAGTGTTGGGGTTCAGTGTTAGGGTTCAGTGTTGGGGTTCAGCGTTAGGGGCTCAGTTTTGGGGTCCCATGTCGGGGTTCTGTGTTGGGGGTCCAGTGTTGGGTTTCAGTATTAGGGTTCAGTGCTGGGGTCCAGTGCTGGTGTTCAGTGCTATGGCTCGGTGTTGGGTGTTCAGTGTTGGGGTTCAGTGTTGGGATTCAGTGTTGGGGGTTCAGTGTTGGGTGTTTTGTGTTGGTGGTTCAGTGTTGGGGGTTCAGTGCTGGGGTCCAGTGTGGGGGTTCAGTGTTGGGGTTCAGTGTTGGGGTTCAGTTTTGGTGTTCAGCATTGGGAGTTCAGTGGTGGGGTTCAGTGGTGGCGTTCAGTGTTGGGGTTCATTGGTGGTGATTCGGTTTTGGGGTTCAGTAGTGGGGGTCAGTGTTGGGGTTCACTGTTTGGGTCCAGCGTTAGGGACTCAGTGTTGGGGGTTCAGTGTTGGGAATCAGCGTTGGTGGTTCTGTGTTGGGCGTTTTGTGTTGGTGGTTCAGTGTTGGGGGTTCAGTGCTGGGGTTCAGTGTTGCGGTCCAGTGTTGTGGTTCAGTGCGGGAGTTCAGTGCTGGGGTTCAGTGCTGGGGGTTCAGTGTTGGGGTTCAGTATTGGGGGTTCGGTGTTAGGTTTCAGTGTTCAGGGTTAGTGTTGGGGTTCAGAGCTATGGCTCGGTGTTGGGGTTCAGTGGTGGGGGTTCAGTGTTGGGGGTTCAGTGTTGGGGGGTTCAGTGTTGGGAATCAGTGTTGGGCTTCATTGTTGGGGGTTGTGTGGTGGTGGTCCAGTGTTGGGGGTTCAGTGTTGGGGTTCAGTGTTGGGGTCCAGTGTGGGGGTTCAGTGAGGGTGTTCAGTGCTGGGATTCACTCTTGTGGGTTCAGTGGTGGGGTTCAGTGCTGGGAGGTCAGTGCTGGGGTTCAGTGTTGGGTGTTCAGTGTTGGGGTTCAGTGTTGGTGCTCAGCATTGGGAGTTCAGTGTTGGGGTTCAGTGTTGGGGTTCATTGGTGGGGTTCATTGGTGGGGGTTCGGTGTTGGGGTTCAGTGTTGGGTGCCAGTGTTGGGGTTCATTGGTGGGGTTCATTGGTGGCGGTTCGGTGTTGGGGTTCAGTGTTGGGGATTCAGTGTTGGGGTTCAGTATTGGGGTTCAATTTTGGGGATTCAGTGTTGGCGGTTCAGTGTCGGAGGATTCAGTGTTGGGGTTCAGTGTTGGGGTTCAGTGTTGGGTGTTCAGTGTTGGGGTTCAGTGTTGGGCGTTTGTCAGCATTGGGGGCGTCAGTGTTGATGTGTTCAGTGTTGGGGGTTCAGTGTCGGGGCTGGTCAGTGTCTGGGGTTCAGTGTTTGGGGGTTCAGTGTTGGTGTTCAGTGTTGGGGTTTAATGTTGGGGTTCAGTGTTGGACTGGTCCGTTTTGGGGGTTCAGTGTTGGGTGTTCATTGTTGGGGGTTCAGTGTTGGGGATTCAGTGTTGGGGGTTCAATGTTGGGTTTAGTGTTGGGGGTCAGTGTTGGGGTGTTCAGTGTTGGGGGTCGGTGTTTGGGGGTGTCAGTGTTGGGGTTCAGTGTTGGGGGTTCGGTGTTGGGGGTTCAACTTTGGGGTTCAGTGTTAGGGTTCGGTGCTGGGGTTCGGTGTTGGGGTTCAGTGGTGGGGGTTCAGTGTTGGGGTTCAGTGTTAGGGTTCAGTGTTGGGTTTCAGCGTTAGGGGCTCAGTTTTGGGGTCCCATGTCGGGGTTCTGTGTTGGGGGACCAGTGTTGGGTTTCAGTATTAGGGTTCAGTGCTGGGGTCCAGTGCTGGTGTTCAGTGCTATGGCTCGGTGTTGGGTGTTCAGTGTTGGGGTTCAGTGTTGGGGGTTCAGTGTTGGTGGTTCAGTATTGGGGGTTTTGTGTTGGTGGTTCAGTGTTGGGGGTTCAGTGCTGGGGTCCAGTGTGGGGTTCAGTGGTGGGGTTCAGTGCTGGGAGGTCAGTGCTGGGGTTCAGTGTTGGGTGTTCAGTGTTGGGGTTCAGTGTTGGTGCTCAGCATTGGGAGTTCAGTGTTGGGGTTCAGTGTTGGGGTTCATTGGTGCGGTTCATTGGTGGGGGTTCGGTGTTGGGGTTCAGTGTTGGGTGCCAGTGTTGGGGTTCATTGGTGGGGTTCATTGGTGGCGGTTCGGTGTTGGGGTTCAGTGTTGGGGGTTCAGTGTTGGGGTTCAGTATTGGGGTTCAATTTTGGGGATTCAGTGTTGGCGGTTCAGTGTCGGGGATTCAGTGTTGGGGTTCAGTGTTGGGGTTCAGTGTTGGGGTTCAGTGTTGGGCGTTTGTCAGCATTGGGGGGGTCAGTGTTGATGTGTTCAGTGTTGGGGGTTCAGTGTCGGGGCTGGTCAGTGTTTGGGGTTCAGTGTTTGGGGGTTCACTGTTGGTGTTCAGTGTTGGGGTTTAATGTTGGGGTTCAGTGTTGGACTGGTCCGTTTTGGGGGTTCAGTGTTGGGTGTTCATTGTTGGGGGTTCAGTGTTGGGGATTCAGTGTTGGGGGTTCAATGTTGGGTTTACTGTTGGGGGTCAGTGTTGGGGTGTTCAGTGTTGGGGGTCGGTGTTTGGGGGTGTCAGTGTTGGGGTTCAGTGTTGGGGGTTCGCTGTTGTGGGTTTAACTGTGGGGTTCAGTGTTAGGGTTCGGTGCTGGGGTTCGGTGTTGGGGTTCAGTGGTAAGGGTTCAGTGTTGGGGTTCAGTGTTAGGGTTCAGTGTTGGGGTTCAGCGTTAGGGGCTCAGTTTTGGGGTCCCATGTCGGGGTACTGTGTTGGGGGTCCAGTGTTGGGTTTCAGTATTGGGGTTCAGTGTTGGGAATCAGTGTTGGTGGTTCAGTATTGGGGGTTTTGTGTTGGTGGTTCAGTGTTGGGGGTTCAGTGCTGGGGCCCAGTGTGGGGTTCAGTGTTGGGGTTCAGTGTTTGTGTTCAGCATTGGGAGTTCAGTGGTGGGGTTCAGTGGTGGCGTTCAGTGTTGGGGTTCATTGGTGGTGATTCGGTTTTGGGGTTCAGTAGTGGGGGTCAGTGTTGGGGTTCACTGTTTGGGTCCAGCGTTAGGGACTCAGTGTTGGGGGTTCAGTGTTGGGAATCAGTGTTGGTGGTTCTGTGTTGGGCGTTTTGTGTTGGTGGTTCAGTGTTGGGGGGTCAGTGCTGGGGTTCAGTGTTGGGGTCCAGTGTTGGGGTTCAGTGCGGGAGTTCAGTGCTGGGGTTCAGTGCTGGGGGTTCAGTGTTGGGGTTCAGTATTGGGGGTTCGGTGTTAGGTTTCAGTGTTCAGGGTTAGTGTAGGGGTTCAGAGCTATGGCTCGGTGTTGGGGTTCAGTGGTGGGAGTTCAGTGTTGGGGGTTCAGTGTTGGGGGGTTCAGTGTTGGGAATCAGTGTTGGGCTTCATTGTTGGGGGTTGTGTGGTGGTGGTCCAGTGTTGGGGGTTCAGTGTTGGGGTTCAGTGTTGGGGTCCAGTGTGGGGGTTCAGTGAGGGTGTTCAGTGCTGGGATTCACTCTTGTAGGTTCAGTGGTGGGGTTCAGTGCTGGGAGGTCAGTGCTGGGGTTCAGTGTTGGGTGTTCAGTGTTGGGGTTCATTGGTGGGGTTCATTGGTGGGGGCTCGGTGTTGGGGGTTCAGTGTTGGTGTTCAGTGTCAGGGTTCAGTGCTGGTGGTCAGTATTGGGGGTTCAGCGTTAGGTTCAGTGTTCAAGGTTTAGTGTTGGGGTTCAGTGCTATGACTCGGTGTTGGGGTTCAGTGTTGGTGTTCCAGTGTTGGGGGTTCACTGTCGGGGTTCAGTGTTGGGGTCCAGTGTGGGGGTTCAATGTTGGGTTCAGTGCTGGGGTTCACTCTTGCGGGTTCAGTGTTGGGGTTCAGTGCTGGGAGGTCAGTGATGGGGTTCAGTGTTGGGGTCCAGTGTGGGGGTCCAGTGTTAGGGTTCAGTGCGGGAGTTCAGTGCTGGGGTTCAGTGTTGGGGCTCAGTGCTGGGAGGTCAGTGATGGCGTTCAGTGTTGGGGTCCAGTGTGGGAGTCCAGTGTTGGGGTTCAGTGCGGGAGTTCAGTGCTGGGGTTCAGTGTTGGGGTTCAGTTTTGGTGTTCTGCATTGGGAGTGCAGTGTTGGGGTTCAGTGGCAGTGTTCAGTGTTGTGGGGTTCAGTGTTGAGAATCTGTGTTGTGGGTTTTGTGTTGGTGGTTCAGTGCTGGGGTTCAGTGTTGGGGTCCAGTGTGGGGGTTCAGCGCAGGAGTTCAGTGCTGGGGGTCCAGTGCTGGGGGTCAGTATTGGGGTTTCAGTGTTAGGGTTCAGTGTTCAGGGTTAGTGTTGGGGTTCAGTGCTATGGCTCGGTGTTGGGGTTCAGTGGTGGTGGGTTCAGTGTTGGGGGGTCAGTGTTGGTGTTCAGTGTTGGGGTTTAATGTTGGGGTTCAGTGTTGGACTGGTCCGTTTTGGGGGTTCAGTGTTGGGTGTTCATTGTTGGGGGTTCAGTGTTGGGGATTCAGTGTTGGGGGTTCAATGTTGGGTTTAGTGTTGGGGGTCAGTGTTGGGATGTTCAGTGTTGGGGGTCGGTGTTTGGGGGTGTCAGTGTTGGGGTTCATTGTTGGGGGTTCGCTGTTGTGGGTTCAACTTTGGGGTTCAGTGTTAGGGTTCGGTGCTGGGGTTCGGTGTTGGGGTTCAGTGGTGGGGGTTCAATGTTGGGGTTCAGTGTTATGGTTCAGTGTTGGGGTTCAGCGTCAGGGGCTCAGATTTGGGGTCCCATGTCGGGGTTCTGTGTTGGGGGTCCAGTGTTGGGTTTCAGTATTAGGGTTCAGTGCTGGGGTCCAGTGCTGGTGTTCAGTGCTATGGCTCGGTGTTGGGTGTTCAGTGTTGGGGTTCAGTGTTGGGATTCAGTGTTGGGGGTTCAGTGTTGGGTGTTTTGTGTTGGCGGTTCAGTGTTGGGGGTTCAGTGCTGGGGTCCAGTGTGGGGGTTCAGTGTTGGGGTTCAGTGTTGGGGTTCAGTTTTGGTGTTCAGCATTGGGAGTTCAGTGGTGGGGTTCAGTGGTGGCGTTCAGTGTTGGGGTTCATTGGTGGTGATTCGGTTTTGGGGTTCAGTAGTGGGGGTCAGTGTTGGGGTTCACTGTTTGGGTCCAGCGTTAGGGACTCAGTGTTGGGGGTTCAGTGTTGGGAATCAGTGTTGGTGGGTCTGTGTTGGGCGTTTTGTGTTGGTGGTTCAGTGTTGGGGGTTCAGTGCTGGGGTTCAGTGTTGGGGTCCAGTGTTGGGGTTCAGTGCGGGAGTTCAGTGCTGGGGTTCAGTGCTGGGGGTTCAGTGTTGGGGTTCAGTATTGGGGGTTCGGTGTTAGGTTTCAGTGTTCAGGGTTAGTGTTGGGGTTCAGAGCTATGGCTCGGTGTTGGGGTTCAGTGGTGGGGGTTCAGTGTTGGGGGTTCAGTGTTGGGGGTTTCAGTGTTGGGAATCAGTGTTGGGCTTCATTGTTGGGGGTTGTGTGGTGGTGGTCCAGTGTTGGGGGTTCAGTGTTGGGGTTCAGTGTTGGGGTCCAGTGTGGGGGTTCAGTGAGGGTGTTCAGTGCTGGGATTCACTCTTGTGGGTTCAGTGGTGGGGTTCAGTGCTGGGAGGTCAGTGCTGGGGTTCAGTGTTGGGTGTTCAGTGTTGGGGTTCAGTGTTGGTGCTCAGCATTGGGAGTTCAGTGTTGGGGTTCAGTGTTGGGGTTCATTGGTGGGGTTCATTGGTGGGGGTTCGGTGTTGGGGTTCAGTGTTGGGTGCCAGTGTTGGGGTTCATTGGTGGGGTTCATTGGTGGCGGTTCGGTGTTGGGGTTCAGTGTTGGGGATTCAGTGTTGGGGTTCAGTATTGGGGTTCAATTTTGGGGATTCAGTGTTGGCGGTTCAGTGTCGGGATTCAGTGTTGGGGTTCAGTGTTGGGGTTCAGTGTTGGGTGATCAGTGTTGGGGTTCAGTGTTGGGCGTTTGTCAGCGTTGGGGGGGTCAGTGTTGATGTGTTCAATGTTGGGGGTTCAGTGCTGGGAGGTCAGTGATGGGGTTCAGTGTTGGGGTCCAGTGTGGGGGTCCAGTGTTAGGGTTCAGTGCGGGAGTTCAGTGCTGGGGTTCAGTGTTGGGGCTCAGTGCTGGGAGGTCAGTGATGGCGTTCAGTGTTGGGGTCCAGTATGGGAGTTCAGTGTTGGGGTTCAGTGCGGGAGTTCAGTGCTGGGGTTCAGTGTTGGGGTTCAGTTTTGGTGTTCTGCATTGGGAGTGCAGTGTTGGGGTTCAGTGGCAGTGTTCAGTGTTGTGGGGTTCAGTGTTGAGAATCTGTGTTGTGGGTTTTGTGTTGGTGGTTCAGTGCTGGGGTCAGTGTTGGGGTCCAGTGTGGGGGTTCAGCGCAGGAGTTCAGTGCTGGGGGTTCAGTGCTGGGGGTCAGTATTGGGGTTTCAGTGTTAGGGTTCAGTGTTCAGGGTTAGTGTTGGGGTTCAGTGCTATGGCTCGGTGTTGGGGTTCAGTGGTGGGGGGTTCAGTGTTGGGGGGTCAGTGTTGGTGTTCAGTGTTGGGGTTTAATGTTGGGGTTCAGTGTTGGACTGGTCCGTTTTGGGGGTTCAGTGTTGGGTGTTCATTGTTGGGGGTTCAGTGTTGGGGATTCAGTGTTGGGGGTTCAATGTTGGGTTTAGTGTTGGGGGTCAGTGTTGGGGTGTTCAGTGTTGGGGGTCGGTGTTTGTTGGTGTCAGTGTTGGGGTTCAGTGTTGGGGGTTCGCTGTTGTGGGTTCAACTTTGGGGTTCAGTGTTAGGGTTCGGTGCTGGGGTTCGGTGTTGGGGTTCAGTGGTGGGGGTTCAGTGTTGGGGTTCAGTGTTAGGGTTCAGTGTTGGGGTTCAGCGTTAGGGGCTCAGTTTTGGGGTCCCATGTCGGGGTTCTGTGTTGGGGGTCCAGTGTTGGGTTTCAGTATTAGGGTTCAGTGCTGGGGTCCAGTGCTGGTGTTCAGTGCTATGGCTCGGTGTTGGGTGTTCAGTGTTGGGGTTCAGTGTTGGGATTCAGTGTTGGGGGTTCAGTGTTGGGTGTTTTGTGTTGGTGGTTCAGTGTTGGGGGTTCAGTGCTGGGGTCCAGTGTTGGGGTTCAGTGTTGGGGTTCAGTTTTGATGTTCAGCATTGGGAGTTCAGTGGTGGGGTTCAGTGGTGGCGTTCGGTGTTGGGGTTCATTGGTGGTGATTCGGTTTTGGGGTTCAGTAGTGGGGGTCAGTGTTGGGGTTCACTGTTTGGGTCCAGCGTTAGGGACTCAGTGTTGGGGGTTCAGTGTTGGGAATCAGCGTTGGTGGTTCTGTGTTGAGCGTTTTGTGTTGGTGGTTCAGTGTTGGGGGTTCAGTGCTGGGGTTCAGTGTTGGGGTCCAGTGTTGGGGTTCAGTGCGGGAGTTCAGTGCTGGGGTTCAGTGCTGGGGGTCCAGTGTTGGGGTTCAGTATTGGGGGTTCGGCGTTAGGTTTCAGTGTTCAGGGTTAGTGTTGGGGTTCAGAGCTATGGCTCGGTGTTGGGGTTCAGTGATGGGGGTTCAGTGTTGGGGGGTTCAGTGTTGGGAATCAGTGTTGGGCTTCATTGTTGGGGGTTGTGTGGTGGTGGTCCAGTGTTGGGGGTTCAGTGTTGGGGTTCAGTGTTGGGGTCCAGTGTGGGGGTTCAGTGAGGGTGTTCAGTGCTGGGATTCACTCTTGTGGGTTCAGTGGTGGGGTTCAGTGCTGGGAGGTCAGTGCTGGGGTTCAGTGTTGGGTGTTCAGTGTTGGGGTTCAGTGTTGGTGCTCAGCATTGGGAGTTCAGTGTTGGGGTTCAGTGTTGGGGTTCATTGGTGGGGTTCATTGGTGGGGGTTCGGTGTTGGGGTTCAGTGTTGGGTGCCAGTGTTGGGGTTCATTGGTGGGGTTCATTGGTGGCGGTTCGGTGTTGGGGTTCAGTGTTGGGGATTCAGTGTTGGGGTTCAGTATTGGGGTTCAATTTTGGGGATTCAGTGTTGGCGGTTCAGTGTCGGGGATTCAGTGTTGGGGTTCAGTGTTGGGGTTCAGTGTTGGGTGTTCAGTGTTGGGGTTCAGTGTTGGGCGTTTGTCAGCATTGGGGGGGTCAGTGTTGATGTGTTCAGTGTTGGGGGTTCAGTGTCGGGGCTGGTCAGTGTTTGGGGTTCAGTGTTTGGGGGTTCAGTGTTGGTGTTCAGTGTTGGGGTTTAATGTTGGGGTTCAGTGTTGGACTGGTCCGTTTTGGGGGTTCAGTGTTGGGTGTTCATTGTTGGGGGTTCAGTGTTGGGGATTCAGTGTTGGGGGTTCAATGTTGGGTTTAGTGTTGGGGGTCAGTGTTGGGGTGTTCAGTGTTGGGGGTCGGTGTTTGGGGGTGTCAGTGTTGGGGTTCAGTGTTTGGGGTTCGGTGTTGGGGGTTCAACTTTGGGGTTCAGTGTTAGGGTTCGGTGCTGGGTTCGGTGTTGGGGTTCAGTGGTGGGGGTTCAGTGTTGGGGTTCAGTGTTAGGGTTCAGTGTTGGGTTTCAGCGTTAGGGGCTCAGTTTTGGGGTCCCATGTCGGGGTTCTGTGTTGGGGGTCCAGTGTTGGGTTTCAGTATTAGGGTTCAGTGCTGGGGTCCAGTGCTGGTGTTCAGTGCTATGGCTCGGTGTTGGGTGTTCAGTGTTGGGGTTCAGTGTTGGGGGTTCAGTGTTGGTGGTTCAGTATTGGGGGTTTTGTGTTGGTGGTTCAGTGTTGGGGGTTCAGTGCTGGGGTCCAGTGTGGGGTTCAGTGGTGGGGTTCAGTGCTGGGAGGTCAGTGCTGGGGTTCAGTGTTGGGTGTTCAGTGTTGGGGTTCAGTGTTGGTGCTCAGCATTGGGAGTTCAGTGTTGGGGTTCAGTGTTGGGGTTCATTGGTGCGGTTCATTGGTGGGGGTTCGGTGTTGGGGTTCATTGTTGGGTGCCAGTGTTGGGGTTCATTGGTGGGGTTCATTGGTGGCGGTTCGGTGTTGGGGTTCAGTGTTGGGGGTTCAGTGTTGGGGTTCAGTATTGGGGTTCAATTTTGGGGATTCAGTGTTGGCGGTTCAGTGTCGGGGATTCAGTGTTGGGGTTCAGTGTTGGGCGTTTGTCAGCATTGGGGGGTCAGTGTTGATGTGTTCAGTGTTGGGGGTTCAGTGTCGGGGCTGGTCAGTGTTTGGGGTTCAGTGTTTGGGGGTTCAGTGTTGGTGTTCAGTGTTGGGGTTTAATGTTGGGGTTCAGTGTTGGACTGGTCCGTTTTGGGGGTTCAGTGTTGGGTGTTCATTGTTGGGGGTTCAGTGTTGGGGATTCAGTGTTGGGGGTTCAATGTTGGGTTTAGTGTTGGGGGTCAGTGTTGGGGTGCTCAGTGTTGGGGGTCGGTGTTTGGGGGTGTCAGTGTTGGGGTTCAGTGTTGGGGGTTCGCTGTTGTGGGTTCAACTGTGGGGTTCAGTGTTAGGGTTCGGTGCTGGGGTTCAGTGGTAAGGGTTCAGTGTTGGGGTTCAGTGTTAGGGTTCAGTGTTGGGGTTCAGCGTTATGGGCTCAGTTTTGGGGTCCCATGTCGGGGTTCTGTGTTGGGGGTCCAGTGTTGGGTTTCAGTATTGGGGTTCAGTGTTGGGAATCAGTGTTGGTGGTTCAGTATTGGGGGTTTTGTGTTGGTGGTTCAGTGTTGGGGGTTCAGTGCTGGGGCCCAGTGTGGGGTTCAGTGTTGGGGTTCAGTTTTTGTGTTCAGCATTGGGAGTTCAGTGGTGGGGTTCAGTGGTGGCGTTCAGTGTTGGGGTTCATTGGTGGTGATTCGGTTTTGGGGTTCAGTGTTGGGGTTCACTGTTTGGGTCCAGCGTTAGGGACTCAGTGTTGGGGGTTCAGTGTTGGGAATCAGTGTTGGTGGTTCTGTGTTGGGCGTTTTGTGTTGGTGGTTCAGTGTTGGGGGGTCAGTGCTGGGGTTCAGTGTTGGGGTCCAGTGTTGGGGTTCAGTGCGGGAGTTCAGTGCTGGGGTTCAGTGATGGGGGTTCAGTGTTGGGGTTCAGTATTGGGGTTTCGGTGTTAGGTTTCAGTGTTCAGGGTTAGTGTAGGGGTTCAGAGCTATGGCTCGGTGTTGGGGTTCAGTGGTGGGAGTTCAGTGTTGGGGGTTCAGTGTTGGGGGGTTCAGTGTTGTGAATCAGTGTTGGGCTTCATTGTTGGGGGTTGTGTGGTGGTGGTCCAGTGTTGGGGGTTCAGTGTTGGGGTTCAGTGTTGGGGTCCAGTGTGGGGGTTCAGTGAGGGTGTTCAGTGCTGGGATTCACTCTTGTAGGTTCAGTGGTGGGGTTCAGTGCTGGGAGGTCAGTGCTGGGGTTCAGTGTTGGGTGTTCAGTGTTGGGGTTCATTGGTGGGGGTTCGGTGTTGGGGTTCAGTGTTGGGGGCCAGTGTTGGGATTCAATGTTGGGGGTCAGTGTTATGGGCTCGGTGTTGGGGGTTCAGTGTTGGTGTTCAGTGTCAGGGTTCAGTGCTGGGGGTCAGTATTGGGGGTTCAGCGTTAGGTTCAGTGTTCAAGGTTTAGTGTTGGGGTTCAGTGCTATGACTCGGTGTTGGGGTTCAGTGTTGGTGTTCCAGTGTTGGGGGTTCACTGTCGGGGTTCAGTGTTGGGGTCCAGTGTGGGGGTTCAATGTTGGGTTCAGTGCTGGGGTTCACTCTTGCGGGTTCAGTGTTGGGGTTCAGTGCTGGGAGGTCAGTGATGGGGTTCAGTGTTGGGGTCCAGTGTGGGGGTCCAGTGTTAGGGTTCAGTGCGGGAGTTCAGTGCTGGGGTTCAGTGTTGGGGCTCAGTGCTGGGAGGTCAGTGATGGCGTTCAGTGTTGGGGTCCAGTGTGGGAGTCCAGTGTTGGGGTTCAGTGCGGGAGTTCAGTGCTGGGGTTCAGTGTTGGGGTTCAGTTTTGGTGTTCTGCATTGGGAGTGCAGTGTTGGGGTTCAGTGGCAGTGTTCAGTGTTGTGGGGTTCAGTGTTGAGAATCTGTGTTGTGGGTTTTGTGTTGGTGGTTCAGTGCTGGGGTTCAGTGTTGGGGTCCAGTGTGGGGGTTCAGCGCAGGAGTTCAGTGCTGGGGGTCCAGTGCTGGGGGTCAGTATTGGGGTTTCAGTGTTAGGGTTCAGTGTTCAGGGTTAGTGTTGGGGTTCAGTGCTATGGCTCGGTGTTGGGGTTCAGTGGTGGTGGGTTCAGTGTTGGGGGGTCAGTGTTGGTGTTCAGTGTTGGGGTTTAATGTTGGGGTTCAGTGTTGGACTGGTCCGTTTTGGGGGTTCAGTGTTGGGTGTTCATTGTTGGGGGTTCAGTGTTGGGGATTCAGTGTTGGGGGTTCAATGTTGGGTTTAGTGTTGGGGGTCAGTGTTGGGGTGTTCAGTGTTGGGGGTCGGTGTTTGGGGGTGTCAGTGTTGGGGTTCATTGTTGGGGGTTCGCTGTTGTGGGTTCAACTTTGGGGTTCAGTGTTAGGGTTCGGTGCTGGGGTTCGGTGTTGGGGTTCAGTGGTGGGGGTTCAATGTTGGGGTTCAGCGTTATGGTTCAGTGTTGGGGTTCAGCGTCAGGGGCTCAGATTTGGGGTCCCATGTCGGGGTTCTGTGTTGGGGGTCCAGTGTTGGGTTTCAGTATTAGGGTTCAGTGCTGGGGTCCAGTGCTGGTGTTCAGTGCTATGGCTCGGTGTTGGGTGTTCAGTGTTGGGGTTCAGTGTTGGGATTCAGTGTTGGGGGTTCAGTGTTGGGTGTTTTGTGTTGGCGGTTCAGTGTTGGGGGTTCAGTGCTGGGGTCCAGTGTGGGGGTTCAGTGTTGGGGTTCAGTGTTGGGGTTCAGTTTTGGTGTTCAGCATTGGGAGTTCAGTGGTGGGGTTCAGTGGTGGCGTTCAGTGTTGGGGTTCATTGGTGGTGATTCGGTTTTGGGGTTCAGTAGTGGGGGTCAGTGTTGGGGTTCACTGTTTGGGTCCAGCGTTAGGGACTCAGTGTTGGGGGTTCAGTGTTGGGAATCAGTGTTGGTGGGTCTGTGTTGGGCGTTTTGTGTTGGTGGTTCAGTGTTGGGGGTTCAGTGCTGGGGTTCAGTGTTGGGGTCCAGTGTTGGGGTTCAGTGCGGGAGTTCAGTGCTGGGGTTCAGTGCTGGGGGTTCAGTGTTGGGGTTCAGTATTGGGGGTTCGGTGTTAGGTTTCAGTGTTCAGGGTTAGTGTTGGGGTTCAGAGCTATGGCTCGGTGTTGGGGTTCAGTGGTGGGGGTTCAGTGTTGGGGGTTCAGTGTTGGGGGGTTCAGTGTTGGGAATCAGTGTTGGGCTTCATTGTTGGGGGTTGTGTGGTGGTGGTCCAGTGTTGGGGGTTCAGTGTTGGGGTTCAGTGTTGGGGTCCAGTGTGGGGGTTCAGTGAGGGTGTTCAGTGCTGGGATTCACTCTTGTGGGTTCAGTGGTGGGGTTCAGTGCTGGGAGGTCAGTGCTGGGGTTCAGTGTTGGGTGTTCAGTGTTGGGGTTCAGTGTTGGTGCTCAGCATTGGGAGTTCAGTGTTGGGGTTCAGTGTTGGGGTTCATTGGTGGGGTTCATTGGTGGGGGTTCGGTGTTGGGGTTCAGTGTTGGGTGCCAGTGTTGGGGTTCATTGGTGGGGTTCATTGGTGGCGGTTCGGTGTTGGGGTTCAGTGTTGGGGATTCAGTGTTGGGGTTCAGTATTGGGGTTCAATTTTGGGGATTCAGTGTTGGCGGTTCAGTGTCGGGGATTCAGTGTTGGGATTCAGTGTTGGGGTTCAGTGTTGGGTGTTCAGTGTTGTGGTTCAGTGTTGGGCGTTTGTCAGCGTTGGGGGGGTCAGTGTTGATGTGTTCAGTGTTGGGGGTTCAGTGCTGGGAGGTCAGTGATGGGGTTCAGTGTTGGGGTCCAGTGTGGGGGTCCAGTGTTAGGGTTCAGTGCGGGAGTTCAGTGCTGGGGTTCAGTGTTGGGGCTCAGTGCTGGGAGGTCAGTGATGGCGTTCAGTGTTGGGGTCCAGTATGGGAGTTCAGTGTTGGGGTTCAGTGCGGGAGTTCAGTGCTGGGGTTCAGTGTTGGGGTTCAGTTTTGGTGTTCTGCATTGGGAGTGCAGTGTTGGGGTTCAGTGGCAGTGTTCAGTGTTGTGGGGTTCAGTGTTGAGAATCTGTGTTGTGGGTTTTGTGTTGGTGGTTCAGTGCTGGGGTCAGTGTTGGGGTCCAGTGTGGGGGTTCAGCGCAGGAGTTCAGTGCTGGGGGTTCAGTGCTGGGGGTCAGTATTGGGGTTTCAGTGTTAGGGTTCAGTGTTCAGGGTTAGTGTTGGGGTTCAGTGCTATGGCTCGGTGTTGGGGTTCAGTGGTGGGGGGTTCAGTGTTGGGGGGTCAGTGTTGGTGTTCAGTGTTGGGGTTTAATGTTGGGGTTCAGTGTTGGACTGGTCCGTTTTGGGGGTTCAGTGTTGGGTGTTCATTGTTGGGGGTTCAGTGTTGGGGATTCAGTGTTGGGGGTTCAATGTTGGGTTTAGTGTTGGGGGTCAGTGTTGGGGTGTTCAGTGTTGGGGGTCGGTGTTTGGGGGTGTCAGTGTTGGGGTTCAGTGTTGGGGGTTCGCTGTTGTGGGTTCAACTTTGGGGTTCAGTGTTAGGGTTCGGTGCTGGGGTTCGGTGTTGGGGTTCAGTGGTGGGGGTTCAGTGTTGGGGTTCAGTGTTAGGGTTCAGTGTTGGGGTTCAGCGTTAGGGGCTCAGTTTTGGGGTCCCATGTCGGGGTTCTGTGTTGGGGGTCCAGTGTTGGGTTTCAGTATTAGGGTTCAGTGCTGGGGTCCAGTGCTGGTGTTCAGTGCTATGGCTCGGTGTTGGGTGTTCAGTGTTGGGGTTCAGTGTTGGGATTCAGTGTTGGGGGTTCAGTGTTGGGTGTTTTGTGTTGGTGGTTCAGTGTTGGGGGTTCAGTGCTGGGGTCCAGTGTTGGGGTTCAGTGTTGGGGTTCAGTTTTGATGTTCAGCATTGGGAGTTCAGTGGTGGGGTTCAGTGGTGGCGTTCGGTGTTGGGGTTCATTGGTGGTGATTCGGTTTTGGGGTTCAGTAGTGGGGGTCAGTGTTGGGGTTCACTGTTTGGGTCCAGCGTTAGGGACTCAGTGTTGGGGGTTCAGTGTTGGGAATCAGCGTTGGTGGTTCTGTGTTGAGCGTTTTGTGTTGGTGGTTCAGTGTTGGGGGTTCAGTGCTGGGGTTCAGTGTTGGGGTCCAGTGTTGGGGTTCAGTGCGGGAGTTCAGTGCTGTGGTTCAGTGCTGGGGGTCCAGTGTTGGGGTTCAGTATTGGGGGTTCGGCGTTAGGTTTCAGTGTTCAGGGTTAGTGTTGGGGTTCAGAGCTATGGCTCGGTGTTGGGGTTCAGTGATGGGGGTTCAGTGTTGGGGGGTTCAGTGTTGGGAATCAGTGTTGGGCTTCATTGTTGGGGGTTGTGTGGTGGTGGTCCAGTGTTGGGGGTTCAGTGTTGGGGTTCAGTGTTGGGGTCCAGTGTGGGGGTTCAGTGAGGGTGTTCAGTGCTGGGATTCACTCTTGTGGGTTCAGTGGTGGGGTTCAGTGCTGGGAGTTCAGTGCTGGGGTTCAGTGTTGGGTGTTCAGTGTTGGGGTTCAGTGTTGGTGCTCAGCATTGGGAGTTCAGTGTTGGGGTTCAGTGTTGGGGTTCATTGGTGGGGTTCATTGGTGGGGGTTCGGTGTTGGGATTCAGTGTTGGGTGCCAGTGTTGGGGTTCATTGGTGGGGTTCATTGGTGGCGGTTCGGTGTTGGGGTTCAGTGTTGGGGATTCAGTGTTGGGGTTCAGTATTGGGGTTCAATTTTGGGGATTCAGTGTTGGCGGTTCAGTGTCGGGGATTCAGTGTTGGGGTTCAGTGTTGGGGTTCAGTGTTGGGTGTTCAGTGTTGGGGTTCAGTGTTGGGCGTTTTTCAACATTGGGGGGGTCAGTGTTGATGTGTTCAGTGTTGGGGGTTCAGTGTCGGGGCTGGTCAGTGTTTGGGGTTCAGTGTTTGGGGGTTCAGTGTTGGTGTTCAGTGTTGGGGTTTAATGTTGGGGTTCAGTGTTGGACTGGTCCGTTATGGGGGTTCAGTGTTGGGTGTTCATTGTTGGGGGTTCAGTGTTGGGGATTCAGTGTTGGGGGTTCAATGTTGGGTTTAGTGTTGGGGGTCAGTGTTGGGGTGTTCAGTGTTGGGGGTCGGTGTTTGGGGGTGTCAGTGTTGGGGTTCAGTGTTGGGGGTTCGGTGTTGGGGGTTCAACTTTGGGGTTCAGTGTTAGGGTTCGGTGCTGGGTTCGGTGTTGGGGTTCAGTGGTGGGGGTTCAGTGTTGGGGTTCAGTGTTAGGGTTCTGTGTTGGGTTTCAGCGTTAGGGGCTCAGTTTTGGGGTCCCATGTCGGGGTTCTGTGTTGGGGGTCCAGTGTTGGGTTTCAGTATTAGGGTTCAGTGCTGGGGTCCAGTGCTGGTGTTCAGTGCTATGGCTCGGTGTTGGGTGTTCAGTGTTGGGGTTCAGTGTTGGGGGTTCAGTGTTGGTGGTTCAGTATTGGGGGTTTTGTGTTGGTGGTTCAGTGTTGGGGGTTCAGTGCTGGGGTCCAGTGTGGGGTTCAGTGGTGGGGTTCAGTGCTGGGAGGTCAGTGCTGGGGTTCAGTGTTGGGTGTTCAGTGTTGGGGTTCAGTGTTGGTGCTCAGCATTGGGAGTTCAGTGTTGGGGTTCAGTGTTGGGGTTCATTGGTGCGGTTCATTGGTGGGGGTTCGGTGTTGGGGTTCAGTGTTGGGTGCCAGTGTTGGGGTTCATTGGTGGGGTTCATTGGTGGCGGTTCGGTGTTGGGGTTCAGTGTTGGGGGTTCAGTGTTGGGGTTCAGTATTGGGGTTCAATTTTGGGGATTCAGTGTTGGCGGTTCAGTGTCGGGGATTCAGTGTTGGGGTTCAGTGTTGGGCGTTTGTCAGCATTGGGGGGTCAGTGTTGATGTGTTCAGTGTTGGGGGTTCAGTGTCGGGGCTGGTCAGTGTTTGGGGTTCAGTGTTTGGGGGTTCAGTGTTGGTGTTCAGTGTTGGGGTTTAATGTTGGGGTTCAGTGTTGGACTGGTCCGTTTTGGGGGTTCAGTGTTGGGTGTTCATTGTTGGGGGTTCAGTGCTGGGGATTCAGTGTTGGGGGTTCAATGTTGGGTTTAGTGTTGGGGGTCAGTGTTGGGGTGCTCAGTGTTGGGGGTCGGTGTTTGGGGGTGTCAGTGTTGGGGTTCAGTGTTGGGGGTTCGCTGTTGTGGGTTCAACTGTGGGGTTCAGTGTTAGGGTTCGGTGCTGGGGTTCAGTGGTAAGGGTTCAGTGTTGGGGTTCAGTGTTAGGGTTCAGTGTTGGGGTTCAGCGTTAGGGGCTCAGTTTTGGGGTCCCATGTCGGGGTTCTGTGTTGGGGGTCCAGTGTTGGGTTTCAGTATTGGGGTTCAGTGTTGGGAATCAGTGTTGGTGGTTCAGTATTGGGGGTTTTGTGTTGGTGGTTCAGTGTTGGGTGTTCATTGTTGGGGGTTCAGTGTTGGGGATTCAGTGTTGGGGGTTCAATGTTGGGTTTAGTGTTGGGGGTCAGTGTTGGGGTGTTCAGTGTTGGGGGTCGGTGTTTGGGGGTGTCAGTGTTGGGGTTCATTGTTGGGGGTTCGCTGTTGTGGGTTCAACTTTGGGGTTCAGTGTTAGGGTTCGGTGCTGGGGTTCGGTGTTGGGGTTCAGTGGTGGGGGTTCAATGTTGGGGTTCAGTGTTATGGTTCAGTGTTGGGGTTCAGCGTCAGGGGCTCAGATTTGGGGTCCCATGTCGGGGTTCTGTGTTGGGGGTCCAGTGTTGGGTTTCAGTATTAGGGTTCAGTGCTGGGGTCCAGTGCTGGTGTTCAGTGCTATGGCTCGGTGTTGGGTGTTCAGTGTTGGGGTTCAGTGTTGGGATTCAGTGTTGGGGGTTCAGTGTTGGGTGTTTTGTGTTGGCGGTTCAGTGTTGGGGGTTCAGTGCTGGGGTCCAGTGTGGGGGTTCAGTGTTGGGGTTCAGTGTTGGGGTTCAGTTTTGGTGTTCAGCATTGGGAGTTCAGTGGTGGGGTTCAGTGGTGGCGTTCAGTGTTGGGGTTCATTGGTGGTGATTCGGTTTTGGGGTTCAGTAGTGGGGGTCAGTGTTGGGGTTCACTGTTTGGGTCCAGCGTTAGGGACTCAGTGTTGGGGGTTCAGTGTTGGGAATCAGTGTTGGTGGGTCTGTGTTGGGCGTTTTGTGTTGGTGGTTCAGTGTTGGGGGTTCAGTGCTGGGGTTCAGTGTTGGGGTCCAGTGTTGGGGTTCAGTGCGGGAGTTCAGTGCTGGGGTTCAGTGCTGGGGGTCCAGTGTTGGGGTTCAGTATTGGGGGTTCGGCGTTAGGTTTCAGTGTTCAGGGTTAGTGTTGGGGTTCAGAGCTATGGCTCGGTGTTGGGGTTCAGTGGTGGGGGTTCAGTGTTGGGGGTTCAGTGTTGGGGGGTTCAGTGTTGGGAATCAGTGTTGGGCTTCATTGTTGGGGGTTGTGTGGTGGTGGTCCAGTGTTGGGGGTTCAGTGTTGGGGTTCAGTGTTGGGGTCCAGTGTGGGGGTTCAGTGAGGGTGTTCAGTGCTGGGATTCACTCTTGTGGGTTCAGTGGTGGGGTTCAGTGCTGGGAGGTCAGTGCTGGGGTTCAGTGTTGGGTGTTCAGTGTTGGGGTTCAGTGTTGGTGCTCAGCATTGGGAGTTCAGTGTTGGGGTTCAGTGTTGGGGTTCATTGGTGGGGTTCATTGGTGGGGGTTCGGTGTTGGGGTTCAGTGTTGGGTGCCAGTGTTGGGGTTCATTGGTGGGGTTCATTGGTGGCGGTTCGGTGTTGGGGTTCAGTGTTGGGGATTCAGTGTTGGGGTTCAGTATTGGGGTTCAATTTTGGGGATTCAGTGTTGGCGGTTCAGTGTCGGGGATTCAGTGTTGGGGTTCAGTGTTGGGGTTCAGTGTTGGGTGTTCAGTGTTGGGGTTCAGTGTTGGGCGTTTGTCAGCATTGTGGGGGTCAGTGTTGATGTGTTCAGTGTTGGGGGTTCAGTGTCGGGGCTGGTCAGTGTTTGGGGTTCAGTGTTTGGGGGTTCAGTGTTGGTGTTCAGTGTTGGGGTTTAATGTTGGGGTTCAGTATTGGACTGGTCCGTTTTGGGGGTTCAGTGTTGGGTGTTCATTGTTGGGGGTTCAGTGTTGGGGATTCAGTGTTGGGGGTTCAATGTTGGGTTTAGTGTTGGGGGTCAGTGTTGGGGTGTTCAGTGTTGGGGGTCGGTGTTTGGGGGTGTAACTTTGGGGTTCAGTGTTAGGGTTCGGTGCTGGGTTCGGTGTTGGGGTTCAGTGGTGGGGGTTCAGTGTTGGGGTTCAGTGTTAGGGTTCAGTGTTGGGTTTCAGCGTTAGGGGCTCAGTTTTGGGGTCCCATGTCGGGGTTCTGTGTTGGGGGTCCAGTGTTGGGTTTCAGTATTAGGGTTCAGTGCTGGGGTCCAGTGCTGGTGTTCAGTGCTATGGCTCGGTGTTGGGTGTTCAGTGTTGGGGTTCAGTGTTGGGGGTTCAGTGTTGGTGGTTCAGTATTGGGGGTTTTGTGTTGGTGGTTCAGTGTTGGGGGTTCAGTGCTGGGGTCCAGTGTGGGGTTCAGTGGTGGGGTTCAGTGCTGGGAGGTCAGTGCTGGGGTTCAGTGTTGGGTGTTCAGTGTTGGGGTTCAGTGTTGGTGCTCAGCATTGGGAGTTCAGTGTTGGGGTTCAGTGTTGGGGTTCATTGGTGCGGTTCATTGGTGGGGGTTCGGTGTTGGGGTTCAGTGTTGGGTGCCAGTGTTGGGGTTCATTGGTGGGGTTCATTGGTGGCGGTTCGGTGTTGGGGTTCAGTGTTGGGGGTTCAGTGTTGGGGTTCAGTATTGGGGTTCAATTTTGGGGATTCAGTGTTGGCGGTTCAGTGTCGGGGATTCAGTGTTGGGGTTCAGTGTTGGGGGTTCGCTGTTGTGGGTTCAACTGTGGGGTTCAGTGTTAGGGTTCGGTGCTGGGGTTCAGTGGTAAGGGTTCAGTGTTGGGGTTCAGTGTTAGGGTTCAGTGTTGGGGTTCAGCGTTAGGGGCTCAGTTTTGGGGTCCCATGTCGGGGTTCTGTGTTGGGGGTCCAGTGTTGGGTTTCAGTATTGGGGTTCAGTGTTGGGAATCAGTGTTGGTGGTTCAGTATTGGGGGTTTTGTGTTGGTGGTTCAGTGTTGGGGGTTCAGTGCTGGGGCCCAGTGTGGGGTTCAGTGTTGGGGTTCAGTTTTTGTGTTCAGCATTGGGAGTTCAGTGGTGGGGTTCAGTGGTGGCGTTCAGTGTTGGGGTTCATTGGTGGTGATTCGGTTTTGGTGTTCAGTAGTGGGGGTCAGTGTTGGGGTTCACTGTTTGGGTCCAGCGTTAGGGACTCAGTGTTGGGGGTTCAGTGTTGGGAATCAGTGTTGGTGGTTCTGTGTTGGGCGTTTTGTGTTGGTGGTTCAGTGTTGGGGGGTCAGTGCTGGGGTTCAGTGTTGGGATCCAGTGTTGGGGTTCAGTGCGGGAGTTCAGTGCTGGGGTTCAGTGGTGGGGGTTCAGTGTTGGGGTTCAGTATTGGGGGTTCGGTGTTAGGTTTCAGTGTTCAGGGTTAGTGTAGGGGTTCAGAGCTATGGCTCGGTGTTGGGGTTCAGTGGTGGGAGTTCAGTGTTGGGGGTTTAGTGTTGGGGGGTTCAGTGTTGTGAATCAGTGTTGGGCTTCATTGTTGGGGGTTGTGTGGTGGTGGTCCAGTGTTGGGGGTTCAGTGTTGGGGTTCAGTGTTGGGGTCCAGTGTGGGGGTTCAGTGAGGGTGTTCAGTGCTGGGATTCACTCTTGTAGGTTCAGTGGTGGGGTTCAGTGCTGGGAGGTCAGTGCTGGGGTTCAGTGTTGGGTGTTCAGTGTTGGGGTTCATTGGTGGGGTTCATTGGTGGGGGTTCGGTGTTGGGGTTCAGTGTTGGGGGCCAGTGTTGGGGTTCAATGTTGGGGGTCAGTGTTATGGGCTCGGTGTTGGGGGTTCAGTGTTGGTGTTCAGTGTCAGGGTTCAGTGCTGGGGGTCAGTATTGGGGGTTCAGCGTTAGGTTCAGTGTTCAAGGTTTAGTGTTGGGGTTCAGTGCTATGACTCGGTGTTGGGGTTCAGTGTTGGTGTTCCAGTGTTGGGGGTTCACTGTCGGGGTTCAGTGTTGGGGTCCAGTGTGGGGGTTCAATGTTGGGTTCAGTGCTGGGGTTCACTCTTGCGGGTTCAGTGTTGGGGTTCAGTGCTGGGAGGTCAGTGATGGGGTTCAGTGTTGGGGTCCAGTGTGGGGGTCCAGTGTTAGGGTTCAGTGCGGGAGTTCAGTGCTGGGGTTCAGTGTTGGGGCTCAGTGCTGGGAGGTCAGTGATGGCGTTCAGTGTTGGGGTCCAGTGTGGGAGTCCAGTGTTGGGGTTCAGTGCGGGAGTTCAGTGCTGGGGTTCAGTGTTGGGGTTCAGTTTTGGTGTTCTGCATTGGGAGTGCAGTGTTGGGGTTCAGTGGCAGTGTTCAGTGTTGTGGGGTTCAGTGTTGAGAATCTGTGTTGTGGGTTTTGTGTTGGTGGTTCAGTGCTGGGGTTCAGTGTTGGGGTCCAGTGTGGGGGTTCAGCGCAGGAGTTCAGTGCTGGGGGTCCAGTGCTGGGGGTCAGTATTGGGGTTTCAGTGTTAGGGTTCAGTGTTCAGGGTTAGTGTTGGGGTTCAGTGCTATGGCTCGGTGTTGGGGTTCAGTGGTGGTGGGTTCAGTGTTGGGGGGTCAGTGTTGGTGTTCAGTGTTGGGGTTTAATGTTGGGGTTCAGTGTTGGACTGGTCCGTTTTGGGGGTTCAGTGTTGGGTGTTCATTGTTGGGGGTTCAGTGTTGGGGATTCAGTGTTGGGGGTTCAATGTTGGGTTTAGTGTTGGGGGTCAGTGTTGGGGTGTTCAGTGTTGGGGGTCGGTGTTTGGGGGTGTCAGTGTTGGGGTTCATTGTTGGGGGTTCGCTGTTGTGGGTTCAACTTTGGGGTTCAGTGTTAGGGTTCGGTGCTGGGGTTCGGTGTTGGGGTTCAGTGGTGGGGGTTCAATGTTGGGGTTCAGCGTTATGGTTCAGTGTTGGGGTTCAGCGTCAGGGGCTCAGATTTGGGGTCCCATGTCGGGGTTCTGTGTTGGGGGTCCAGTGTTGGGTTTCAGTATTAGGGTTCAGTGCTGGGGTCCAGTGCTGGTGTTCAGTGCTATGGCTCGGTGTTGGGTGTTCAGTGTTGGGGTTCAGTGTTGGGATTCAGTGTTGGGGGTTCAGTGTTGGGTGTTTTGTGTTGGCGGTTCAGTGTTGGGGGTTCAGTGCTGGGGTCCAGTGTGGGGGTTCAGTGTTGGGGTTCAGTGTTGGGGTTCAGTTTTGGTGTTCAGCATTGGGAGTTCAGTGGTGGGGTTCAGTGGTGGCGTTCAGTGTTGGGGTTCATTGGTGGTGATTCGGTTTTGGGGTTCAGTAGTGGGGGTCAGTGTTGGGGTTCACTGTTTGGGTCCAGCGTTAGGGACTCAGTGTTGGGGGTTCAGTGTTGGGAATCAGTGTTGGTGGTTCTGTGTTGGGCGTTTTGTGTTGGTGGTTCAGTGTTGGGGGGTCAGTGCTGGGGTTCAGTGTTGGGGTCCAGTGTTGGGGTTCAGTGCGGGAGTTCAGTGCTGGGGTTCAGTGGTGGGGGTTCAGTGTTGGGGTTCAGTATTGGGGGTTCGGTGTTAGGTTTCAGTGTTCAGGGTTAGTGTAGGGGTTCAGAGCTATGGCTCGGTGTTGGGGTTCAGTGGTGGGAGTTCAGTGTTGGGGGTTTAGTGTTGGGGGGTTCAGTGTTGTGAATCAGTGTTGGGCTTCATTGTTGGGGGTTGTGTGGTGGTGGTCCAGTGTTGGGGGTTCAGTGTTGGGGTTCAGTGTTGGGGTCCAGTGTGGGGGTTCAGTGAGGGTGTTCAGTGCTGGGATTCACTCTTGTAGGTTCAGTGGTGGGGTTCAGTGCTGGGAGGTCAGTGCTGGGGTTCAGTGTTGGGTGTTCAGTGTTAGGGTTCAGTGTTGGGGTTCAGCGTTAGGGGCTCAGTTTTGGGGTCCCATGTCGGGGTTCTGTGTTGGGGGTCCAGTGTTGGGTTTCAGTATTAGGGTTCAGTGCTGGGGTCCAGTGCTGGTGTTCAGTGCTATGGCTCGGTGTTGGGTGTTCAGTGTTGGGGTTCAGTGTTGGGATTCAGTGTTGGGGGTTCAGTGTTGGGTGTTTTGTGTTGGTGGTTCAGTGTTGGGGGTTCAGTGCTGGGGTCCAGTGTTGGGGTTCAGTGTTGGGGTTCAGTTTTGATGTTCAGCATTGGGAGTTCAGTGGTGGGGTTCAGTGGTGGCGTTCGGTGTTGGGGTTCATTGGTGGTGATTCGGTTTTGGGGTTCAGTAGTGGGGGTCAGTGTTGGGGTTCACTGTTTGGGTCCAGCGTTAGGGACTCAGTGTTGGGGGTTCAGTGTTGGGAATCAGCGTTGGTGGTTCTGTGTTGAGCGTTTTGTGTTGGTGGTTCAGTGTTGGGGGTTCAGTGCTGGGGTTCAGTGTTGGGGTCCAGTGTTGGGGTTCAGTGCGGGAGTTCAGTGCTGTGGTTCAGTGCTGGGGGTCCAGTGTTGGGGTTCAGTATTGGGGGTTCGGCGTTAGGTTTCAGTGTTCAGGGTTAGTGTTGGGGTTCAGAGCTATGGCTCGGTGTTGGGGTTCAGTGATGGGGGTTCAGTGTTGGGGGGTTCAGTGTTGGGAATCAGTGTTGGGCTTCATTGTTGGGGGTTGTGTGGTGGTGGTCCAGTGTTGGGGGTTCAGTGTTGGGGTTCAGTGTTGGGGTCCAGTGTGGGGGTTCAGTGAGGGTGTTCAGTGCTGGGATTCACTCTTGTGGGTTCAGTGGTGGGGTTCAGTGCTGGGAGTTCAGTGCTGGGGTTCAGTGTTGGGTGTTCAGTGTTGGGGTTCAGTGTTGGTGCTCAGCATTGGGAGTTCAGTGTTGGGGTTCAGTGTTGGGGTTCATTGGTGGGGTTCATTGGTGGGGGTTCGGTGTTGGGATTCAGTGTTGGGTGCCAGTGTTGGGGTTCATTGGTGGGGTTCATTGGTGGCGGTTCGGTGTTGGGGTTCAGTGTTGGGGATTCAGTGTTGGGGTTCAGTATTGGGGTTCAATTTTGGGGATTCAGTGTTGGCGGTTCAGTGTCGGGGATTCAGTGTTGGGGTTCAGTGTTGGGGTTCAGTGTTGGGTGTTCAGTGTTGGGGTTCAGTGTTGGGCGTTTTTCAACATTGGGGGGGTCAGTGTTGATGTGTTCAGTGTTGGGGGTTCAGTGTCGGGGCTGGTCAGTGTTTGGGGTTCAGTGTTTGGGGGTTCAGTGTTGGTGTTCAGTGTTGGGGTTTAATGTTGGGGTTCAGTGTTGGACTGGTCCGTTATGGGGGTTCAGTGTTGGGTGTTCATTGTTGGGGGTTCAGTGTTGGGGATTCAGTGTTGGGGGTTCAATGTTGGGTTTAGTGTTGGGGGTCAGTGTTGGGGTGTTCAGTGTTGGGGGTCGGTGTTTGGGGGTGTCAGTGTTGGGGTTCAGTGTTGGGGGTTCGGTGTTGGGGGTTCAACTTTGGGGTTCAGTGTTAGGGTTCGGTGCTGGGTTCGGTGTTGGGGTTCAGTGGTGGGGGTTCAGTGTTGGGGTTCAGTGTTAGGGTTCTGTGTTGGGTTTCAGCGTTAGGGGCTCAGTTTTGGGGTCCCATGTCGGGGTTCTGTGTTGGGGGTCCAGTGTTGGGTTTCAGTATTAGGGTTCAGTGCTGGGGTCCAGTGCTGGTGTTCAGTGCTATGGCTCGGTGTTGGGTGTTCAGTGTTGGGGTTCAGTGTTGGGGGTTCAGTGTTGGTGGTTCAGTATTGGGGGTTTTGTGTTGGTGGTTCAGTGTTGGGGGTTCAGTGCTGGGGTCCAGTGTGGGGTTCAGTGGTGGGGTTCAGTGCTGGGAGGTCAGTGCTGGGGTTCAGTGTTGGGTGTTCAGTGTTGGGGTTCAGTGTTGGTGCTCAGCATTGGGAGTTCAGTGTTGGGGTTCAGTGTTGGGGTTCATTGGTGCGGTTCATTGGTGGGGGTTCGGTGTTGGGGTTCAGTGTTGGGTGCCAGTGTTGGGGTTCATTGGTGGGGTTCATTGGTGGCGGTTCGGTGTTGGGGTTCAGTGTTGGGGGTTCAGTGTTGGGGTTCAGTATTGGGGTTCAATTTTGGGGATTCAGTGTTGGCGGTTCAGTGTCGGGGATTCAGTGTTGGGGTTCAGTGTTGGGCGTTTGTCAGCATTGGGGGGTCAGTGTTGATGTGTTCAGTGTTGGGGGTTCAGTGTCGGGGCTGGTCAGTGTTTGGGGTTCAGTGTTTGGGGGTTCAGTGTTGGTGTTCAGTGTTGGGGTTTAATGTTGGGGTTCAGTGTTGGACTGGTCCGTTTTGGGGGTTCAGTGTTGGGTGTTCATTGTTGGGGGTTCAGTGCTGGGGATTCAGTGTTGGGGGTTCAATGTTGGGTTTAGTGTTGGGGGTCAGTGTTGGGGTGCTCAGTGTTGGGGGTCGGTGTTTGGGGGTGTCAGTGTTGGGGTTCAGTGTTGGGGGTTCGCTGTTGTGGGTTCAACTGTGGGGTTCAGTGTTAGGGTTCGGTGCTGGGGTTCAGTGGTAAGGGTTCAGTGTTGGGGTTCAGTGTTAGGGTTCAGTGTTGGGGTTCAGCGTTAGGGGCTCAGTTTTGGGGTCCCATGTCGGGGTTCTGTGTTGGGGGTCCAGTGTTGGGTTTCAGTATTGGGGTTCAGTGTTGGGAATCAGTGTTGGTGGTTCAGTATTGGGGGTTTTGTGTTGGTGGTTCAGTGTTGGGTGTTCATTGTTGGGGGTTCAGTGTTGGGGATTCAGTGTTGGGGGTTCAATGTTGGGTTTAGTGTTGGGGGTCAGTGTTGGGGTGTTCAGTGTTGGGGGTCGGTGTTTGGGGGTGTCAGTGTTGGGGTTCATTGTTGGGGGTTCGCTGTTGTGGGTTCAACTTTGGGGTTCAGTGTTAGGGTTCGGTGCTGGGGTTCGGTGTTGGGGTTCAGTGGTGGGGGTTCAATGTTGGGGTTCAGTGTTATGGTTCAGTGTTGGGGTTCAGCGTCAGGGGCTCAGATTTGGGGTCCCATGTCGGGGTTCTGTGTTGGGGGTCCAGTGTTGGGTTTCAGTATTAGGGTTCAGTGCTGGGGTCCAGTGCTGGTGTTCAGTGCTATGGCTCGGTGTTGGGTGTTCAGTGTTGGGGTTCAGTGTTGGGATTCAGTGTTGGGGGTTCAGTGTTGGGTGTTTTGTGTTGGCGGTTCAGTGTTGGGGGTTCAGTGCTGGGGTCCAGTGTGGGGGTTCAGTGTTGGGGTTCAGTGTTGGGGTTCAGTTTTGGTGTTCAGCATTGGGAGTTCAGTGGTGGGGTTCAGTGGTGGCGTTCAGTGTTGGGGTTCATTGGTGGTGATTCGGTTTTGGGGTTCAGTAGTGGGGGTCAGTGTTGGGGTTCACTGTTTGGGTCCAGCGTTAGGGACTCAGTGTTGGGGGTTCAGTGTTGGGAATCAGTGTTGGTGGGTCTGTGTTGGGCGTTTTGTGTTGGTGGTTCAGTGTTGGGGGTTCAGTGCTGGGGTTCAGTGTTGGGGTCCAGTGTTGGGGTTCAGTGCGGGAGTTCAGTGCTGGGGTTCAGTGCTGGGGGTCCAGTGTTGGGGTTCAGTATTGGGGGTTCGGCGTTAGGTTTCAGTGTTCAGGGTTAGTGTTGGGGTTCAGAGCTATGGCTCGGTGTTGGGGTTCAGTGGTGGGGGTTCAGTGTTGGGGGTTCAGTGTTGGGGGGTTCAGTGTTGGGAATCAGTGTTGGGCTTCATTGTTGGGGGTTGTGTGGTGGTGGTCCAGTGTTGGGGGTTCAGTGTTGGGGTTCAGTGTTGGGGTCCAGTGTGGGGGTTCAGTGAGGGTGTTCAGTGCTGGGATTCACTCTTGTGGGTTCAGTGGTGGGGTTCAGTGCTGGGAGGTCAGTGCTGGGGTTCAGTGTTGGGTGTTCAGTGTTGGGGTTCAGTGTTGGTGCTCAGCATTGGGAGTTCAGTGTTGGGGTTCAGTGTTGGGGTTCATTGGTGGGGTTCATTGGTGGGGGTTCGGTGTTGGGGTTCAGTGTTGGGTGCCAGTGTTGGGGTTCATTGGTGGGGTTCATTGGTGGCGGTTCGGTGTTGGGGTTCAGTGTTGGGGATTCAGTGTTGGGGTTCAGTATTGGGGTTCAATTTTGGGGATTCAGTGTTGGCGGTTCAGTGTCGGGGATTCAGTGTTGGGGTTCAGTGTTGGGGTTCAGTGTTGGGTGTTCAGTGTTGGGGTTCAGTGTTGGGCGTTTGTCAGCATTGTGGGGGTCAGTGTTGATGTGTTCAGTGTTGGGGGTTCAGTGTCGGGGCTGGTCAGTGTTTGGGGTTCAGTGTTTGGGGGTTCAGTGTTGGTGTTCAGTGTTGGGGTTTAATGTTGGGGTTCAGTATTGGACTGGTCCGTTTTGGTGGTTCAGTGTTGGGTGTTCATTGTTGGGGGTTCAGTGTTGGGGATTCAGTGTTGGGGGTTCAATGTTGGGTTTAGTGTTGGGGGTCAGTGTTGGGGTGTTCAGTGTTGGGGGTCGGTGTTTGGGGGTGTAACTTTGGGGTTCAGTGTTAGGGTTCGGTGCTGGGTTCGGTGTTGGGGTTCAGTGGTGGGGGTTCAGTGTTGGGGTTCAGTGTTAGGGTTCAGTGTTGGGTTTCAGCGTTAGGGGCTCAGTTTTGGGGTCCCATGTCGGGGTTCTGTGTTGGGGGTCCAGTGTTGGGTTTCAGTATTAGGGTTCAGTGCTGGGGTCCAGTGCTGGTGTTCAGTGCTATGGCTCGGTGTTGGGTGTTCAGTGTTGGGGTTCAGTGTTGGGGGTTCAGTGTTGGTGGTTCAGTATTGGGGGTTTTGTGTTGGTGGTTCAGTGTTGGGGGTTCAGTGCTGGGGTCCAGTGTGGGGTTCAGTGGTGGGGTTCAGTGCTGGGAGGTCAGTGCTGGGGTTCAGTGTTGGGTGTTCAGTGTTGGGGTTCAGTGTTGGTGCTCAGCATTGGGAGTTCAGTGTTGGGGTTCAGTGTTGGGGTTCATTGGTGCGGTTCATTGGTGGGGGTTCGGTGTTGGGGTTCAGTGTTGGGTGCCAGTGTTGGGGTTCATTGGTGGGGTTCATTGGTGGCGGTTCGGTGTTGGGGTTCAGTGTTGGGGGTTCAGTGTTGGGGTTCAGTATTGGGGTTCAATTTTGGGGATTCAGTGTTGGCGGTTCAGTGTCGGGGATTCAGTGTTGGGGTTCAGTGTTGGGGGTTCGCTGTTGTGGGTTCAACTGTGGGGTTCAGTGTTAGGGTTCGGTGCTGGGGTTCAGTGGTAAGGGTTCAGTGTTGGGGTTCAGTGTTAGGGTTCAGTGTTGGGGTTCAGCGTTAGGGGCTCAGTTTTGGGGTCCCATGTCGGGGTTCTGTGTTGGGGGTCCAGTGTTGGGTTTCAGTATTGGGGTTCAGTGTTGGGAATCAGTGTTGGTGGTTCAGTATTGGGGGTTTTGTGTTGGTGGTTCAGTGTTGGGGGTTCAGTGCTGGGGCCCAGTGTGGGGTTCAGTGTTGGGGTTCAGTTTTTGTGTTCAGCATTGGGAGTTCAGTGGTGGGGTTCAGTGGTGGCGTTCAGTGTTGGGGTTCATTGGTGGTGATTCGGTTTTGGTGTTCAGTAGTGGGGGTCAGTGTTGGGGTTCACTGTTTGGGTCCAGCGTTAGGGACTCAGTGTTGGGGGTTCAGTGTTGGGAATCAGTGTTGGTGGTTCTGTGTTGGGCGTTTTGTGTTGGTGGTTCAGTGTTGGGGGGTCAGTGCTGGGGTTCAGTGTTGGGGTCCAGTGTTGGGGTTCAGTGCGGGAGTTCAGTGCTGGGGTTCAGTGGTGGGGGTTCAGTGTTGGGGTTCAGTATTGGGGGTTCGGTGTTAGGTTTCAGTGTTCAGGGTTAGTGTAGGGGTTCAGAGCTATGGCTCGGTGTTGGGGTTCAGTGGTGGGAGTTCAGTGTTGGGGGTTTAGTGTTGGGGGGTTCAGTGTTGTGAATCAGTGTTGGGCTTCATTGTTGGGGGTTGTGTGGTGGTGGTCCAGTGTTGGGGGTTCAGTGTTGGGGTTCAGTGTTGGGGTCCAGTGTGGGGGTTCAGTGAGGGTGTTCAGTGCTGGGATTCACTCTTGTAGGTTCAGTGGTGGGGTTCAGTGCTGGGAGGTCAGTGCTGGGGTTCAGTGTTGGGTGTTCAGTGTTGGGGTTCATTGGTGGGGTTCATTGGTGGGGGTTCGGTGTTGGGGTTCAGTGTTGGGGGCCAGTGTTGGGGTTCAATGTTGGGGGTCAGTGTTATGGGCTCGGTGTTGGGGGTTCAGTGTTGGTGTTCAGTGTCAGGGTTCAGTGCTGGGGGTCAGTATTGGGGGTTCAGCGTTAGGTTCAGTGTTCAAGGTTTAGTGTTGGGGTTCAGTGCTATGACTCGGTGTTGGGGTTCAGTGTTGGTGTTCCAGTGTTGGGGGTTCACTGTCGGGGTTCAGTGTTGGGGTCCAGTGTGGGGGTTCAATGTTGGGTTCAGTGCTGGGGTTCACTCTTGCGGGTTCAGTGTTGGGGTTCAGTGCTGGGAGGTCAGTGATGGGGTTCAGTGTTGGGGTCCAGTGTGGGGGTCCAGTGTTAGGGTTCAGTGCGGGAGTTCAGTGCTGGGGTTCAGTGTTGGGGCTCAGTGCTGGGAGGTCAGTGATGGCGTTCAGTGTTGGGGTCCAGTGTGGGAGTCCAGTGTTGGGGTTCAGTGCGGGAGTTCAGTGCTGGGGTTCAGTGTTGGGGTTCAGTTTTGGTGTTCTGCATTGGGAGTGCAGTGTTGGGGTTCAGTGGCAGTGTTCAGTGTTGTGGGGTTCAGTGTTGAGAATCTGTGTTGTGGGTTTTGTGTTGGTGGTTCAGTGCTGGGGTTCAGTGTTGGGGTCCAGTGTGGGGGTTCAGCGCAGGAGTTCAGTGCTGGGGGTCCAGTGCTGGGGGTCAGTATTGGGGTTTCAGTGTTAGGGTTCAGTGTTCAGGGTTAGTGTTGGGGTTCAGTGCTATGGCTCGGTGTTGGGGTTCAGTGGTGGTGGGTTCAGTGTTGGGGGGTCAGTGTTGGTGTTCAGTGTTGGGGTTTAATGTTGGGGTTCAGTGTTGGACTGGTCCGTTTTGGGGGTTCAGTGTTGGGTGTTCATTGTTGGGGGTTCAGTGTTGGGGATTCAGTGTTGGGGGTTCAATGTTGGGTTTAGTGTTGGGGGTCAGTGTTGGGGTGTTCAGTGTTGGGGGTCGGTGTTTGGGGGTGTCAGTGTTGGGGTTCATTGTTGGGGGTTCGCTGTTGTGGGTTCAACTTTGGGGTTCAGTGTTAGGGTTCGGTGCTGGGGTTCGGTGTTGGGGTTCAGTGGTGGGGGTTCAATGTTGGGGTTCAGCGTTATGGTTCAGTGTTGGGGTTCAGCGTCAGGGGCTCAGATTTGGGGTCCCATGTCGGGGTTCTGTGTTGGGGGTCCAGTGTTGGGTTTCAGTATTAGGGTTCAGTGCTGGGGTCCAGTGCTGGTGTTCAGTGCTATGGCTCGGTGTTGGGTGTTCAGTGTTGGGGTTCAGTGTTGGGATTCAGTGTTGGGGGTTCAGTGTTGGGTGTTTTGTGTTGGCGGTTCAGTGTTGGGGGTTCAGTGCTGGGGTCCAGTGTGGGGGTTCAGTGTTGGGGTTCAGTGTTGGGGTTCAGTTTTGGTGTTCAGCATTGGGAGTTCAGTGGTGGGGTTCAGTGGTGGCGTTCAGTGTTGGGGTTCATTGGTGGTGATTCGGTTTTGGGGTTCAGTAGTGGGGGTCAGTGTTGGGGTTCACTGTTTGGGTCCAGCGTTAGGGACTCAGTGTTGGGGGTTCAGTGTTGGGAATCAGTGTTGGTGGGTCTGTGTTGGGCGTTTTGTGTTGGTGGTTCAGTGTTGGGGGTTCAGTGCTGGGGTTCAGTGTTGGGGTCCAGTGTTGGGGTTCAGTGCGGGAGTTCAGTGCTGGGGTTCAGTGCTGGGGGTTCAGTGTTGGGGTTCAGTATTGGGGGTTCGGTGTTAGGTTTCAGTGTTCAGGGTTAGTGTTGGGGTTCAGAGCTATGGCTCGGTGTTGGGGTTCAGTGGTGGGGGTTCAGTGTTGGGGGTTCAGTGTTGGGGGGTTCAGTGTTGGGTATCAGTGTTGGGCTTCATTGTTGGGGGTTGTGTGGTGGTGGTCCAGTGTTGGGGGTTCAGTGTTGGGGTTCAGTGTTGGGGTCCAGTGTGGGGGTTCAGTGAGGGTGTTCAGTGCTGGGATTCACTCTTGTGGGTTCAGTGGTGGGGTTCAGTGCTGGGAGGTCAGTGCTGGGGTTCAGTGTTGGGTGTTCAGTGTTGGGGTTCAGTGTTGGTGCTCAGCATTGGGAGTTCAGTGTTGGGGTTCATTGGTGGGGTTCATTGGTGGGGGTTCGGTGTTGGGGTTCAGCGTTGGGTGCCAGTGTTGGGGTTCATTGGTGGGGTTCATTGGTGGCGGTTCGGTGTTGGGGTTCAGTGTTGGGGATTCAGTGTTGGGGTTCAGTATTGGGGTTCAATTTTGGGGATTCAGTGTTGGCGGTTCAGTGTCGGGGATTCAGTGTTGGGATTCAGTGTTGGGGTTCAGTGTTGGGTGTTCAGTGTTGTGGTTCAGTGTTGGGCGTTTGTCAGCGTTGGGGGGGTCAGTGTTGATGTGTTCAGTGTTGGGGGTTCAGTGCTGGGAGGTCAGTGATGGGGTTCAGTGTTGGGGTCCAGTGTGGGGGTCCAGTGTTAGGGTTCAGTGCGGGAGTTCAGTGCTGGGGTTCAGTGTTGGGGCTCAGTGCTGGGAGGTCAGTGATGGCGTTCAGTGTTGGGGTCCAGTATGGGAGTTCAGTGTTGGGGTTCAGTGCGGGAGTTCAGTGCTGGGGTTCAGTGTTGGGGTTCAGTTTTGGTGTTCTGCATTGGGAGTGCAGTGTTGGGGTTCAGTGGCAGTGTTCAGTGTTGTGGGGTTCAGTGTTGAGAATCTGTGTTGTGGGTTTTGTGTTGGTGGTTCAGTGCTGGGGTCAGTGTTGGGGTCCAGTGTGGGGGTTCAGCGCAGGAGTTCAGTGCTGGGGGTTCAGTGCTGGGGGTCAGTATTGGGGTTTCAGTGTTAGGGTTCAGTGTTCAGGGTTAGTGTTGGGGTTCAGTGCTATGGCTCGGTGTTGGGGTTCAGTGGTGGGGGGGTTCAGTGTTGGGGGGTCAGTGTTGGTGTTCAGTGTTGGGGTTTAATGTTGGGGTTCAGTGTTGGACTGGTCCGTTTTGGGGGTTCAGTGTTGGGTGTTCATTGTTGGGGGTTCAGTGTTGGGGATTCAGTGTTGGGGGTTCAATGTTGGGTTTAGTGTTGGGGGTCAGTGTTGGGGTGTTCAGTGTTGGGGGTCGGTGTTTGGGGGTGTCAGTGTTGGGGTTCAGTGTTGGGGGTTCGCTGTTGTGGGTTCAACTTTGGGGTTCAGTGTTAGGGTTCGGTGCTGGGGTTCGGTGTTGGGGTTCAGTGGTGGGGGTTCAGTGTTGGGGTTCAGTGTTAGGGTTCAGTGTTGGGGTTCAGCGTTAGGGGCTCAGTTTTGGGGTCCCATGTCGGGGTTCTGTGTTGGGGGTCCAGTGTTGGGTTTCAGTATTAGGGTTCAGTGCTGGGGTCCAGTGCTGGTGTTCAGTGCTATGGCTCGGTGTTGGGTGTTCAGTGTTGGGGTTCAGTGTTGGGATTCAGTGTTGGGGGTTCAGTGTTGGGTGTTTTGTGTTGGTGGTTCAGTGTTGGGGGTTCAGTGCTGGGGTCCAGTGTTGGGGTTCAGTGTTGGGGTTCAGTTTTGATGTTCAGCATTGGGAGTTCAGTGGTGGGGTTCAGTGGTGGCGTTCGGTGTTGGGGTTCATTGGTGGTGATTCGGTTTTGGGGTTCAGTAGTGGGGGTCAGTGTTGGGGTTCACTGTTTGGGTCCAGCGTTAGGGACTCAGTGTTGGGGGTTCAGTGTTGGGAATCAGCGTTGGTGGTTCTGTGTTGAGCGTTTTGTGTTGGTGGTTCAGTGTTGGGGGTTCAGTGCTGGGGTTCAGTGTTGGGGTCCAGTGTTGGGGTTCAGTGCGGGAGTTCAGTGCTGGGGTTCAGTGCTGGGGGTCCAGTGTTGGGGTTCAGTATTGGGGGTTCGGCGTTAGGTTTCAGTGTTCAGGGTTAGTGTTGGGGTTCAGAGCTATGGCTCGGTGTTGGGGTTCAGTGATGGGGGTTCAGTGTTGGGGGGTTCAGTGTTGGGAATCAGTGTTGGGCTTCATTGTTGGGGGTTGTGTGGTGGTGGTCCAGTGTTGGGGGTTCAGTGTTGGGGTTCAGTGTTGGGGTCCAGTGTGGGGGTTCAGTGAGGGTGTTCAGTGCTGGGATTCACTCTTGTGGGTTCAGTGGTGGGGTTCAGTGCTGGGAGGTCAGTGCTGGGGTTCAGTGTTGGGTGTTCAGTGTTGGGGTTCAGTGTTGGTGCTCAGCATTGGGAGTTCAGTGTTGGGGTTCAGTGTTGGGGTTCATTGGTGGGGTTCATTGGTGGGGGTTCGGTGTTGGGGTTCAGTGTTGGGTGCCAGTGTTGGGGTTCATTGGTGGGGTTCATTGGTGGCGGTTCGGTGTTGGGGTTCAGTGTTGGGGATTCAGTGTTGGGGTTCAGTATTGGGGTTCAATTTTGGGGATTCAGTGTTGGCGGTTCAGTGTCGGGGATTAAGTGTTGGGGTTCAGTGTTGGGGTTCAGTGTTGGGTGTTCAGTGTTGGGGTTCAGTGTTGGGCGTTTTTCAGCATTGGGGGGGTCAGTGTTGATGTGTTCAGTGTTGGGGGTTCAGTGTCGGGGCTGGTCAGTGTTTGGGGTTCAGTGTTTGGGGGTTCAGTGTTGGTGTTCAGTGTTGGGGTTTAATGTTGGGGTTCAGTGTTGGACTGGTCCGTTTTGGGGGTTCAGTGTTGGGTGTTCATTGTTGGGGGTTCAGTGTTGGGGATTCAGTGTTGGGGGTTCAATGTTGGGTTTAGTGTTGGGGGTCAGTGTTGGGGTGTTCAGTGTTGGGGGTCGGTGTTTGGGGGTGTCAGTGTTGGGGTTCAGTGTTGGGGGTTCGGTGTTGGGGGTTCAACTTTGGGGTTCAGTGTTAGGGTTCGGTGCTGGGTTCGGTGTTGGGGTTCAGTGGTGGGGGTTCAGTGTTGGGGTTCAGTGTTAGGGTTCAGTGTTGGGTTTCAGCGTTAGGGGCTCAGTTTTGGGGTCCCATGTCGGGGTTCTGTGTTGGGGGTCCAGTGTTGGGTTTCAGTATTAGGGTTCAGTGCTGGGTCCAGTGCTGGTGTTCAGTGCTATGGCTCGGTGTTGGGTGTTCAGTGTTGGGGTTCAGTGTTGGGGGTTCAGTGTTGGTGGTTCAGTATTGGGGGTTTTGTGTTGGTGGTTCAGTGTTGGGGGTTCAGTGCTGGGGTCCAGTGTGGGGTTCAGTGGTGGGGTTCAGTGCTGGGAGGTCAGTGCTGGGGTTCAGTGTTGGGTGTTCAGTGTTGGGGTTCAGTGTTGGTGCTCAGCATTGGGAGTTCAGTGTTGGGGTTCAGTGTTGGGGTTCATTGGTGCGGTTCATTGGTGGGGGTTCGGTGTTGGGGTTCAGTGTTGGGTGCCAGTGTTGGGGTTCATTGGTGGGGTTCATTGGTGGCGGTTCGGTGTTGGGGTTCAGTGTTGGGGGTTCAGTGTTGGGGTTCAGTATTGGGGTTCAATTTTGGGGATTCAGTGTTGGCGGTTCAGTGTCGGGGATTCAGTGTTGGGGTTCAGTGTTGGGCGTTTGTCAGCATTGGGGGGTCAGTGTTGATGTGTTCAGTGTTGGGGGTTCAGTGTCGGGGCTGGTCAGTGTTTGGGGTTCAGTGTTTGGGGGTTCAGTGTTGGTGTTCAGTGTTGGGGTTTAATGTTGGGGTTCAGTGTTGGACTGGTCCGTTTTGGGGGTTCAGTGTTGGGTGTTCATTGTTGGGGGTTCAGTGTTGGGGATTCAGTGTTGGGGGTTCAATGTTGGGTTTAGTGTTGGGGGTCAGTGTTGGGGTGCTCAGTGTTGGGGGTCGGTGTTTGGGGGTGTCAGTGTTGGGGTTCAGTGTTGGGGGTTCGCTGTTGTGGGTTCAACTGTGGGGTTCAGTGTTAGGGTTCGGTGCTGGGGTTCAGTGGTAAGGGTTCAGTGTTGGGGTTCAGTGTTAGGGTTCAGTGTTGGGGTTCAGCGTTAGGGGCTCAGTTTTGGGGTCCCATGTCGGGGTTCTGTGTTGGGGGTCCAGTGTTGGGTTTCAGTATTGGGGTTCAGTGTTGGGAATCAGTGTTGGTGGTTCAGTATTGGGGGTTTTGTGTTGGTGGTTCAGTGTTGGGGGTTCAGTGCTGGGGCCCAGTGTGGGGTTCAGTGTTGGGTTCAGTTTTTGTGTTCAGCATTGGGAGTTCAGTGGTGGGGTTCAGTGGTGGCGTTCAGTGTTGGGGTTCATTGGTGGTGATTCGGTTTTGGGGTTCAGTAGTGGGGGTCAGTGTTGGGGTTCACTGTTTGGGTCCAGCGTTAGGGACTCAGTGTTGGGGGTTCAGTGTTGGGAATCAGTGTTGGTGGTTCTGTGTTGGGCGTTTTGTGTTGGTGGTTCAGTGTTGGGGGGTCAGTGCTGGGGTTCAGTGTTGGGGTCCAGTGTTGGGGTTCAGTGCGGGAGTTCAGTGCTGGGGTTCAGTGATGGGGGTTCAGTGTTGGGGTTCAGTATTGGGGGTTCGGTGTTAGGTTTCAGTGTTCAGGGTTAGTGTAGGGGTTCAGAGCTATGGCTCGGTGTTGGGGTTCAGTGGTGGGAGTTCAGTGTTGGGGGTTCAGTGTTGGGGGGTTCAGTTTTGTGAATCAGTGTTGGGCTTCATTGTTGGGGGTTGTGTGGTGGTGGTCCAGTGTTGGGGGTTCAGTGTTGGGGTTCAGTGTTGGGGTCCAGTGTGGGGGTTCAGTGAGGGTGTTCAGTGCTGGGATTCACTCTTGTAGGTTCAGTGGTGGGGTTCAGTGCTGGGAGGTCAGTGCTGGGGTTCAGTGTTGGGTGTTCAGTGTTGGGGTTCATTGGTGGGGTTCATTGGTGGGGGTTCGGTGTTGGGGTTCAGTGTTGGGGGCCAGTGTTGGGGTTCAATGTTGGGGGTCAGTGTTATGGGCTCGGTGTTGGGGGTTCAGTGTTGGTGTTCAGTGTCAGGGTTCAGTGCTGGGGGTCAGTATTGGGGGTTCAGCGTTAGGTTCAGTGTTCAAGGTTTAGTGTTGGGGTTCAGTGCTATGACTCGGTGTTGGGGTTCAGTGTTGGTGTTCCAGTGTTGGGGGTTCACTGTCGGGGTTCAGTGTTGGGGTCCAGTGTGGGGGTTCAATGTTGGGTTCAGTGCTGGGGTTCACTCTTGCGGGTTCAGTGTTGGGGTTCAGTGCTGGGAGGTCAGTGATGGGGTTCAGTGTTGGGGTCCAGTGTGGGGGTCCAGTGTTAGGGTTCAGTGCGGGAGTTCAGTGCTGGGGTTCAGTGTTGGGGCTCAGTGCTGGGAGGTCAGTGATGGCGTTCAGTGTTGGGGTCCAGTGTGGGAGTCCAGTGTTGGGGTTCAGTGCGGGAGTTCAGTGCTGGGGTTCAGTGTTGGGGTTCAGTTTTGGTGTTCTGCATTGGGAGTGCAGTGTTGGGGTTCAGTGGCAGTGTTCAGTGTTGTGGGGTTCAGTGTTGAGAATCTGTGTTGTGGGTTTTGTGTTGGTGGTTCAGTGCTGGGGTTCAGTGTTGGGGTCCAGTGTGGGGGTTCAGCGCAGGAGTTCAGTGCTGGGGGTCCAGTGCTGGGGGTCAGTATTGGGGTTTCAGTGTTAGGGTTCAGTGTTCAGGGTTAGTGTTGGGGTTCAGTGCTATGGCTCGGTGTTGGGGTTCAGTGGTGGTGGGTTCAGTGTTGGGGGGTCAGTGTTGGTGTTCAGTGTTGGGGTTTAATGTTGGGGTTCAGTGTTGGACTGGTCCGTTTTGGGGGTTCAGTGTTGGGTGTTCATTGTTGGGGGTTCAGTGTTGGGGATTCAGTGTTGGGGGTTCAATGTTGGGTTTAGTGTTGGGGGTCAGTGTTGGGGTGTTCAGTGTTGGGGGTCGGTGTTTGGGGGTGTCAGTGTTGGGGTTCATTGTTGGGGGTTCGCTGTTGTGGGTTCAACTTTGGGGTTCAGTGTTAGGGTTCGGTGCTGGGGTTCGGTGTTGGGGTCCAGTGGTGGGGGTTCAATGTTGGGGTTCAGCGTTATGGTTCAGTGTTGGGGTTCAGCGTCAGGGGCTCAGATTTGGGGTCCCATGTCGGGGTTCTGTGTTGGGGGTCCAGTGTTGGGTTTCAGTATTAGGGTTCAGTGCTGGGGTCCAGTGCTGGTGTTCAGTGCTATGGCTCGGTGTTGGGTGTTCAGTGTTGGGGTTCAGTGTTGGGATTCAGTGTTGGGGGTTCAGTGTTGGGTGTTTTGTGTTGGCGGTTCAGTGTTGGGGGTTCAGTGCTGGGGTCCAGTGTGGGGGTTCAGTGTTGGGGTTCAGTGTTGGGGTTCAGTTTTGGTGTTCAGCATTGGGAGTTCAGTGGTGGGGTTCAGTGGTGGCGTTCAGTGTTGGGGTTCATTGGTGGTGATTCGGTTTTGGGGTTCAGTAGTGGGGGTCAGTGTTGGGGTTCACTGTTTGGGTCCAGCGTTAGGGACTCAGTGTTGGGGGTTCAGTGTTGGGAATCAGTGTTGGTGGGTCTGTGTTGGGCGTTTTGTGTTGGTGGTTCAGTGTTGGGGGTTCAGTGCTGGGGTTCAGTGTTGGGGTCCAGTGTTGGGGTTCAGTGCGGGAGTTCAGTGCTGGGGTTCAGTGCTGGGGGTTCAGTGTTGGGGTTCAGTATTGGGGGTTCGGTGTTAGGTTTCAGTGTTCAGGGTTAGTGTTGGGGTTCAGAGCTATGGCTCGGTGTTGGGGTTCAGTGGTGGGGGTTCAGTGTTGGGGGTTCAGTGTTGGGGGGTTCAGTGTTGGGAATCAGTGTTGGGCTTCATTGTTGGGGGTTGTGTGGTGGTGGTCCAGTGTTGGGGGTTCAGTGTTGGGGTTCAGTGTTGGGGTCCAGTGTGGGGGTTCAGTGAGGGTGTTCAGTGCTGGGATTCACTCTTGTGGGTTCAGTGGTGGGGTTCAGTGCTGGGAGGTCAGTGCTGGGGTTCAGTGTTGGGTGTTCAGTGTTGGGGTTCAGTGTTGGTGCTCAGCATTGGGAGTTCAGTGTTGGGGTTCAGTGTTGGGGTTCATTGGTGGGGTTCATTGGTGGGGGTTCGGTGTTGGGGTTCAGTGTTGGGTGCCAGTGTTGGGGTTCATTGGTGGGGTTCATTGGTGGCGGTTCGGTGTTGGGGTTCAGTGTTGGGGATTCAGTGTTGGGGTTCAGTATTGGGGTTCAATTTTGGGGATTCAGTGTTGGCGGTTCAGTGTCGGGGATTCAGTGTTGGGATTCAGTGTTGGGGTTCAGTGTTGGGTGTTCAGTGTTGTGGTTCAGTGTTGGGCGTTTGTCAGCGTTGGGGGGGTCAGTGTTGATGTGTTCAGTGTTGGGGGTTCAGTGCTGGGAGGTCAGTGATGGGGTTCAGTGTTGGGGTCCAGTGTGGGGGTCCAGTGTTAGGGTTCAGTGCGGGAGTTCAGTGCTGGGGTTCAGTGTTGGGGCTCAGTGCTGGGAGGTCAGTGATGGCGTTCAGTGTTGGGGTCCAGTATGGGAGTTCAGTGTTGGGGTTCAGTGCGGGAGTTCAGTGCTGGGGTTCAGTGTTGGGGTTCAGTTTTGGTGTTCTGCATTGGGAGTGCAGTGTTGGGGTTCAGTGGCAGTGTTCAGTGTTGTGGGGTTCAGTGTTGAGAATCTGTGTTGTGGGTTTTGTGTTGGTGGTTCAGTGCTGGGGTCAGTGTTGGGGTCCAGTGTGGGGGTTCAGCGCAGGAGTTCAGTGCTGGGGGTTCAGTGCTGGGGGTCAGTATTGGGGTTTCAGTGTTAGGGTTCAGTGTTCAGGGTTAGTGTTGGGGTTCAGTGCTATGGCTCGGTGTTGGGGTTCAGTGGTGGGGGGTTCAGTGTTGGGGGGTCAGTGTTGGTGTTCAGTGTTGGGGTTTAATGTTGGGGTTCAGTGTTGGACTGGTCCGTTTTGGGGGTTCAGTGTTGGGTGTTCATTGTTGGGGGTTCAGTGTTGGGGATTCAGTGTTGGGGGTTCAATGTTGGGTTTAGTGTTGGGGGTCAGTGTTGGGGTGTTCAGTGTTGGGGGTCGGTGTTTGGGGGTGTCAGTGTTGGGGTTCAGTGTTGGGGGTTCGCTGTTGTGGGTTCAACTTTGGGGTTCAGTGTTAGGGTTCGGTGCTGGGGTTCGGTGTTGGGGTTCAGTGGTGGGGGTTCAGTGTTGGGGTTCAGTGTTAGGGTTCAGTGTTGGGGTTCAGCGTTAGGGGCTCAGTTTTGGGGTCCCATGTCGGGGTTCTGTGTTGGGGGTCCAGTGTTGGGTTTCAGTATTAGGGTTCAGTGCTGGGGTCCAGTGCTGGTGTTCAGTGCTATGGCTCGGTGTTGGGTGTTCAGTGTTGGGGTTCAGTGTTGGGATTCAGTGTTGGGGGTTCAGTGTTGGGTGTTTTGTGTTGGTGGTTCAGTGTTGGGGGTTCAGTGCTGGGGTCCAGTGTTGGGGTTCAGTGTTGGGGTTCAGTTTTGATGTTCAGCATTGGGAGTTCAGTGGTGGGGTTCAGTGGTGGCGTTCGGTGTTGGGGTTCATTGGTGGTGATTCGGTTTTGGGGTTCAGTAGTGGGGGTCAGTGTTGGGGTTCACTGTTTGGGTCCAGCGTTAGGGACTCAGTGTTGGGGGTTCAGTGTTGGGAATCAGCGTTGGTGGTTCTGTGTTGAGCGTTTTGTGTTGGTGGTTCAGTGTTGGGGGTTCAGTGCTGGGGTTCAGTGTTGGGGTCCAGTGTTGGGGTTCAGTGCGGGAGTTCAGTGCTGGGGTTCAGTGCTGGGGGTCCAGTGTTGGGGTTCAGTATTGGGGGTTCGGCGTTAGGTTTCAGTGTTCAGGGTTAGTGTTGGGGTTCAGAGCTATGGCTCGGTGTTGGGGTTCAGTGATGGGGGTTCAGTGTTGGGGGGTTCAGTGTTGGGAATCAGTGTTGGGCTTCATTGTTGGGGGTTGTGTGGTGGTGGTCCAGTGTTGGGGGTTCAGTGTTGGGGTTCAGTTTTGGGGTCCAGTGTGGGGGTTCAGTGAGGGTGTTCAGTGCTGGGATTCACTCTTGTGGGTTCAGTGGTGGGGTTCAGTGCTGGGAGGTCAGTGCTGGGGTTCAGTGTTGGGTGTTCAGTGTTGGGGTTCAGTGTTGGTGCTCAGCATTGGGAGTTCAGTGTTGGGGTTCAGTGTTGGGGTTCATTGGTGGGGTTCATTGGTGGGGGTTCGGTGTTGGGGTTCAGTGTTGGGTGCCAGTGTTGGGGTTCATTGGTGGGGTTCATTGGTGGCGGTTCGGTGTTGGGGTTCAGTGTTGGGGATTCAGTGTTGGGGTTCAGTATTGGGGTTCAATTTTGGGGATTCAGTGTTGGCGGTTCAGTGTCGGGGATTCAGTGTTGGGGTTCAGTGTTGGGGTTCAGTGTTGGGTGTTCAGTGTTGGGGTTCAGTGTTGGGCGTTTTTCAGCATTGGGGGGGTCAGTGTTGATGTGTTCAGTGTTGGGGGTTCAGTGTCGGGGCTGGTCAGTGTTTGGGGTTCAGTGTTTGGGGGTTCAGTGTTGGTGTTCAGTGTTGGGGTTTAATGTTGGGGTTCAGTGTTGGACTGGTCCGTTTTGGGGGTTCAGTGTTGGGTGTTCATTGTTGGGGGTTCAGTGTTGGGGATTCAGTGTTGGGGGTTCAATGTTGGGTTTAGTGTTGGGGGTCAGTGTTGGGGTGTTCAGTGTTGGGGGTCGGTGTTTGGGGGTGTCAGTGTTGGGGTTCAGTGTTGGGGGTTCGGTGTTGGGGGTTCAACTTTGGGGTTCAGTGTTAGGGTTCGGTGCTGGGTTCGGTGTTGGGGTTCAGTGGTGGGGGTTCAGTGTTGGGGTTCAGTGTTAGGGTTCAGTGTTGGGTTTCAGCGTTAGGGGCTCAGTTTTGGGGTCCCATGTCGGGGTTCTGTGTTGGGGGTCCAGTGTTGGGTTTCAGTATTAGGGTTCAGTGCTGGGGTCCAGTGCTGGTGTTCAGTGCTATGGCTCGGTGTTGGGTGTTCAGTGTTGGGGTTCAGTGTTGGGGGTTCAGTGTTGGTGGTTCAGTATTGGGGGTTTTGTGTTGGTGGTTCAGTGTTGGGGGTTCAGTGCTGGGGTCCAGTGTGGGGTTCAGTGGTGGGGTTCAGTGCTGGGAGGTCAGTGCTGGGGTTCAGTGTTGGGTGTTCAGTGTTGGGGTTCAGTGTTGGTGCTCAGCATTGGGAGTTCAGTGTTGGGGTTCAGTGTTGGGGTTCATTGGTGCGGTTCATTGGTGGGGGTTCGGTGTTGGGGTTCAGTGTTGGGTGCCAGTGTTGGGGTTCATTGGTGGGGTTCATTGGTGGCGGTTCGGTGTTGGGGTTCAGTGTTGGGGGTTCAGTGTTGGGGTTCAGTATTGGGGTTCAATTTTGGGGATTCAGTGTTGGCGGTTCAGTGTCGGGGATTCAGTGTTGGGGTTCAGTGTTGGGCGTTTGTCAGCATTGGGGGGTCAGTGTTGATGTGTTCAGTGTTGGGGGTTCAGTGTCGGGGCTGGTCAGTGTTTGGGGTTCAGTGTTTGGGGGTTCAGTGTTGGTGTTCAGTGTTGGGGTTTAATGTTGGGGTTCAGTGTTGGACTGGTCCGTTTTGGGGGTTCAGTGTTGGGTGTTCATTGTTGGGGGTTCAGTGTTGGAGATTCAGTGTTGGGGGTTCAATGTTGGGTTTAGTGTTGGGGGTCAGTGTTGGGGTGCTCAGTGTTGGGGGTCGGTGTTTGGGGGTGTCAGTGTTGGGGTTCAGTGTTGGGGGTTCGCTGTTGTGGGTTCAACTGTGGGGTTCAGTGTTAGGGTTCGGTGCTGGGGTTCAGTGGTAAGGGTTCAGTGTTGGGGTTCAGTGTTAGGGTTCAGTGTTAGGGTTCAGTGTTGGGGTTCAGCGTTAGGGGCTCAGTTTTGGGGTCCCATGTCGGGGTACTGTGTTGGGGGTCCAGTGTTGGGTTTCAGTATTGGGGTTCAGTGTTGGGAATCAGTGTTGGTGGTTCAGTATTGGGGGTTTTGTGTTGGTGGTTCAGTGTTGGGGGTTCAGTGCTGGGGCCCAGTGTGGGGTTCAGTGTTGGGGTTCAGTTTTTGTGTTCAGCATTGGGAGTTCAGTGGTGGGGTTCAGTGGTGGCGTTCAGTGTTGGGGTTCATTGGTGGTGATTCGGTTTTGGGGTTCAGTAGTGGGGGTCAGTGTTGGGGTTCACTGTTTGGGTCCAGCGTTAGGGACTCAGTGTTGGGGGTTCAGTGTTGGGAATCAGTGTTGGTGGTTCTGTGTTGGGCGTTTTGTGTTGGTGGTTCAGTGTTGGGGGGTCAGTGCTGGGGTTCAGTGTTGGGGTCCAGTGTTGGGGTTCAGTGCGGGAGTTCAGTGCTGGGGTTCAGTGCTGGGGGTTCAGTGTTGGGGTTCAGTATTGGGGGTTCGGTGTTAGGTTTCAGTGTTCAGGGTTAGTGTAGGGGTTCAGAGCTATGGCTCGGTGTTGGGGTTCAGTGGTGGGAGTTCAGTGTTGGGGGTTCAGTGTTGGGGGGTTCAGTGTTGGGAATCAGTGTTGGGCTTCATTGTTGGGGGTTGTGTGGTGGTGGTCCAGTGTTGGGGGTTCAGTGTTGGGGTTCAGTGTTGGGGTCCAGTGTGGGGGTTCAGTGAGGGTGTGCAGTGCTGGGATTCACTCTTGTAGGTTCAGTGGTGGGGTTCAGTGCTGGGAGGTCAGTGCTGGGGTTCAGTGTTGGGTGTTCAGTGTTGGGGTTCATTGGTGGGGTTCATTGGTGGGGGTTCGGTGTTGGGGTTCAGTGTTGGGGGCCAGTGTTGGGGTTCAATGTTGGGGGTCAGTGTTATGGGCTCGGTGTTGGGGGTTCAGTGTTGGTGTTCAGTGTCAGGGTTCAGTGCTGGGGGTCAGTATTGGGGGTTCAGCGTTAGGTTCAGTGTTCAAGGTTTAGTGTTGGGGTTCAGTGCTATGCCTCGGTGTTGGGGTTCAGTGTTGGTGGTCCTGTGTTGGGGGTTCACTGTCGGGGTTCAGTGTTGGGGTCCAGTGTGGGGGATCAATGTTGGGTTCAGTGCTGGGGTTCACTCTTGCGGGTTCAGTGTTGGGGTTCAGTGCTGGGAGGTCAGTGATGGGGTTCAGTGTTGGGGTCCAGTGTGGGGGTCCAGTGTTAGGGTTCAGTGCGGGAGTTCAGTGCTGGGGTTCAGTGTTGGGGCTCAGTGCTGGGAGGTCAGTGATGGCGTTCAGTGTTGGGGTCCAGTGTGGGAGTCCAGTGTTGGGGTTCAGTGCGGGAGTTCAGTGCTGGGGTTCAGTGTTGGGGTTCAGTTTTGGTGTTCTGCATTGGGAGTGCAGTGTTGGGGTTCAGTGGCAGTGTTCAGTGTTGTGGGGTTCAGTGTTGAGAATCTGTGTTGTGGGTTTTGTGTTGGTGGTTCAGTGCTGGGGTTCAGTGTTGGGGTCCAGTGTGGGGGTTCAGCGCAGGAGTTCAGTGCTGGGGGTCCAGTGCTGGGGGTCAGTATTGGGGTTTCAGTGTTAGGGTTCAGTGTTCAGGGTTAGTGTTGGGGTTCAGTGCTATGGCTCGGTGTTGGGGTTCAGTGGTGGGGGGTTCAGTGTTGGGGGGTCAGTGTTGGTGTTCAGTGTTGGGGTTTAATGTTGGGGTTCAGCGTTGGACTGGTCCGTTTTGGGGGTTCAGTGTTGGGTGTTCATTGTTGGGGGTTCAGTGTTGGGGATTCAGTGTTGGGGGTTCAATGTTGGGTTTAGTGTTGGGGGTCAGTGTTGGGGTGTTCAGTGTTGGGGGTCGGTGTTTGGGGGTGTCAGTGTTGGGGTTCATTGTTGGGGGTTCGCTGTTGTGGGTTCAACTTTGGGGTTCAGTGTTAGGGTTCGGTGCTGGGGTTCGGTGTTGGGGTTCAGTGGTGGGGGTTCAGTGTTGGGGTTCAGTGTTAGGGTTCAGTGTTGGGGTTCAGCGTTAGGGGCTCAGTTTTGGGGTCCCATGTCGGGGTTCTGTGTTGGGGGTCCAGTGTTGGGTTTCAGTATTAGGGTTCAGTGCTGGGGTCCAGTGCTGGTGTTCAGTGCTATGGCTCGGTGTTGGGTGTTCAGTGTTGGGGTTCAGTGTTGGGATTCAGTGTTGGGGGTTCAGTGTTGGGTGTTTTGTGTTGGTGGTTCAGTGTTGGGGGTTCAGTGCTGGGTCCAGTGTGGGGGTTCAGTGTTGGGGTTCAGTGTTGGGGTTCAGTTTTGGTGTTCAGCATTGGGAGTTCAGTGGTGGGGTTCAGTGGTGGCGTTCAGTGTTGGGGTTCATTGGTGGTGATTCGGTTTTGGGGTTCAGTAGTGGGGGTCAGTGTTGGGGTTCACTGTTTGGGTCCAGCGTTAGGGACTCAGTGTTGGGGGTTCAGTGTTGGGAATCAGTGTTGGTGGTTCTGTGTTGGGCGTTTTGTGTTTGTGGTTCAGTGTTGGGGGTTCAGTGCTGGGGTTCAGTGTTGGGGTCCAGTGTTGGGGTTCAGTGCGGGAGTTCAGTGCTGGGGTTCAGTGCTGGGGGTTCAGTGTTGGGGTTCAGTATTGGGGGTTCGGTGTTAGGTTTCAGTGTTCAGGGTTAGTGTTGGGGTTCAGAGCTATGGCTCGGTGTTGGGGTTCAGTGGTGGGGGTTCAGTGTTGGGGGTTCAGTGTTGGGTTTCAGTATTAGGGTTCAGTGCTGGGGTCCAGTGCTGGTGTTCAGTGCTATGGCTCGGTGTTGGGTGTTCAGTGTTGGGGTTCAGTGTTGGGGGTTCAGTGTTGGTGGTTCAGTATTGGGGGTTTTGTGTTGGTGGTTCAGTGTTGGGGGTTCAGTGCTGGGGTCCAGTGTGGGGTTCAGTGGTGGGGTTCAGTGCTGGGAGGTCAGTGCTGGGGTTCAGTGTTGGGTGTTCAGTGTTGGGGTTCAGTGTTGGTGCTCAGCATTGGGAGTTCAGTGTTGGGGTTCAGTGTTGGGGTTCATTGGTGCGGTTCATTGGTGGGGGTTCGGTGTTGGGGTTCAGTGTTGGGTACCAGTGTTGGGGTTCATTGGTGGGGTTCATTGGTGGCGGTTCGGTGTTGGGGTTCAGTGTTGGGGGTTCAGTGTTGGGGTTCAGTATTGGGGTTCAATTTTGGGGATTCAGTGTTGGCGGTTCAGTGTCGGGGATTCAGTGTTGGGGTTCAGTGTTGGGCGTTTGTCAGCATTGGGGGGTCAGTGTTGATGTGTTCAGTGTTGGGGGTTCAGTTTCGGGGCTGGTCAGTGTTTGGGGTTCAGTGTTTGGGGGTTCAGTGTTGGTGTTCAGTGTTGGGGTTTAATGTTGGGGTTCAGTGTTGGACTGGTCCGTTTTGGGGGTTCAGTGTTGGGTGTTCATTGTTGGGGGTTCAGTGTTGGGGATTCAGTGTTGGGGGTTCAATGTTGGGTTTAGTGTTGGGGGTCAGTGTTGGGGTGTTCAGTGTTGGGGGTCGGTGTTTGGGGGTGTCAGTGTTGGGGTTCAGTGTTGGGGGTTCGCTGTTGTGGGTTCAACTGTGGGGTTCAGTGTTAGGGTCCGGTGCTGGGGTTCGGTGTTGGGGTTCAGTGGTAAGGGTTCAGTGTTGGGGTTCAGTGTTAGGGTTCAGTGTTGGGGTTCAGCGTTAGGGGCTCAGTTTTGGGGTCCCATGTCGGGGTTCTGTGTTGGGGGTCCAGTGTTGGGTTTCAGTATTGGGGTTCAGTGTTGGGAATCAGTGTTGGTGGTTCAGTATTGGGGGTTTTGTGTTGGTGGTTCAGTGTTGGGGGTTCAGTGCTGGGGCCCAGTGTGGGGTTCAGTGTTGGGGTTCAGTTTTTGTGTTCAGCATTGGGAGTTCAGTGGTGGGGTTCAGTGGTGGCGTTCAGTGTTGGGGTTCATTGGTGGTGATTCGGTTTTGGGGTTCAGTAGTGGGGGTCAGTGTTGGGGTTCACTGTTTGGGTCCAGCGTTAGGGACTCAGTGTTGGGGGTTCAGTGTTGGGAATCAGTGTTGGTGGTTCTGTGTTGGGCGTTTTGTGTTGGTGGTTCAGTGTTGGGGGGTCAGTGCTGGGGTTCAGTGTTGGGGTCCAGTGTTGGGGTTCAGTGCGGGAGTTCAGTGCTGGGGTTCAGTGCTGGGGGTTCAGTGTTGGGGTTCAGTATTGGGGGTTCGGTGTTAGGTTTCAGTGTTCAGGGTTAGTGTAGGGGTTCAGAGCTATGGCTCGGTGTTGGGGTTCAGTGGTGGGAGTTCAGTGTTGGGGGTTCAGTGTTGGGGGGTTCAGTGTTGGGAATCAGTATTGGGCTTCATTGTTGGGGGTTGTGTGGTGGTGGTCCAGTGTTGGGGGTTCAGTGTTGGGGTTCAGTGTTGGGGTCCAGTGTGGGGGTTCAGTGAGGGTGTTCAGTGCTGGGATTCACTCTTGTAGGTTCAGTGGTGGGGTTCAGTGCTGGGAGGTCAGTGCTGGGGTTCAGTGTTGGGTGTTCAGTGTTGGGGTTCATTGGTGGGGTTCATTGGTGGGGGTTCGGTGTTGGGGTTCAGTGTTGGGGGCCAGTGTTGGGGTTCAATGTTGGGGGTCAGTGTTATGGGCTCGGTGTTGGGGGTTCAGTGTTGGTGTTCAGTGTCAGGGTTCAGTGCTGGGGGTCAGTATTGGGGGTTCAGCGTTAGGTTCAGTGTTCAAGGTTTAGTGTTGGGGTTCAGTGCTATGACTCGGTGTTGGGGTTCAGTGTTGGTGGTCCAGTGTTGGGGGTTCACTGTCGGGGTTCAGTGTTGGGGTCCAGTGTGGGGGTTCAATGTTGGGTTCAGTGCTGGGGTTCACTCTTGCGGGTTCAGTGTTGGGGTTCAGTGCTGGGAGGTCAGTGATGGGGTTCAGTGTTGGGGTCCAGTGTGGGGGTCCAGTGTTAGGGTTCGGTGCGGGAGTTCAGTGCTGGGGTTCAGTGTTGGGGCTCAGTGCTGGGAGGTCAGTGATGGCGTTCAGTGTTGGGGTCCAGTGTGGGAGTCCAGTGTTGGGGTTCAGTGCGGGAGTTCAGTGCTGGGGTTCAGTGTTGGGGTTCAGTTTTGGTGTTCTGCATTGGGAGTGCAGTGTTGGGGTTCAGTGGCAGTGTTCAGTGTTGTGGGGTTCAGTGTTGAGAATCTGTGTTGTGGGTTTTGTGTTGGTGGTTCAGTGCTGGGGTTCAGTGTTGGGGTCCAGTGTGGGGGTTCAGCGAAGGAGTTCAGTGCTGGGGGTCCAGTGCTGGGGGTCAGTATTGGGGTTTCAGTGTTAGGGTTCAGTGTTCAGGGTTAGTGTTGGGGTTCAGTGCTATGGCTCGGTGTTGGGGTTCAGTGGTGGGGGGTTCAGTGTTGGGGGGTCAGTGTTGGTGTTCAGTGTTGGGGTTTAATGTTGGGGTTCAGTGTTGGACTGGTCCGTTTTGGGGGTTCAGTGTTGGGTGTTCATTGTTGGGGGTTCAGTGTTGGGGATTCAGTGTTGGGGATTCAGTGTTGGGGGTTCAATGTTGGGTTTAGTGTTGGGGGTCAGTGTTGGGGTGTTCAGTGTTGGGGGTCGGTGTTTGGGGGTGTCAGTGTTGGGGTTCATTGTTGGGGGTTCGCTGTTGTGGGTTCAACTTTGGGGTTCAGTGTTAGGGTTCGGTGCTGGGGTTCGGTGTTGGGGTTCAGTGGTGGGGGTTCAGTGTTGGGGTTCAGTGTTGGGGTTCAGCGTTAGGGGCTCAGTTTTGGGGTACCATGTCGGGGTTCTGTGTTGGGGGTCCAGTGTTGGGTTTCAGTATTAGGGTTCAGTGCTGGGGTCCAGTGCTGGTGTTCAGTGCTATGGCTCGGTGTTGGGTGTTCAGTGTTGGGGTTCAGTGTTGGGATTCAGTGTTGGGGGTTCAGTGTTGGGTGTTTTGTGTTGGTGGTTCAGTGTTGGGGGTTCAGTGCTGGGGTCCAGTGTGGGGGTTCAGTGTTGGGGTTCAGTGTTGGGGTTCAGTTTTGGTGTTCAGCATTGGGAGTTCAGTGGTGGGGTTCAGTGGTGGCGTTCAGTTTTGGGGTTCATTGGTGGTGATTCGGTTTTGGGGTTCAGTAGTGGGGGTCAGTGTTGGGGTTCACTGTTTGGGTCCAGCGTTAGGGACTCGGTGTTGGGGGTTCAGTGTTGGGAATCAGTGTTGGTGGTTCTGTGTTGGGCGTTTTGTGTTGGTGGTTCAGTGTTGGGGGTTCAGTGCTGGGGTTCAGTGTTGGGGTCCAGTGTTGGGGTTCAGTGCGGGAGTTCAGTGCTGGGGTTCAGTGCTGGGGGTTCAGTGTTGGGGTTCAGTGTTGGGGGTTCGGTGTTAGGTTTCAGTGTTCAGGGTTAGTGTTGGGGTTCAGAGCTATGGCTCGGTGTTGGGGTTCAGTGGTGGGGGTTCAGTGTTGGGGGTTCAGTGTTGGGGGGTTCAGTGTTGGGAATCAGTGTTGGGCTTCATTGTTGGGGGTTGTGTGGTGGTGGTCCAGTGTTGGGGGTTCAGTGTTGGGGTTCAGTGTTGGGGTCCAGTGTGGGGGGTTCAGTGAGGGTGTTCAGTGCTGGGATTCACTCTTGTGGGTTCAGTGGTGGGGTTCAGTGCTGGGAGGTCAGTGTTGGGTGTTCAGTGTTGGGGTTCAGTGTTGGTGCTCAGCATTGGGAGTTCAGTGTTGGGGTTCAGTGTTGGGGTTCATTGGTGGGCTTCATTGGTGGGGGTTCGGTGTTGGGGTTCAGTGTTGGGGTCCAGTGTTGGGGTTCAGTGCGGGAGTTCAGTGCTGGGGTTCAGTGCTGGGGGTTCAGTGTTGGGGTTCAGTGTTGGGGGTTCGGTGTTAGGTTTCAGTGTTCAGGGTTAGTGTTGGGGTTCAGAGCTATGGCTCGGTGTTGGGGTTCAGTGGTGGGGGTTCAGTGTTGGGGGTTCAGTGTTGGGGGGTTCAGTGTTGGGAATCAGTGTTGGGCTTCATTGTTGGGGGTTGTGTGGTGGTGGTCCAGTGTTGGGGGTTCAGTGTTGGGGTTCAGTGTTGGGGTCCAGTGTGGGGGTTCAGTGAGGGTGTTCAGTGCTGGGATTCACTCTTGTGGGTTCAGTGGTGGGGTTCAGTGCTGGGAGGTCAGTGTTGGGTGTTCAGTGTTGGGGTTCAGTGTTGGTGCTCAGCATTGGGAGTTCAGTGTTGGGGTTCAGTGTTGGGGTTCATTGGTGGGCTTCATTGGTGGGGGTTCGGTGTTGGGGTTCAGTGTTGGGTGCCAGTGTTGGGGTTCATTGGTCGGGTTCATTGGTGGCGGTTCGGTGTTGGGGTTCAGTGTTGGGGATTCAGTGTTGGGGTTCAGTATTGGGGTTCAATTTTGGGGATTCAGTGTTGGCGGTTCAGTGTCGGGGATTCAGTGTTGGGGTTCAGTGTTGGTGTTCAGTGTTGGGTGTTCAGTGTTGTGGTTCAGTGTTGGGCGTTTGTCAGCGTTGGGGGGGTCAGTGTTGATGTGTTCAGTGTTGGGGGTTCAGTGCTGGGAGGTCAGTGATGGGGTTCAGTGTTGGGGTCCAGTGTGGGGGTCCAGTGTTAGGGTTCAGTGCGGGAGTTCAGTGCTGGGGTTCAGTGTTGGGGCTCAGTGCTGGGAGGTCAGTGATGGCGTTCAGTGTTGGGGTCCAGTATGGGAGTTCAGTGTTGGGGTTCAGTGCGGGAGTTCAGTGCTGGGGTTCAGTGTTGGGGTTCAGTTTTGGTGTTCTGCATTGGGAGTGCAGTGTTGGGGTTCAGTGGCAGTGTTCAGTGTTGTGGGGTTCAGTGTTGAGAATCTGTGTTGTGGGTTTTGTGTTGGTGGTTCAGTGCTGGGGTCAGTGTTGGGGTCCAGTGTGGGGGTTCAGCGCAGGAGTTCAGTGCTGGGGGTTCAGTGCTGGGGGTCAGTATTGGGGTTTCAGTGTTAGGGTTCAGTGTTCAGGGTTAGTGTTGGGGTTCAGTGCTATGGCTCGGTGTTGGGGTTCAGTGGTGGGGGGTTCAGTGTTGGGGGGTCAGTGTTGGTGTTCAGTGTTGGGGTTTAATGTTGGGGTTCAGTGTTGGACTGGTCCGTTTTGGGGGTTCAGTGTTGGGTGTTCATTGTTGGGGGTTCAGTGTTGGGGATTCAGTGTTGGGGGTTCAATGTTGGGTTTAGTGTTGGGGGTCAGTGTTGGGCGTTTTTCAGCATTGGGGGGGTCAGTGTTGATGTGTTCAGTGTTGGGGGTTCAGTGTCGGGGCTGGTCAGTGTTTGGGGTTCAGTGTTTGGGGGTTCAGTGTTGGTGTTCAGTGTTGGGGTTTAATGTTGGGGTTCAGTGTTGGACTGGTCCGTTTTGGGGGTTCAGTGTTGGGTGTTCATTGTTGGGGGTTCAGTGTTGGGGATTCAGTGTTGGGGGTTCAATGTTGGGTTTAGTGTTGGGGGTCAGTGTTGGGGTGTTCAGTGTTGGGGGTCGGTGTTTGGGGGTGTCAGTGTTGGGGTTCAGTGTTGGGGGTTCGGTGTTGGGGGTTCAACTTTGGGGTTCAGTGTTAGGGTTCGGTGCTGGGTTCGGTGTTGGGGTTCAGTGGTGGGGGTTCAGTGTTGGGGTTCAGTGTTAGGGTTCAGTGTTGGGGTTCAGCGTTAGGGGCTCAGTTTTGGGGTCCCATGTCGGGGTTCAGTGTTGGGTGCCAGTGTTGGGGTTCATTGGTGGGGTTCATTGGTGGCGGTTCGGTGTTGGGGTTCAGTGTTGGGGGTTCAGTGTTGGGGTTCAGTATTGGGGTTCAATTTTGGGGATTCAGTGTTGGCGGTTCAGTGTCGGGGATTCAGTGTTGGGGTTCAGTGTTGGGCTTTTGTCAGCATTGGGGGGTCAGTGTTGATGTGTTCAGTGTTGGGGGTTCAGTTTCGGGGCTGGTCAGTGTTTGGGGTTCAGTGTTTGGGGGTTCAGTGTTGGTGTTCAGTGTTGGGGTTTAATGTTGGGGTTCAGTGTTGGACTGGTCCGTTTTGGGGGTTCAGTGTTGGGTGTTCATTGTTGGGGGTTCAGTGTTGGGGATTCAGTGTTGGGGGTTCAATGTTGGGTTTAGTGTTGGGGGTCAGTGTTGGGCGTTTTTCAGCATTGGGGGGGTCAGTGTTGATGTGTTCAGTGTTGGGGGTTCAGTGTCGGGGCTGGTCAGTGTTTGGGGTTCAGTGTTTGGGGGTTCAGTGTTGGTGTTCAGTGTTGGGGTTTAATGTTGGGGTTCAGTGTTGGACTGGTCCGTTTTGGGGGTTCAGTGTTGGGTGTTCATTGTTGGGGGTTCAGTGTTGGGGATTCAGTGTTGGGGGTTCAATGTTGGGTTTAGTGTTGGGGGTCAGTGTTGGGGTGTTCAGTGTTGGGGGTCGGTGTTTGGGGGTGTCAGTGTTGGGGTTCAGTGTTGGGGGTTCGGTGTTGGGGGTTCAACTTTGGGGTTCAGTGTTAGGGTTCGGTGCTGGGTTCGGTGTTGGGGTTCAGTGGTGGGGGTTCAGTGTTGGGGTTCAGTGTTAGGGTTCAGTGTTGGGGTTCAGCGTTAGGGGCTCAGTTTTGGGGTCCCATGTCGGGGTTCAGTGTTGGGTGCCAGTGTTGGGGTTCATTGGTGGGGTTCATTGGTGGCGGTTCGGTGTTGGGGTTCAGTGTTGGGGGTTCAGTGTTGGGGTTCAGTATTGGGGTTCAATTTTGGGGATTCAGTGTTGGCGGTTCAGTGTCGGGGATTCAGTGTTGGGGTTCAGTGTTGGGCGTTTGTCAGCATTGGGGGGTCAGTGTTGATGTGTTCAGTGTTGGGGGTTCAGTTTCGGGGCTGGTCAGTGTTTGGGGTTCAGTGTTTGGGGGTTCAGTGTTGGTGTTCAGTGTTGGGGTTTAATGTTGGGGTTCAGTGTTGGACTGGTCCGTTTTGGGGGTTCAGTGTTGGGTGTTCATTGTTGGGGGTTCAGTGTTGGGGATTCAGTGTTGGGGGTTCAATGTTGGGTTTAGTGTTGGGGGTCAGTGTTGGGGTGTTCAGTGTTGGGGGTCGGTGTTTGGGGGTGTCAGTGTTGGGGTTCAGTGTTGGGGGTTCGCTGTTGTGGGTTCAACTGTGGGGTTCAGTGTTAGGGTCCGGTGCTGGGGTTCGGTGTTGGGGTTCAGTGGTAAGGGTTCAGTGTTGGGGTTCAGTGTTAGGGTTCAGTGTTGGGGTTCAGCGTTAGGGGCTCAGTTTTGGGGTCCCATGTCGGGGTTCTGTGTTGGGGGTCCAGTGTTGGGTTTCAGTATTGGGGTTCAGTGTTGGGAATCAGTGTTGGTGGTTCAGTATTGGGGGTTTTGTGTTGGTGGTTCAGTGTTGGGGGTTCAGTGCTGGGGCCCAGTGTGGGGTTCAGTGTTGGGGTTCAGTTTTTGTGGTCAGCATTGGGAGTTCAGTGGTGGGGTTCAGTGGTGGCGTTCAGTGTTGGGGTTCATTGGTGGTGATTCGGTTTTGGGGTTCAGTAGTGGGGGTCAGTGTTGGGGTTCACTGTTTGGGTCCAGCGTTAGGGACTCAGTGTTGGGGGTTCAGTGTTGGGAATCAGTGTTGGTGGTTCTGTGTTGGGCGTTTTGTGTTGGTGGTTCAGTGTTGGGGGGTCAGTGCTGGGGTTCAGTGTTGGGGTCCAGTGTTGGGGTTCAGTGCGGGAGTTCAGTGCTGGGGTTCAGTGCTGGGGGTTCAGTGTTGGGGTTCAGTATTGGGGGTTCGGTGTTAGGTTTCAGTGTTCAGGGTTAGTGTAGGGGTTCAGAGCTATGGCTCGGTGTTGGGGTTCAGTGGTGGGAGTTCAGTGTTGGGGGTTCAGTGTTGGGGGGTTCAGTGTTGGGAATCAGTATTGGGCTTCATTGTTGGGGGTTGTGTGGTGGTGGTCCAGTGTTGGGGGTTCAGTGTTGGGGTTCAGTGTTGGGGTCCAGTGTGGGGGTTCAGTGAGGGTGTTCAGTGCTGGGATTCACTCTTGTAGGTTCAGTGGTGGGGTTCAGTGCTGGGAGGTCAGTGCTGGGGTTCAGTGTTGGGTGTTCAGTGTTGGGGTTCATTGGTGGGGTTCATTGGTGGGGGTTCGGTGTTGGGGTTCAGTGTTGGGGGCCAGTGTTGGGGTTCAATGTTGGGGGTCAGTGTTATGGGCTCGGTGTTGGGGGTTCAGTGTTGGTGTTCAGTGTCAGGGTTCAGTGCTGGGGGTCAGTATTGGGGGTTCAGCGTTAGGTTCAGTGTTCAAGGTTTAGTGTTGGGGTTCAGTGCTATGACTCGGTGTTGGGGTTCAGTGTTGGTGGTCCAGTGTTGGGGGTTCACTGTCGGGGTTCAGTGTTGGGGTCCAGTGTGGGGGTTCAATGTTGGGTTCAGTGCTGGGGTTCACTCTTGCGGGTTCAGTGTTGGGGTTCAGTGCTGGGAGGTCAGTGATGGGGTTCAGTGTTGGGGTCCAGTGTGGGGGTCCAGTGTTAGGGTTCGGTGCGGGAGTTCAGTGCTGGGGTTCAGTGTTGGGGCTCAGTGCTGGGAGGTCAGTGATGGCGTTCAGTGTTGGGGTCCAGTGTGGGAGTCCAGTGTTGGGGTTCAGTGCGGGAGTTCAGTGCTGGGGTTCAATGTTGGGGTTCAGTTTTGGTGTTCTGCATTGGGAGTGCAGTGTTGGGGTTCAGTGGCAGTGTTCAGTGTTGTGGGGTTCAGTGTTGAGAATCTGTGTTGTGGGTTTTGTGTTGGTGGTTCAGTGCTGGGGTTCAGTGTTGGGGTCCAGTGTGGGGGTTCAGCGAAGGAGTTCAGTGCTGGGGGTCCAGTGCTGGGGGTCAGTATTGGGGTTTCAGTGTTAGGGTTCAGTGTTCAGGGTTAGTGTTGGGGTTCAGTGCTATGGCTCGGTGTTGGGGTTCAGTGGTGGGGGGTTCAGTGTTGGGGGGTCAGTGTTGGTGTTCAGTGTTGGGGTTTAATGTTGGGGTTCAGTGTTGGACTGGTCCGTTTTGGGGGTTCAGTGTTGGGTGTTCATTGTTGGGGGTTCAGTGTTGGGGATTCAGTGTTGGGGGTTCAATGTTGGGTTTAGTGTTGGGGGTCAGTGTTGGGGTGTTCAGTGTTGGGGGTCGGTGTTTGGGGGTGTCAGTGTTGGGGTTCATTGTTGGGGGTTCGCTGTTGTGGGTTCAACTTTGGGGTTCAGTGTTAGGGTTCGGTGCTGGGGTTCGGTGTTGGGGTTCAGTGGTGGGGGTTCAGTGTTGGGGTTCAGTGTTGGGGTTCAGCGTTAGGGGCTCAGTTTTGGGGTACCATGTCGGGGTTCTGTGTTGGGGGTCCAGTGTTGGGTTTCAGTATTAGGGTTCAGTGCTGGGGTCCAGTGCTGGTGTTCAGTGCTATGGCTCGGTGTTGGGTGTTCAGTGTTGGGGTTCAGTGTTGGGATTCAGTGTTGGGGGTTCAGTGTTGGGTGTTTTGTGTTGGTGGTTCAGTGTTGGGGGTTCAGTGCTGGGGTCCAGTGTGGGGGTTCAGTGTTGGGGTTCAGTGTTGGGGTTCAGTTTTGGTGTTCAGCATTGGGAGTTCAGTGGTGGGGTTCAGTGGTGGCGTTCAGTTTTGGGGTTCATTGGTGGTGATTCGGTTTTGGGGTTCAGTAGTGGGGGTCAGTGTTGGGGTTCACTGTTTGGGTCCAGCGTTAGGGACTCGGTGTTGGGGGTTCAGTGTTGGGAATCAGTGTTGGTGGTTCTGTGTTGGGCGTTTTGTGTTGGTGGTTCAGTGTTGGGGGTTCAGTGCTGGGGTTCAGTGTTGGGGTCCAGTGTTGGGGTTCAGTGCGGGAGTTCAGTGCTGGGGTTCAGTGCTGGGGGTTCAGTGTTGGGGTTCAGTGTTGGGGGTTCGGTGTTAGGTTTCAGTGTTCAGGGTTAGTGTTGGGGTTCAGAGCTATGGCTCGGTGTTGGGGTTCAGTGGTGGGGGTTCAGTGTTGGGGGTTCAGTGTTGGGGGGTTCAGTGTTGGGAATCAGTGTTGGGCTTCATTGTTGGGGGTTGTGTGGTGGTGGTCCAGTGTTGGGGGTTCAGTGTTGGGGTTCAGTGTTGGGGTCCAGTGTGGGGGGTTCAGTGAGGGTGTTCAGTGCTGGGATTCACTCTTGTGGGTTCAGTGGTGGGGTTCAGTGCTGGGAGGTCAGTGTTGGGTGTTCAGTGTTGGGGTTCAGTGTTGGTGCTCAGCATTGGGAGTTCAGTGTTGGGGTTCAGTGTTGGGGTTCATTGGTGGGCTTCATTGGTGGGGGTTCGGTGTTGGGGTTCAGTGTTGGGTGCCAGTGTTGGGGTTCATTGGTCGGGTTCATTGGTGGCGGTTCGGTGTTGGGGTTCAGTGTTGGGGATTCAGTGTTGGGGTTCAGTATTGGGGTTCAATTTTGGGGATTCAGTGTTGGCGGTTCAGTGTCGGGGATTCAGTGTTGGGGTTCAGTGTTGGTGTTCAGTGTTGGGTGTTCAGTGTTGTGGTTCAGTGTTGGGCGTTTGTCAGCGTTGGGGGGGTCAGTGTTGATGTGTTCAGTGTTGGGGGTTCAGTGCTGGGAGGTCAGTGATGGGGTTCAGTGTTGGGGTCCAGTGTGGGGGTCCAGTGTTAGGGTTCAGTGCGGGAGTTCAGTGCTGGGGTTCAGTGTTGGGGCTCAGTGCTGGGAGGTCAGTGATGGCGTTCAGTGTTGGGGTCCAGTATGGGAGTTCAGTGTTGGGGTTCAGTGCGGGAGTTCAGTGCTGGGGTTCAGTGTTGGGGTTCAGTTTTGCTGTTCTGCATTGGGAGTGCAGTGTTGGGGTTCAGTGGCAGTGTTCAGTGTTGTGGGGTTCAGTGTTGAGAATCTGTGTTGTGGGTTTTGTGTTGGTGGTTCAGTGCTGGGGTTCAGTGTTGGGGTCCAGTGTGGGGGTTCAGCGCAGGGGTTCAGTGCTGGGGGTTCAGTGCTGGGGGTCAGTATTGGGGTTTCAGTGTTAGGGTTCAGTGTTCAGGGTTAGTGTTGGGGTTCAGTGCTATGGCTCGGTGTTGGGGTTCAGTGGTGGGGGGTTCAGTGTTGGGGGGTCAGTGTTGGTGTTCAGTGTTGGGGTTTAATGTTGGGGTTCAGTGTTGGACTGGTCCGTTTTGGGGGTTCAGTGTTGGGTGTTCATTGTTGGGGGTTCAGTGTTGGGGATTCAGTGTTGGGGGTTCAATGTTGGGTTTAGTGTTGGGGGTCAGTGTTGGGCGTTTTTCAGCATTGGGGGGTCAGTGTTGATGTGTTCAGTGTTGGGGGTTCAGTGTCGGGGCTGGTCAGTGTTTGGGGTTCAGTGTTTGGGGGTTCAGTGTTGGTGTTCAGTGTTGGGGTTTAATGTTGGGGTTCAGTGTTGGACTGGTCCGTTTTGGGGGTTCAGTGTTGGGTGTTCATTGTTGGGGGTTCAGTGTTGGGGATTCAGTGTTGGGGGTTCAATGTTGGGTTTAGTGTTGGGGGTCAGTGTTGGGGTGTTCAGTGTTGGGGGTCGGTGTTTGGGGGTGTCAGTGTTGGGGTTCAGTGTTGGGGGTTCGGTGTTGGGGGTTCAACTTTGGGGTTCAGTGTTAGGGTTCGGTGCTGGGTTCGGTGTTGGGGTTCAGTGGTGGGGGTTCAGTGTTGGGGTTCAGTGTTAGGGTTCAGTGTTGGGTTTCAGCGTTAGGGGCTCAGTTTTGGGGTCCCATGTCGGGGTTCTGTGTTGGGGGTCCAGTGTTGGGTTTCAGTATTAGGGTTCAGTGCTGGGGTCCAGTGCTGGTGTTCAGTGCTATGGCTCGGTGTTGGGTGTTCAGTGTTGGGGTTCAGTGTTGGGGGTTCAGTGTTGGTGGTTCAGTATTGGGGGTTTTGTGTTGGTGGTTCAGTGTTGGGGGTTCAGTGCTGGGGTCCAGTGTGGGTTTCAGTGGTGGGGTTCAGTGCTGGGAGGTCAGTGCTGGGGTTCAGTGTTGGGTGTTCAGTGTTGGGGTTCAGTGTTGGTGCTCAGCATTGGGAGTTCAGTGTTGGGGTTCAGTGTTGGGGTTCATTGGTGCGGTTCATTGGTGGGGGTTCGGTGTTGGGGTTCAGTGTTGGGTGCCAGTGTTGGGGTTCATTGGTGGGGTTCATTGGTGGCGGTTCGGTGTTGGGGTTCAGTGTTGGGGGTTCAGTGTTGGGGTTCAGTATTGGGGTTCAATTTTGGGGATTCAGTGTTGGCGGTTCAGTGTCGGGGATTCAGTGTTGGGGTTCAGTGTTGGGCGTTTGTCAGCATTGGGGGGTCAGTGTTGATGTGTTCAGTGTTGGGGGTTCAGTGTCGGGGCTGGTCAGTGTTTGGGGTTCAGTGTTTGGGGGTTCAGTGTTGGTGTTCAGTGTTGGGGTTTAATGTTGGGGTTCAGTGTTGGACTGGTCCGTTTTGGGGGTTCAGTGTTGGGTGTTCATTGTTGGGGGTTCAGTGTTGGGGATTCAGTGTTGGGGGTTCAATGTTGGGTTTAGTGTTGGGGGTCAGTGTTGGGGTGCTCAGTGTTGGGGGTCGGTGTTTGGGGGTGTCAGTGTTGGGGTTCAGTGTTGGGGGTTCGCTGTTGTGGGTTCAACTGTGGGGTTCAGTGTTAGGGTTCGGTGCTGGGGTTCAGTGGTAAGGGTTCAGTGTTGGGGTTCAGTGTTAGGGTTCAGTGTTAGGGTTCAGTGTTGGGGTTCAGCGTTAGGGGCTCAGTTTTGGGGTCCCATGTCGGGGTACTGTGTTGGGGGTCCAGTGTTGGGTTTCAGTATTGGGGTTCAGTGTTGGGAATCAGTGTTGGTGGTTCAGTATTGGGGGTTTTGTGTTGGTGGTTCAGTGTTGGGGGTTCAGTGCTGGGGCCCAGTGTGGGGTTCAGTGTTGGGGTTCAGTTTTTGTGTTCAGCATTGGGAGTTCAGTGGTGGGGTTCAGTGGTGGCGTTCAGTGTTGGGGTTCATTGGTGGTGATTCGGTTTTGGGGTTCAGTAGTGGGGGTCAGTGTTGGGGTTCACTGTTTGGGTCCAGCGTTAGGGACTCAGTGTTGGGGGTTCAGTGTTGGGAATCAGTGTTGGTGGTTCTGTGTTGGGCGTTTTGTGTTGGTGGTTCAGTGTTGGGGGGTCAGTGCTGGGGTTCAGTGTTGGGGTCCAGTGTTGGGGTTCAGTGCGGGAGTTCAGTGCTGGGGTTCAGTGCTGGGGGTTCAGTGTTGGGGTTCAGTATTGGGGGTTCGGTGTTAGGTTTCAGTGTTCGGGGTTAGTGTAGGGGTTCAGAGCTATGGCTCGGTGTTGGGGTTCAGTGGTGGGAGTTCAGTGTTGGGGGTTCAGTGTTGGGGGGTTCAGTGTTGGGAATCAGTGTTGGGCTTCATTGTTGGGGGTTGTGTGGTGGTGGTCCAGTGTTGGGGGTTCAGTGTTGGGGTTCAGTGTTGGGGTCCAGTGTGGGGGTTCAGTGAGGGTGTGCAGTGCTGGGATTCACTCTTGTAGGTTCAGTGGTGGGGTTCAGTGCTGGGAGGTCAGTGCTGGGGTTCAGTGTTGGGTGTTCAGTGTTGGGGTTCATTGGTGGGGTTCATTGGTGGGGGTTCGGTGTTGGGGTTCAGTGTTGGGGGCCAGTGTTGGGGTTCAATGTTGGGGGTCAGTGTTATGGGCTCGGTGTTGGGGGTTCAGTGTTGGTGTTCAGTGTCAGGGTTCAGTGCTGGGGGTCAGTATTGGGGGTTCAGCGTTAGGTTCAGTGTTCAAGGTTTAGTGTTGGGGTTCAGTGCTATGCCTCGGTGTTGGGGTTCAGTGTTGGTGGTCCAGTGTTGGGGGTTCACTGTCGGGGTTCAGTGTTGGGGTCCAGTGTGGGGGTTCAATGTTGGGTTCAGTGCTGGGGTTCACTCTTGCGGGTTCAGTGTTGGGGTTCAGTGCTGGGAGGTCAGTGATGGGGTTCAGTGTTGGGGTCCAGTGTGGGGGTCCAGTGTTAGGGTTCAGTGCGGGAGTTCAGTGCTGGGGTTCAGTGTTGGGGCTCAGTGCTGGGAGGTCAGTGATGGCGTTCAGTGTTGGGGTCCAGTGTGGGAGTCCAGTGTTGGGGTTCAGTGCGGGAGTTCAGTGCTGGGGTTCAGTGTTGGGGTTCAGTTTTGGTGTTCTGCATTGGGAGTGCAGTGTTGGGGTTCAGTGGCAGTGTTCAGTGTTGTGGGGTTCAGTGTTGAGAATCTGTGTTGTGGGTTTTGTGTTGGTGGTTCAGTGCTGGGGTTCAGTGTTGGGGTCCAGTGTGGGGGTTCAGCGCAGGAGTTCAGTGCTGGGGGTCCAGTGCTGGGGGTCAGTATTGGGGTTTCAGTGTTAGGGTTCAGTGTTCAGGGTTAGTGTTGGGGTTCAGTGCTATGGCTCGGTGTTGGGGTTCAGTGGTGGGGGGTTCAGTGTTGGGGGGTCAGTGTTGGTGTTCAGTGTTGGGGTTTAATGTTGGGGTTCAGCGTTGGACTGGTCCGTTTTGGGGGTTCAGTGTTGGGTGTTCATTGTTGGGGGTTCAGTGTTGGGGATTCAGTGTTGGGGGTTCAATGTTGGGTTTAGTGTTGGGGGTCAGTGTTGGGGTGTTCAGTGTTGGGGGTCGGTGTTTGGGGGTGTCAGTGTTGGGGTTCATTGTTGGGGGTTCGCTGTTGTGGGTTCAACTTTGGGGTTCAGTGTTAGGGTTCGGTGCTGGGGTTCGGTGTTGGGGTTCAGTGGTGGGGGTTCAGTGTTGGGGTTCAGTGTTAGGGTTCAGTGTTGGGGTTCAGCGTTAGGGGCTCAGTTTTGGGGTCCCATGTCGGGGTTCTGTGTTGGGGGTCCAGTGTTGGGTTTCAGTATTAGGGTTCAGTGCTGGGGTCCAGTGCTGGTGTTCAGTGCTATGGCTCGGTGTTGGGTGTTCAGTGTTGGGGTTCAGTGTTGGGATTCAGTGTTGGGGGTTCAGTGTTGGGTGTTTTGTGTTGGTGGTTCAGTGTTGGGGGTTCAGTGCTGGGTCCAGTGTGGGGGTTCAGTGTTGGGGTTCAGTGTTGGGGTTCAGTTTTGGTGTTCAGCATTGGGAGTTCAGTGGTGGGGTTCAGTGGTGGCGTTCAGTGTTGGGGTTCATTGGTGGTGATTCGGTTTTGGGGTTCAGTAGTGGGGGTCAGTGTTGGGGTTCACTGTTTGGGTCCAGCGTTAGGGACTCAGTGTTGGGGGTTCAGTGTTGGGAATCAGTGTTGGTGGTTCTGTGTTGGGCGTTTTGTGTTGGTGGTTCAGTGTTGGGGGTTCAGTGCTGGGGTTCAGTGTTGGGGTCCAGTGTTGGGGTTCAGTGCGGGAGTTCAGTGCTGGGGTTCAGTGCTGGGGGTTCAGTGTTGGGGTTCAGTATTGGGGGTTCGGTGTTAGGTTTCAGTGTTCAGGGTTAGTGTTGGGGTTCAGAGCTATGGCTCGGTGTTGGGGTTCAGTGGTGGGGGTTCAGTGTTGGGGGTTCAGTGTTGGGTTTCAGTATTAGGGTTCAGTGCTGGGGTCCAGTGCTGGTGTTCAGTGCTTTGGCTCGGTGTTGGGTGTTCAGTGTTGGGGTTCAGTGTTGGGGTTTCAGTGTTGGTGGTTCAGTATTGGGGGTTTTGTGTTGGTGGTTCAGTGTTGGGGGTTCAGTGCTGGGGTCCAGTGTGGGGTTCAGTGGTGGGGTTCAGTGCTGGGAGGTCAGTGCTGGGGTTCAGTGTTGGGTGTTCAGTGTTGGGGTTCAGTGTTGGTGCTCAGCATTGGGAGTTCAGTGTTGGGGTTCAGTGTTGGGGTTCATTGGTGCGGTTCATTGGTGGGGGTTCGGTGTTGGGGTTCAGTGTTGGGTGCCAGTGTTGGGGTTCATTGGTGGGGTTCATTGGTGGCGGTTCGGTGTTGGGGTTCAGTGTTGGGGGTTCAGTGTTGGGGTTCAGTATTGGGGTTCAATTTTGGGGATTCAGTGTTGGCGGTTCAGTGTCGGGGATTCAGTGTTGGGGTTCAGTGTTGGGCGTTTGTCAGCATTGGGGGGTCAGTGTTGATGTGTTCAGTGTTGGGGGTTCAGTTTCGGGGCTGGTCAGTGTTTGGGGTTCAGTGTTTGGGGGTTCAGTGTTGGTGTTCAGTGTTGGGGTTTAATGTTGGGGTTCAGTGTTGGACTGGTCCGTTTTGGGGGTTCAGTGTTGGGTGTTCATTGTTGGGGGTTCAGTGTTGGGGATTCAGTGTTGGGGGTTCAATGTTGGGTTTAGTGTTGGGGGTCAGTGTTGGGGTGTTCAGTGTTGGGGGTCGGTGTTTGGGGGTGTCAGTGTTGGGGTTCAGTGTTGGGGGTTCGCTGTTGTGGGTTCAACTGTGGGGTTCAGTGTTAGGGTCCGGTGCTGGGGTTCGGTGTTTGGGTTCAGTGGTAAGGGTTCAGTGTTGGGGTTCAGTGTTAGGGTTCAGTGTTGGGGTTCAGCGTTAGGGGCTCAGTTTTGGGGTCCCATGTCGGGGTTCTGTGTTGGGGGTCCAGTGTTGGGTTTCAGTATTGGGGTTCAGTGTTGGGAATCAGTGTTGGTGGTTCAGTATTGGGGGTTTTGTGTTGGTGGTTCAGTGTTGGGGGTTCAGTGCTGGGGCCCAGTGTGGGGTTCAGTGTTGGGGTTCAGTTTTTGTGTTCAGCATTGGGAGTTCAGTGGTGGGGTTCAGTGGTGGCGTTCAGTGTTGGGGTTCATTGGTGGTGATTCGGTTTTGGGGTTCAGTAGTGGGGGTCAGTGTTGGGGTTCACTGTTTGGGTCCAGCGATAGGGACTCAGTGTTGGGGGTTCAGTGTTGGGAATCAGTGTTGGTGGTTCTGTGTTGGGCGTTTTGTGTTGGTGGTTCAGTGTTGGGGGGTCAGTGCTGGGGTTCAGTGTTGGGGTCCAGTGTTGGGGTTCAGTGCGGGAGTTCAGTGCTGGGGTTCAGTGCTGGGGGTTCAGTGTTGGGGTTCAGTATTGGGGGTTCGGTGTTAGGTTTCAGTGTTCAGGGTTAGTGTAGGGGTTCAGAGCTATGGCTCGGTGTTGGGGTTCAGTGGTGGGAGTTCAGTGTTGGGGGTTCAGTGTTGGGGGGTTCAGTGTTGGGAATCAGTATTGGGCTTCATTGTTGGGGGTTGTGTGGTGGTGGTCCAGTGTTGGGGGTTCAGTGTTGGGGTTCAGTGTTGGGGTCCAGTGTGGGGGTTCAGTGAGGGTGTTCAGTGCTGGGATTCACTCTTGTAGGTTCAGTGGTGGGGTTCAGTGCTGGGAGGTCAGTGCTGGGGTTCAGTGTTGGGTGTTCAGTGTTGGGGTTCATTGGTGGGGTTCATTGGTGGGGGTTCGGTGTTGGGGTTCAGTGTTGGGGGCCAGTGTTGGGGTTCAATGTTGGGGGTCAGTGTTATGGGCTCGGTGTTGGGGGTTCAGTGTTGGTGTTCAGTGTCAGGGTTCAGTGCTGGGGGTCAGTATTGGGGGTTCAGCGTTAGGTTCAGTGTTCAAGGTTTAGTGTTGGGGTTCAGTGCTATGACTCGGTGTTGGGGTTCAGTGTTGGTGGTCCAGTGTTGGGGGTTCACTGTCGGGGTTCAGTGTTGGGGTCCAGTGTGGGGGTTCAATGTTGGGTTCAGTGCTGGGGTTCACTCTTGCGGGTTCAGTGTTGGGGTTCAGTGCTGGGAGGTCAGTGATGGGGTTCAGTGTTGGGGTCCAGTGTGGGGGTCCAGTGTTAGGGTTCGGTGCGGGAGTTCAGTGCTGGGGTTCAGTGTTGGGGCTCAGTGCTGGGAGGTCAGTGATGGCGTTCAGTGTTGGGGTCCAGTGTGGGAGTCCAGTGTTGGGGTTCAGTGCGGGAGTTCAGTGCTGGGGTTCAGTGTTGGGGTTCAGTTTTGGTGTTCTGCATTGGGAGTGCAGTGTTGGGGTTCAGTGGCAGTGTTCAGTGTTGTGGGGTTCAGTGTTGAGAATCTGTGTTGTGGGTTTTGTGTTGGTGGTTCAGTGCTGGGGTTCAGTGTTGGGGTCCAGTGTGGGGGTTCAGCGAAGGAGTTCAGTGCTGGGGGTCCAGTGCTGGGGGTCAGTATTGGGGTTTCAGTGTTAGGGTTCAGTGTTCAGGGTTAGTGTTGGGGTTCAGTGCTATGGCTCGGTGTTGGGGTTCAGTGGTGGGGGGTTCAGTGTTGGGGGGTCAGTGTTGGTGTTCAGTGTTGGGGTTTAATGTTGGGGTTCAGTGTTGGACTGGTCCGTTTTGGGGGTTCAGTGTTGGGTGTTCATTGTTGGGGGTTCAGTGTTGGGGATTCAGTGTTGGGGGTTCAATGTTGGGTTTAGTGTTGGGGGTCAGTGTTGGGGTGTTCAGTGTTGGGGGTCGGTGTTTGGGGGTGTCAGTGTTGGGGTTCATTGTTGGGGGTTCGCTGTTGTGGGTTCAACTTTGGGGTTCAGTGTTAGGGTTCGGTGCTGGGGTTCGGTGTTGGGGTTCAGTGGTGGGGGTTCAGTGTTGGGGTTCAGTGTTGGGGTTCAGCGTTAGGGGCTCAGTTTTGGGGTACCATGTCGGGGTTCTGTGTTGGGGGTCCAGTGTTGGGTTTCAGTATTAGGGTTCAGTGCTGGGGTCCAGTGCTGGTGTTCAGTGCTATGGCTCGGTGTTGGGTGTTCAGTGTTGGGGTTCAGTGTTGGGATTCAGTGTTGGGGGTTCAGTGTTGGGTGTTTTGTGTTGGTGGTTCAGTGTTGGGGGTTCAGTGCTGGGGTCCAGTGTGGGGGTTCAGTGTTGGGGTTCAGTGTTGGGGTTCAGTTTTGGTGTTCAGCATTGGGAGTTCAGTGGTGGGGTTCAGTGGTGGCGTTCAGTTTTGGGGTTCATTGGTGGTGATTCGGTTTTGGGGTTCAGTAGTGGGGGTCAGTGTTGGGGTTCACTGTTTGGGTCCAGCGTTAGGGACTCAGTGTTGGGGGTTCAGTGTTGGGAATCAGTGTTGGTGGTTCTGTGTTGGGCGTTTTGTGTTGGTGGTTCAGTGTTGGGGGTTCAGTGCTGGTGTTCAGTGTTGGGGTCCAGTGTTGGGGTTCAGTGCGGGAGTTCAGTGCTGGGGTTCAGTGCTGGGGGTTCAGTGTTGGGGTTCAGTGTTGGGGGTTCGGTGTTAGGTTTCAGTGTTCAGGGTTAGTGTTGGGGTTCAGAGCTATGGCTCGGTGTTGGGGTTCAGTGGTGGGGGTTCAGTGTTGGGGGTTCAGTGTTGGGGGTTCAGTGTTGGGAATCAGTGTTGGGCTTCATTGTTGGGGGTTGTGTGGTGGTGGTCCAGTGTTGGGGGTTCAGTGTTGGGGTTCAGTGTTGGGGTCCAGTGTGGGGGTTCAGTGAGGGTGTTCAGTGCTGGGATTCACTCTTGTGGGTTCAGTGGTGGGGTTCAGTGCTGGGAGGTCAGTGTTGGGTGTTCAGTGTTGGGGTTCAGTGTTGGTGCTCAGCATTGGGAGTTCAGTGTTGGGGTTCAGTGTTGGGGTTCATTGGTGGGCTTCATTGGTGGGGGTTCGGTGTTGGGGTTCAGTGTTGGGTGCCAGTGTTGGGGTTCATTGGTCGGGTTCATTGGTGGCGGTTCGGTGTTGGGGTTCAGTGTTGGGGATTCAGTGTTGGGGTTCAGTATTGGGGTTCAATTTTGGGGATTCAGTGTTGGCGGTTCAGTGTCGGGGATTCAGTGTTGGGGTTCAGTGTTGGTGTTCAGTGTTGGGTGTTCAGTGTTGTGGTTCAGTGTTGGGCGTTTGTCAGCGTTGGGGGGGTCAGTGTTGATGTGTTCAGTGTTGGGGGTTCAGTGCTGGGAGGTCAGTGATGGGGTTCAGTGTTGGGGTCCAGTGTGGGGGTCCAGTGTTAGGGTTCAGTGCGGGAGTTCAGTGCTGGGGTTCAGTGTTGGGGCTCAGTGCTGGGAGGTCAGTGATGGCGTTCAGTGTTGGGGTCCAGTATGGGAGTTCAGTGTTGGGGTTCAGTGCGGGAGTTCAGTGCTGGGGTTCAGTGTTGGGGTTCAGTTTTGGTGTTCTGCATTGGGAGTGCAGTGTTGGGGTTCAGTGGCAGTGTTCAGTGTTGTGGGGTTCAGTGTTGAGAATCTGTGTTGTGGGTTTTGTGTTGGTGGTTCAGTGCTGGGGTCAGTGTTGGGGTCCAGTGTGGGGGTTCAGCGCAGGAGTTCAGTGCTGGGGGTTCAGTGCTGGGGGTCAGTATTGGGGTTTCAGTGTTAGGGTTCAGTGTTCAGGGTTAGTGTTGGGGTTCAGTGCTATGGCTCGGTGTTGGGGTTCAGTGGTGGGGGGTTCAGTGTTGGGGGGTCAGTGTTGGTGTTCAGTGTTGGGGTTTAATGTTGGGGTTCAGTGTTGGACTGGTCCGTTTTGGGGGTTCAGTGTTGGGTGTTCATTGTTGGGGGTTCAGTGTTGGGGATTCAGTGTTGGGGGTTCAATGTTGGGTTTAGTGTTGGGGGTCAGTGTTGGGGTGTTCAGTGTTGGGGGTCGGTGTTTGGGGGTGTCAGTGTTGGGGTTCAGTGTTGGGGGTTCGCTGTTGTGGGTTCAACTTTGGGGTTCAGTGTTAGGGTTCGATGCTGGGGTTCGGTGTTGGGGTTCAGTGGTGGGGGTTCAGTGTTGGGGTTCAGTGTTAGGGTTCAGTGTTGGGGTTCAGCGTTAGGGGCTCAGTTTTGGGGTCCCATGTCGGGGTTCTGTGTTGGGGGTCCAGTGTTGGGTTTCAGTATTAGGGTTCAGTGCTGGGGTCCAGTGCTGGTGTTCAGTGCTATGGCTCGGTGTTGGGTGTTCAGTGTTGGGGTTCAGTGTTGGGATTCAGTGTTGGGGGTTCAGTGTTGGGTGTTTTGTGTTGGTGGTTCAGTGTTGGGGGTTCAGTGCTGGGGTCCAGTGTGGGGGTTCAGTGTTGGGGTTCAGTGTTGGGGTTCAGTTTTGGTGTTCAGCATTGGGAGTTCAGTGGTGGGGTTCAGTGGTGGCGTTCAGTGTTGGGGTTCATTGGTGGTGATTCGGTTTTGGGGTTCAGTAGTGGGGGTCAGTGTTGGGGTTCACTGTTTGGGTCCAGCGTTAGGGACTCAGTGTTGGGGGTTCAGTGTTGGGAATCAGTGTTGGTGGTTCTGTGTTGGGCGTTTTGTGTTGGTGGTTCAGTGTTGGGGGTTCAGTGTTGGGGTTCAGTGCGGGAGTTCAGTGCTGGGGTTCAGTGCTGGGGGTTCAGTGTTGGGGTTCAGTATTGGGGGTTCGGTGTTAGGTTTCAGTGTTCAGGGTTAGTGTTGGGGTTCAGAGCTATGGCTCGGTGTTGGGGTTCAGTGGTGGGGGTTCAGTGTTGGGGGTTCAGTGTTGGGTTTCAGTATTAGGGTTCAGTGCTGGGGTCCAGTGCTGGTGTTCAGTGCTATGGCTCGGTGTTGGGTGTTCAGTGTTGGGGTTCAGTGTTGGGGGTTCAGTGTTGGTGGTTCAGTATTGGGGGTTTTGTGTTGGTGGTTCAGTGTTGGGGGTTCAGTGCTGGGGTCCAGTTTGGGGTTCAGTGGTGGGGTTCAGTGCTGGGAGGTCAGTGCTGGGGTTCAGTGTTGGGTGTTCAGTGTTGGGGTTCAGTGTTGGTGCTCAGCATTGGGAGTTCAGTGTTGGGGTTCATTGGTGCGGTTCATTGGTGGGGGTTCGGTGTTGGGGTTCAGTGTTGGGTGCCAGTGTTGGGGTTCATTGGTGGGGTTCATTGGTGGCGGTTCGGTGTTGGGGTTCAGTGTTGGGTGTTCAGTGTTGGGGTTCAGTATTGGGGTTCAATTTTGGGGATTCAGTGTTGGCGGTTCAGTGTCGGGGATTCAGTGTTGGGGTTCAGTGTTGGGCGTTTGTCAGCATTGGGGGGTCAGTGTTGATGTGTTCAGTGTTGGGGGTTCAGTTTCGGGGCTGGTCAGTGTTTGGGGTTCAGTGTTTGGGGGTTCAGTGTTGGTGTTCAGTGTTGGGGTTTAATGTTGGGGTTCAGTGTTGGACTGGTCCGTTTTGGGGGTTCAGTGTTGGGTGTTCATTGTTGGGGGTTCAGTGTTGGGGATTCAGTGTTGGGGGTTCAATGTTGGGTTTAGTGTTGGGGGTCAGTGTTGGGGTGTTCAGTGTTGGGGGTCGGTGTTTGGGGGTGTCAGTGTTGGGGTTCAGTGTTGGGGGTTCGCTGTTGTGGGTTCAACTGTGGGGTTCAGTGTTAGGGTTCGGTGCTGGGGTTCGGTGTTGGGGTTCAGTGGTAAGGGTTCAGTGTTGGGGTTCAGTGTTAGGGTTCAGTGTTGGGGTTCAGCGTTAGGGGCTCAGTTTTGGGGTCCCATGTCGGGGTTCTGTGTTGGGGGTCCAGTGTTGGGTTTCAGTATTGGGGTTCAGTGTTGGGAATCAGTGTTGGTGGTTCAGTATTGGGGGTTTTGTGTTGGTGGTTCAGTGTTGGGGGTTCAGTGCTGGGGCCCAGTGTGGGGTTCAGTGTTGGGGTTCAGTTTTTGTGTTCAGCATTGGGAGTTCAGTGGTGGGGTTCAGTGGTGGCGTTCAGTGTTGGGGTTCATTGGTGGTGATTCGGTTTTGGGGTTCAGTAGTGGGGGTCAGTGTTGGGGTTCACTGTTTGGGTCCAGCGTTAGGGACTCAGTGTTGGGGGTTCAGTGTTGGGAATCAGTGTTGGTGGTTCTGTGTTGGGCGTTTTGTGTTGGTGGTTCAGTGTTGGGGGGTCAGTGCTGGGGTTCAGTGTTGGGGTCCAGTGTTGGGGTTCAGTGCGGGAGTTCAGTGCTGGGGTTCAGTGCTGGGTGTTCAGTGTTGGGGTTCAGTATTGGGGGTTCGGTGTTAGGTTTCAGTGTTCAGGGTTAGTGTAGGGGTTCAGAGCTATGGCTCGGTGTTGGGGTTCAGTGGTGGGAGTTCAGTGTTGGGGGTTCAGTGTTGGGGGGTTCAGTGTTGGGAATCAGTGTTGGGCTTCATTGTTGGGGGTTGTGTGGTGGTGGTCCAGTGTTGGGGGTTCAGTGTTGGGGTTCAGTGTTGGGGTCCAGTGTGGGGGTTCAGTGAGGGTGTTCAGTGCTGGGATTCACTCTTGTAGGTTCAGTGGTGGGGTTCAGTGCTGGGAGGTCAGTGCTGGGGTTCAGTGTTGGGTGTTCAGTGTTGGGGTTCATTGGTGGGGTTCATTGGTGGGGGTTCGGTGTTGGGGTTCAGTGTTGGGGGCCAGTGTTGGGGTTCAATGTTGGGGGTCAGTGTTATGGGCTCGGTGTTGGGGGTTCAGTGTTGGTGTTCAGTGTCATGGTTCAGTGCTGGGGGTCAGTATTGGGGGTTCAGCGTTAGGTTCAGTGTTCAAGGTTTAGTGTTGGGGTTCAGTGCTATGACTCGGTGTTGGGGTTCAGTGTTGGTGGTCCAGTGTTGGGGGTTCACTGTCGGGGTGCAGTGTTGGGGTCCAGTGTGGGGGTTCAATGTTGGGTTCAGTGCTGGGGTTCACTCTTGCGGGTTCAGTGTTGGGGTTCAGTGCTGGGAGGTCAGTGATGGGGTTCAGTGTTGGGGTCCAGTGTGGGGGTCCAGTGTTAGGGTTCAGTGCGGGAGTTCAGTGCTGGGGTTCAGTGTTGGGGCTCAGTGCTGGGAGGTCAGTGATGGCGTTCAGTGTTGGGGTCCAGTGTGGGAGTCCAGTGTTGGGGTTCAGTGCGGGAGTTCAGTGCTGGGGTTCAGTGTTGGGGTTCAGTTTTGGTGTTCTGCATTGGGAGTGCAGTGTTGGGTTTCAGTGGCAGTGTTCAGTGTTGTGGGGTTCAGTGTTGAGAATCTGTGTTGTGGGTTTTGTGTTGGTGGTTCAGTGCTGGGGTTCAGTGCTGGGGTCCAGTGTGGGGGTTCAGCGAAGGAGTTCAGTGCTGGGGGTCCAGTGCTGGGGGTCAGTATTGGGGTTTCAGTGTTAGGGTTCAGTGTTCAGGGTTAGTGTTGGGGTTCAGTGCTATGGCTCGGTGTTGGGGTTCAGTGGTGGGGGGTTCAGTGTTGGGGGGTCAGTGTTGGTGTTCAGTGTTGGGGTTTAATGTTGGGGTTCAGTGTTGGACTGGTCCGTTTTGGGGGTTCAGTGTTGGGTGTTCATTGTTGGGGGTTCAGTGTTGGGGATTCAGTGTTGGGGGTTCAATGTTGGGTTTAGTGTTGGGGGTCAGTGTTGGGGTGTTCAGTGTTGGGGGTCGGTGTTTGGGGGTGTCAGTGTTGGGGTTCATTGTTGGGGGTTCGCTGTTGTGGGTTCAACTTTGGGGTTCAGTGTTAGGGTTCGGTGCTGGGGTTCGGTGTTGGTGTTCAGTGGTGGGGGTTCAGTGTTGGGGTTCAGTGTTAGGGTTCAGTGTTGGGGTTCAGCGTTAGGGGCTCAGTTTTGGGGTCCCATGTCGGGGTTCTGTGTTGGGGGACCAGTGTTGGGTTTCAGTATTAGGGTTCAGTGCTGGGGTCCAGTGCTGGTGTTCAGTGCTATGGCTCGGTGTTGGGTGTTCAGTGTTGGGGTTCAGTGTTGGGATTCAGTGTTGGGGGTTCAGTGTTGGTGGTTCAGTGTTGGGGGTTCAGTGCTGGGGTCCAGTGTGGGGGTTCAGTGTTGGGGTTCAGTGTTGGGGTTCAGTTTTGGTGTTCAGCATTGGGAGTTCAGTGGTGGGGTTCAGTGGTGGCGTTCAGTGTTGGGGTTCATTGGTGGTGATTCGGTTTTGGGGTTCAGTAGTGGGGGTCAGTGTTGGGGTTCACTGTTTGGGTCCAGCGTTAGGGACTCAGTGTTGGGGGTTCAGTGTTGGGAATCAGTGTTGGTGGTTCTGTGTTGGGCGTTTTGTGTTGGTGGTTCAGTGTTGGGGGTTCAGTGCTGGGGTTCAGTGTTGGGGTCCAGTGTTGGGGTTCAGTGCGGGAGTTCAGTGCTGGGGTTCAGTGCTGGGGGTTCAGTGTTGGGGTTCAGTATTGGGGGTTCGGTGTTAGGTTTCAGTGTTCAGGGTTAGCGTTGGGGTTCAGAGCTATGGCTCGGTGTTGGGGTTCAGTGGTGGGGGTTCAGTGTTGGGGGTTCAGTGTTGGGGGGTTCAGTGTTGGGAATCAGTGTTGGGCTTCATTGTTGGGGGTTGTGTGGTGGTGGTCCAGTGTTGGGGGTTCAGTGTTGGGGTTCAGTGTTGGGGTCCAGTGTGGGGGTTCAGTGAGGGTGTTCAGTGCTGGGATTCACTCTTGTGGGTTCAGTGGTGGGGTTCAGTGCTGGGAGGTCAGTGCTGGGGTTCAGTGTTGGGTGTTCAGTGTTGGGGTTCAGTGTTGGTGCTCAGCATTGGGAGTTCAGTGTTGGGGTTCAGTGTTGGGGTTCATTGGTGGGCTTCATTGGTGGGGGTTCGGTGTTGGGGTTCAGTGTTGGGTGCCAGTGTTGGGGTTCATTGGTGGGGTTCATTGGTGGCGGTTCGGTGTTGGGGTTCAGTGTTGGGGATTCAGTGTTGGGGTTCAGTATTGGGGTTCAATTTTTGGGATTCAGTGTTGGCGGTTCAGTGTCGGGGTTTCAGTGTTGGGGTTCAGTGTTGGGGTTCAGTGTTGGGTGTTCAGTGTTGTGGTTCAGTGTTGGGCGTTTGTCAGCGTTGGGGGGGTCAGTGTTGATGTGTTCAGTGTTGGGGGTTCAGTGCTGGGAGGTCAGTGATGGGGTTCAGTGTTGGGGTCCAGTGTTGGGGTTCAGTGTTGGGGGCCAGTGTTGGGGTTCAATGTTGGGGGTCAGTGTTATGGGCTCGGTGTTGGGGGTTCAGTGTTGGTGTTCAGTGTCAGGGTTCAGTGCTGGGGGTCAGTATTGGGGGTTCAGCGTTAGGTTCAGTGTTCAAGGTTTAGTGTTGGGGTTCAGTGCTATGACTCGGTGTTGGGGTTCAGTGTTGGTGGTCCAGTGTTGGGGGTTCACTGTCGGGGTTCAGTGTTGGGGTCCAGTGTGGGGGTTCAATGTTGGGTTCAGTGCTGGGGTTCACTCTTGCGGGTTCAGTGTTGGGGTTCAGTGCTGGGAGGTCAGTGATGGGTTTCAGTGTTGGGGTCCAGTGTGGGGGTCCAGTGTTAGGGTTCAGTGCGGGAGTTCAGTGCTGGGGTTCAGTGTTGGGGCTCAGTGCTGGGAGGTCAGTGATGGCGTTCAGTGTTGGGGTCCAGTGTGGGAGTCCAGTGTTGGGGTTCAGTGCGGGAGTTCAGTGCTGGGGTTCAGTGTTGGGGTTCAGTTTTGGTGTTCTGCATTGGGAGTGCAGTGTTGGGGTTCAGTGGCAGTGTTCAGTGTTGTGGGGTTCAGTGTTGAGAATCTGTGTTGTGGGTTTTGTGTTGGTGGTTCAGTGCTGGGGTTCAGTGTTGGGGTCCAGTGTGGGGGTTCAGCGCAGGAGTTCAGTGCTGGGGGTCCAGTGCTGGGGGTCAGTATTGGGGTTTCAGTGTTAGGGTTCAGTGTTCAGGGTTAGTGTTGGGGTTCAGTGCTATGGCTCGGTGTTGGGGTTCAGTGGTGGGGGGTTCAGTGTTGGGGGGTCAGTGTTGGTGTTCAGTGTTGGGGTTTAATGTTGGGGTTCAGTGTTGGACTGGTCCGTTTTGGGGGTTCAGTGTTGGGTGTTCATTGTTGGGGGTTCAGTGTTGGGGATTCAGTGTTGGGGGTTCAATGTTGGGTTTAGTGTTGGGGGTCAGTGTTGGGGTGTTCAGTGTTGGGGGTCGGTGTTTGGGGGTGTCAGTGTTGGGGTTCAGTGTTGGGGGTTCGCTGTTGTGGGTTCAACTTTGGGGTTCAGTGTTAGGGTTCGGTGCTGGGGTTCGGTGTTGGGGTTCAGTGGTGGGGGTTCAGTGTTGGGGTTCAGTGTTAGGGTTCAGTGTTGGGGTTCAGCGTTAGGGGCTCAGTTTTGGGGTCCCATTTCGGGGTTCTGTGTTGGGGGTCCAGTGTTGGGTTTCAGTATTAGGGTTCAGTGCTGGGGTCCAGTGCTGGTGTTCAGTGCTATGGCTCGGTGTAGGGTGTTCAGTGTTGGGGTTCAGTGTTGGGATTCAGTGTTGGGGGTTCAGTGTTGGGTGTTTTGTGTTGGTGGTTCAGTGTTGGGGGTTCAGTGCTGGGGTCCAGTGTGGGGGTTCAGTGTTGGGGTTCAGTGTTGGGGTTCAGTTTTGGTGTTCAGCATTGGGAGTTCAGTGGTGGGGTTCAGTGGTGGCGTTCAGTGTTGGGGTTCATTGGTGGTGATTCGGTTTTGGGGTTCAGTAGTGGGGGTCAGTGTTGGGGTTCACTGTTTGGGTCCAGCGTTAGGGACTCAGTGTTGGGGGTTCAGTGTTGGGAATCAGTGTTGGTGGTTCTGTGTTGGGCGTTTTGTGTTGGTGGTTCAGTGTTGGGGGTTCAGTGCTGGGGTTCAGTGTTGGGGTCCAGTGTTGGGGTTCAGTACGGGAGTTCAGTGCTGGGGTTCAGTGCTGGGGGTTCAGTGTTGGGGTTCAGTATTGGGGGTTCGGTGTTAGGTTTCAGTGTTCAGGGTTAGTGTTGGGGTTCAGAGCTATGGCTCGGTGTTGGGGTTCAGTGGTGGGGGTTCAGTGTTGGGGGTTCAGTGTTGGCTTTCAGTATTAGGGTTCAGTGCTGGGGTCCAGTGCTGGTGTTCAGTGCTATGGATCGGTGTTGGGTGTTCAGTGTTGGGGTTCAGTGTTGGGGGTTCAGTGTTGGTGGTTCAGTATTGGGGGTTTTGTGTTGGTGGTTCAGTGTTGGGGGTTCAGTGCTGGGGTCCAGTGTGGGGTTCAGTGGTGGGGTTCAGTGCTGGGAGGTCAGTGCTGGGGTTCAGTGTTGGGTGCTCAGTGTTGGGGTTCAGTGTTGGTGCTCAGCATTGGGAGTTCAGTGTTGGGGTTCATTGGTGCGGTTCATTGGTGGGGGTTCGGTGTTGGGGTTCAGTGTTGGGTGCCAGTGTTAGGGTTCATTGGTGGGGTTCATTGGTGGCGGTTCGGTGTTGGGGTTCAGTGTTGGGGGTTCAGTGTTGGCGGTTCAGTGTCGGGGATTCAGTGTTGGGGTTCAGTGTTGGGCGTTTGTCAGCATTGGGGGGTCAGTGTTGATGTGTTCAGTGTTGGGGGTTCAGTTTCGGGGCTGGTCAGTGTTTGGGGTTCAGTGTTTGGGGGTTCAGTGTTGGTGTTCAGTGTTTGGGTTTAATGTTGGGGTTCAGTGTTGGACTGGTCCGTTTTGGGGGTTCAGTGTTGGGTGTTCATTGTTGGGGGTTCAGTGTTGGGGATTCAGTGTTGGGGGTTCAATGTTGGGTTTAGTGTTGGGGGTCAGTGTTGGGGTGTTCAGTGTTGGGGGTCGGTGTTTGGGGGTGTCAGTGTTGGGGTTCAGTGTTGGGGGTTCGCTGTTGGGGTTCATTGGTGCGGTTCATTGGTGGGGGTTCGGTGTTGGGGTTCAGTGTTGGGTGCCAGTGTTGGGGTTCATTGGTGGGGTTCATTGGTGGCGGTTCGGTGTTGGGGTTCAGTGTTGGGGGTTCAGTGTTGGGGTTCAGTATTGGGGTTCAATTTTGGGGATTCAGTGTTGGCGGTTCAGTGTCGGGGATTCAGTGTTGGGGTTCAGTGTTGGGCGTTTGTCAGCATTGGGGGGTCAGTGTTGATGTGTTCAGTGTTGGGGGTTCAGTTTCGGGGCTGGTCAGTGTTTGGGGTTCAGTGTTTGGGGGTTCAGTGTTGGTGTTCAGTGTTGGGGTTTAATGTTGGGGTTCAGTGTTGGACTGGTCCGTTTTGGGGGTTCAGTGTTGGGTGTTCATTGTTGGGGGTTCAGTGTTGGGGATTCAGTGTTGGGGGTTCAATGTTGGGTTTAGTGTTGGGGGTCAGTGTTGGGGTGTTCAGTGTTGGGGGTCGGTGTTTGGGGGTGTCAGTGTTGGGGTTCAGTGTTGGGGGTTCGCTGTTGTGGGTTCAACTGTGGGGTTCAGTGTTAGGGTTCGGTGCTGGGGTTCGGTGTTGGGGTTCAGTGGTAAGGGTCCAGTGTTGGGGTTCAGTGTTAGGGTTCAGTGTTGGGGTTCAGCGTTAGGGGCTCAGTTTTGGGGTCCCATGTCGGGGTTCTGTGTTGGGGGTCCAGTGTTGGGTTTCAGTATTGGGGTTCAGTGTTGGGAATCAGTGTTGGTGGTTCAGTATTGGGGGTTTTGTGTTGGTGGTTCAGTGTTGGGGGTTCAGTGCTGGGGCCCAGTGTGGGGTTCAGTGTTGGGGTTCAGTTTTTGTGTTCAGCATTGGGAGTTCAGTGGTGGGGTTCAGTGGTGGCGTTCAGTGTTGGGGTTCATTGGTGGTGATTCTGTTTGGGTCCAGCGTTAGGGACTCAGTGTTGGGGGTTCAGTGTTGGGAATCAGTGTTGGTGGTTCTGTGTTGGGCGTTTTGTGTTGGTGGTTCAGTGTTGGGGGGTCAGTGCTGGGGTTCAGTGTTGGGGTCCAGTGTTGGGGTTCAGTGCGGGAGCTCAGTGCTGGGGTTCAGTGCTGGGGGTTCAGTGTTGGGGTTCAGTATTGGGGGTTCGGTGTTAGGTTTCAGTGTTCAGGGTTAGTGTAGGGGTTCAGAGCTATGGCTCGGTGTTGGGGTTCAGTGTTGGGGGTTCAGTGTTGGGGGGTTCAGTGTTGGGAATCAGTGTTGGGCTTCATTGTTGGGGGTTGTGTGGTGGTGGTCCAGTGTTGGGGGTTCAGTGTTGGGGTTCAGTGTTGGGGTCCAGTGTTGGGGTTCAGTGCGGGAGCTCAGTGCTGGGGTTCAGTGCTGGGGGTTCAGTGTTGGGGTTCAGTATTGGGGGTTCGGTGTTAGGTTTCAGTGTTCAGGGTTAGCGTTGGGGTTCAGAGCTATGGCTCGGTGTTGGGGTTCAGTGGTGGGGGTTCAGTGTTGGGGGTTCAGTGTTGGGGGGTTCAGTGTTGGGAATCAGTGTTGGGCTTCATTGTTGGGGGTTGTGTGGTGGTGGTCCAGTGTTGGGGGTTCAGTGTTGGGGTTCAGTGTTGGGGTCCAGTGTGGGGGTTCAGTGAGGGTGTTCAGTGCTGGGATTCACTCTTGTGGGTTCAGTGGTGGGGTTCAGTGCTGGGAGGTCAGTGCTGGGGTTCAGTGTTGGGTGTTCAGTGTTGGGGTTCAGTGTTGGTGCTCAGCATTGGGAGTTCAGTGTTGGGGTTCAGTGTTGGGGTTCATTGGTGGGCTTCATTGGTGGGGGTTCGGTGTTGGGGTTCAGTGTTGGGTGCCAGTGTTGGGGTTCATTGGTGGGGTTCATTGGTGGCGGTTCGGTGTTGGGGTTCAGTGTTGGGGATTCAGTGTTGGGGTTCAGTATTGGGGTTCAATTTTTGGGATTCAGTGTTGGCGGTTCAGTGTCGGGGTTTCAGTGTTGGGGTTCAGTGTTGGGGTTCAGTGTTGGGTGTTCAGTGTTGTGGTTCAGTGTTGGGCGTTTGTCAGCGTTGGGGGGGTCAGTGTTGATGTGTTCAGTGTTGGGGGTTCAGTGCTGGGAGGTCAGTGATGGGGTTCAGTGTTGGGGTCCAGTGTTGGGGTTCAGTGTTGGGGGCCAGTGTTGGGGTTCAATGTTGGGGGTCAGTGTTATGGGCTCGGTGTTGGGGGTTCAGTGTTGGTGTTCAGTGTCAGGGTTCAGTGCTGGGGGTCAGTATTGGGGGTTCAGCGTTAGGTTCAGTGTTCAAGGTTTAGTGTTGGGGTTCAGTGCTATGACTCGGTGTTGGGGTTCAGTGTTGGTGGTCCAGTGTTGGGGGTTCACTGTCGGGGTTCAGTGTTGGGGTCCAGTGTGGGGGTTCAATGTTGGGTTCAGTGCTGGGGTTCACTCTTGCGGGTTCAGTGTTGGGGTTCAGTGCTGGGAGGTCAGTGATGGGTTTCAGTGTTGGGGTCCAGTGTGGGGGTCCAGTGTTAGGGTTCAGTGCGGGAGTTCAGTGCTGGGGTTCAGTGTTGGGGCTCAGTGCTGGGAGGTCAGTGATGGCGTTCAGTGTTGGGGTCCAGTGTGGGAGTCCAGTGTTGGGGTTCAGTGCGGGAGTTCAGTGCTGGGGTTCAGTGTTGGGGTTCAGTTTTGGTGTTCTGCATTGGGAGTGCAGTGTTGGGGTTCAGTGGCAGTGTTCAGTGTTGTGGGGTTCAGTGTTGAGAATCTGTGTTGTGGGTTTTGTGTTGGTGGTTCAGTGCTGGGGTTCAGTGTTGGGGTCCAGTGTGGGGGTTCAGCGCAGGAGTTCAGTGCTGGGGGTCCAGTGCTGGGGGTCAGTATTGGGGTTTCAGTGTTAGGGTTCAGTGTTCAGGGTTAGTGTTGGGGTTCAGTGCTATGGCTCGGTGTTGGGGTTCAGTGGTGGGGGGTTCAGTGTTGGGGGGTCAGTGTTGGTGTTCAGTGTTGGGGTTTAATGTTGGGGTTCAGTGTTGGACTGGTCCGTTTTGGGGGTTCAGTGTTGGGTGTTCATTGTTGGGGGTTCAGTGTTGGGGATTCAGTGTTGGGGGTTCAATGTTGGGTTTAGTGTTGGGGGTCAGTGTTGGGGTGTTCAGTGTTGGGGGTCGGTGTTTGGGGGTGTCAGTGTTGGGGTTCAGTGTTGGGGGTTCGCTGTTGTGGGTTCAACTTTGGGGTTCAGTGTTAGGGTTCGGTGCTGGGGTTCGGTGTTGGGGTTCAGTGGTGGGGGTTCAGTGTTGGGGTTCAGTGTTAGGGTTCAGTGTTGGGGTTCAGCGTTAGGGGCTCAGTTTTGGGGTCCCATTTCGGGGTTCTGTGTTGGGGGTCCAGTGTTGGGTTTCAGTATTAGGGTTCAGTGCTGGGGTCCAGTGCTGGTGTTCAGTGCTATGGCTCGGTGTAGGGTGTTCAGTGTTGGGGTTCAGTGTTGGGATTCAGTGTTGGGGGTTCAGTGTTGGGTGTTTTGTGTTGGTGGTTCAGTGTTGGGGGTTCAGTGCTGGGGTCCAGTGTGGGGGTTCAGTGTTGGGGTTCAGTGTTGGGGTTCAGTTTTGGTGTTCAGCATTGGGAGTTCAGTGGTGGGGTTCAGTGGTGGCGTTCAGTGTTGGGGTTCATTGGTGGTGATTCGGTTTTGGGGTTCAGTAGTGGGGGTCAGTGTTGGGGTTCACTGTTTGGGTCCAGCGTTAGGGACTCAGTGTTGGGGGTTCAGTGTTGGGAATCAGTGTTGGTGGTTCTGTGTTGGGCGTTTTGTGTTGGTGGTTCAGTGTTGGGGGTTCAGTGCTGGGGTTCAGTGTTGGGGTCCAGTGTTGGGGTTCAGTACGGGAGTTCAGTGCTGGGGTTCAGTGCTGGGGGTTCAGTGTTGGGGTTCAGTATTGGGGGTTCGGTGTTAGGTTTCAGTGTTCAGGGTTAGTGTTGGGGTTCAGAGCTATGGCTCGGTGTTGGGGTTCAGTGGTGGGGGTTCAGTGTTGGGGGTTCAGTGTTGGCTTTCAGTATTAGGGTTCAGTGCTGGGGTCCAGTGCTGGTGTTCAGTGCTATGGATCGGTGTTGGGTGTTCAGTGTTGGGGTTCAGTGTTGGGGGTTCAGTGTTGGTGGTTCAGTATTGGGGGTTTTGTGTTGGTGGTTCAGTGTTGGGGGTTCAGTGCTGGGGTCCAGTGTGGGGTTCAGTGGTGGGGTTCAGTGCTGGGAGGTCAGTGCTGGGGTTCAGTGTTGGGTGCTCAGTGTTGGGGTTCAGTGTTGGTGCTCAGCATTGGGAGTTCAGTGTTGGGGTTCATTGGTGCGGTTCATTGGTGGGGGTTCGGTGTTGGGGTTCAGTGTTGGGTGCCAGTGTTAGGGTTCATTGGTGGGGTTCATTGGTGGCGGTTCGGTGTTGGGGTTCAGTGTTGGGGGTTCAGTGTTGGCGGTTCAGTGTCGGGGATTCAGTGTTGGGGTTCAGTGTTGGGCGTTTGTCAGCATTGGGGGGTCAGTGTTGATGTGTTCAGTGTTGGGGGTTCAGTTTCGGGGCTGGTCAGTGTTTGGGGTTCAGTGTTTGGGGGTTCAGTGTTGGTGTTCAGTGTTTGGGTTTAATGTTGGGGTTCAGTGTTGGACTGGTCCGTTTTGGGGGTTCAGTGTTGGGTGTTCATTGTTGGGGGTTCAGTGTTGGGGATTCAGTGTTGGGGGTTCAATGTTGGGTTTAGTGTTGGGGGTCAGTGTTGGGGTGTTCAGTGTTGGGGGTCGGTGTTTGGGGGTGTCAGTGTTGGGGTTCAGTGTTGGGGGTTCGCTGTTGGGGTTCATTGGTGCGGTTCATTGGTGGGGGTTCGGTGTTGGGGTTCAGTGTTGGGTGCCAGTGTTGGGGTTCATTGGTGGGGTTCATTGGTGGCGGTTCGGTGTTGGGGTTCAGTGTTGGGGGTTCAGTGTTGGGGTTCAGTATTGGGGTTCAATTTTGGGGATTCAGTGTTGGCGGTTCAGTGTCGGGGATTCAGTGTTGGGGTTCAGTGTTGGGCGTTTGTCAGCATTGGGGGGTCAGTGTTGATGTGTTCAGTGTTGGGGGTTCAGTTTCGGGGCTGGTCAGTGTTTGGGGTTCAGTGTTTGGGGGTTCAGTGTTGGTGTTCAGTGTTGGGGTTTAATGTTGGGGTTCAGTGTTGGACTGGTCCGTTTTGGGGGTTCAGTGTTGGGTGTTCATTGTTGGGGGTTCAGTGTTGGGGATTCAGTGTTGGGGGTTCAATGTTGGGTTTAGTGTTGGGGGTCAGTGTTGGGGTGTTCAGTGTTGGGGGTCGGTGTTTGGGGGTGTCAGTGTTGGGGTTCAGTGTTGGGGGTTCGCTGTTGTGGGTTCAACTGTGGGGTTCAGTGTTAGGGTTCGGTGCTGGGGTTCGGTGTTGGGGTTCAGTGGTAAGGGTCCAGTGTTGGGGTTCAGTGTTAGGGTTCAGTGTTGGGGTTCAGCGTTAGGGGCTCAGTTTTGGGGTCCCATGTCGGGGTTCTGTGTTGGGGGTCCAGTGTTGGGTTTCAGTATTGGGGTTCAGTGTTGGGAATCAGTGTTGGTGGTTCAGTATTGGGGGTTTTGTGTTGGTGGTTCAGTGTTGGGGGTTCAGTGCTGGGGCCCAGTGTGGGGTTCAGTGTTGGGGTTCAGTTTTTGTGTTCAGCATTGGGAGTTCAGTGGTGGGGTTCAGTGGTGGCGTTCAGTGTTGGGGTTCATTGGTGGTGATTCTGTTTGGGTCCAGCGTTAGGGACTCAGTGTTGGGGGTTCAGTGTTGGGAATCAGTGTTGGTGGTTCTGTGTTGGGCGTTTTGTGTTGGTGGTTCAGTGTTGGGGGGTCAGTGCTGGGGTTCAGTGTTGGGGTCCAGTGTTGGGGTTCAGTGCGGGAGCTCAGTGCTGGGGTTCAGTGCTGGGGGTTCAGTGTTGGGGTTCAGTATTGGGGGTTCGGTGTTAGGTTTCAGTGTTCAGGGTTAGTGTAGGGGTTCAGAGCTATGGCTCGGTGTTGGGGTTCAGTGTTGGGGGTTCAGTGTTGGGGGGTTCAGTGTTGGGAATCAGTGTTGGGCTTCATTGTTGGGGGTTGTGTGGTGGTGGTCCAGTGTTGGGGGTTCAGTGTTGGGGTTCAGTGTTGGGGTCCAGTGTGGGGGTTCAGTGAGGGTGTTCAGTGCTGGGATTCACTCTTGTAGGTTCAGTGGTGGGGTTCAGTGCTGGGAGGTCAGTGCTGGGGTTCAGTGTTGGGTGTTCAGTGTTGGGGGTCATTGGTGGGGTTCATTGGTGGGGGTTCGGTGTTGGGGTTCAGTGTTGGGGGCCAGTGTTGGGGTTCAATGTTGGGGGTCAGTGTTATGGGCTCGGTGTTGGGGGTTCAGTGTTGGTGTTCAGTGTCAGGGTTCAGTGCTGGGGGTCAGTATTGGGGGTTCAGCGTTAGGTTCAGTGTTCAAGGTTTAGTGTTGGGGTTCAGTGCTATGACTCGGTGTTGGGGTTCAGTGTTGGTGGTCCAGTGTTGGGGGTTCACTGTCGGGGTCCAGTGTGGGGGTTCAATGTTGGGTTCAGTGCTGGGGTTCACTCTTGCGGGTTCAGTGTTGGGGTTCAGTGCTGGGAGGTCAGTGATGGGGTTCAGTGTTAGGGTTCAGTGTTGGGGTTCAGCGTTAGGGGCTCAGTTTTGGGGTCCCATGTCGGGGTTCTGTGTTGGGGGTCCAGTGTTGGGTTTCAGTATTAGGGTTCAGTGCTGGGGTCCAGTGCTGGTGTTCAGTGCTATGGCTCGGTGTTGGGTGTTCAGTGTTGGGGTTCAGTGTTGGGATTCAGTGTTGGGGGTTCAGTGTTGGGTGTTTTGTGTTGGTGGTTCAGTGTTGGGGGTTCAGTGCTGGTGTCCAGTGTGGGGGTTCAGTGTTGGGGTTCAGTGTTGGGGTTCAGTTTTGGTGTTCAGCATTGGGAGTTCAGTGGTGGGGTTCAGTGGTGGCGTTCAGTGTTGGGGTTCATTGGTGGCGATTCGGTTTTGGGGTTCAGTAGTGGGGGTCAGTGTTGGGGTTCACTGTTTGGGTCCAGCGTTAGGGACTCAGTGTTGGGGGTTCAGTGTTGGGAATCAGCGTTGGTGGTTCTGTGTTGGGCGTTTTGTGTTGGTGGTTCAGTGTTGGGGGTTCAGTGCTGGGGTTCAGTGTTGGGGTCCAGTGTTGGGGTTCAGTGCGGGAGTTCAGTGCTGGGGTTCAGTGCTGGGAGTCCAGTGTTGGGGTTCAGTATTGGGGGTTCGGTGTTCGGTTTCAGTGTTCAGGTTAGTGTTGGGGTTCAGAGCTATGGCTCGGTGTTGGGGTTCAGTGATGGGGGTTCAGTGTTGGGGGGTTCAGTGTTGGGAATCAGTGTTGGGCTTCATTGTTGGGGGTTGTGTGGTGGTGGTCCAGTGTTGGGGGTTCAGTGTTGGGGTTCAGTGTTGGGGTCCAGTGTGGGGGTTCAGTGAGGGTGTTCAGTGCTGGGATTCACTCTTGTGGATTCAGTGGCGGGGTTCAGTGCTGGGAGGTCAGTGCTGGGGTTCAGTGTTGGGTGTTCAGTGTTGGGGTTCAGTGTTGGTGCTCAGCATTGGGAGTTCAGTGTTGGGGTTCAGTGTTGGGGTTCATTGGTGGGGTTCATTGGTGGGGGTTCGGTGTTGGGGTTCAGTGTTGGGTGCCAGTGTTGGGGTTCATTGGTGGGGTTCATTGGTGGCGGTTCGGTGTTGGGGTTCAGTGTTGGGGATTCAGTGTTGGGGTTCAGTATTGGGGTTCAATTTTGGGGATTCAGTGTTGGCGGTTCAGTGTCGGGGATTCAGTGTTGGGGTTCAGTGTTGGGGTTCAGTGTTGGGTGTTCAGTGTTGGGGTTCAGTGTTGGGCGTTTGTCAGCATTGGGGGGGGGGGTCAGTGTTGATGTGTTCAGTGTTGGGGGTTCAGTGTCGGGGCTGGTCAGTGTTTGGGGTTCAGTGTTTGGGGGTTCAGTGTTGGGTTTCAGTATTAGGGTTCAGTGCTGGGGTCCAGTGCTGGTGTTCAGTGCTATGGCTCGGTGTTGGGTGTTCAGTGTTGGGGTTCAGTGTTGGGGGTTCAGTGTTGGGTGTTTTGTGTTGGTGGTTCAGTGTTGGGGGTTCAGTGCTGGGGTCCAGTGTTGGGGTTCAGTGTTGGGGTTCAGTGTTGGGGTTCAGTTTTGGTGTTCAGCATTGGGAGTTCAGTGGTGGGGTTCAGTGGTGGCGTTCAGTGTTGGGGTTCATTGGTGGTGATTCGGTTTTGGGGTTCAGTAGTCGGGGTCAGTGTTGGGGTTCACTGTTTGGGTCCAGCGTTAGGGACTCAGTGTTGGGGGTTCAGTGTTGGGAATCAGCGTTGGTGGTTCTGTGTTGGGCGTTTTGTGTTGGTGGTTCAGTGTTGGGGGTTCAGTGCTGGGGTTCAGTGTTGGGGTCCAGTGTTGGGGTTCAGTGCGGGAGTTCAGTGCTGGGGTTCAGTGCTGGGGGTTCAGTGTTGGGGTTCAGTATTGGGGGTTCGGTGTTAGGTTTCAGTGTTCAGGGTTAGTGTTGGGGTTCAGAGCTATGGCTCGGTGTTGGGGTTCAGTGATGGGGGTTCAGTGTTGGGGGTTCAGTGTTGGGGGGTTCAGTGTTGGGAATCAGTGTTGGGCTTCATTGTTGGGGGTTGTGTGGTGGTGGTCCAGTGTTGGGGGTTCAGTGTTGGGGTTCAGTGTTGGGGTCCAGTGTGGGGGTTCAGTGAGGGTGTTCAGTGCTGGGATTCACTCTTGTGGGTTCAGTGGTGGGGTTCAGTGCTGGAAGGTCAGTGCTGGGGTTCAGTGTTGGGTGTTCAGTGTTGGGGTTCAGTGTTGGTGCTCAGCATTGGGAGTTCAGTGTTGGGGTTCAGTGTTGGGGTTCATTGGTGGGGTTCATTGGTGGGGGTTCGGTGTTGGGGTTCAGTGTTGGGTGCCAGTGTTGGGGTTCATTGGTGGGGTTCATTGGTGGCGGTTCGGTGTTGGGGTTCAGTGTTGGGGATTCAGTGTTGGGGTTCAGTATTGGGGTTCAATTTTGGGGATTCAGTGTTGGCGGTTCAGTGTCGGGGATTCAGTGTTGGGGTTCAGTGTTGGGGTTCAGTGTTGGGTGTTCAGTGTTGGGGTTCAGTGTTGGGCGTTTGTCAGCATTGGGGGCGTCAGTGTTGATGTGTTCAGTGTTGGGGGTTCAGTGTCGGGGCTGGTCAGTGTTTGGGGTTCAGTGTTTGGGGGTTCAGTGTTGGTGTTCAGTGTTGGGGTTTAATGTTGGGGTTCAGTGTTGGACTGGTCCGTTTTGGGGGTTCAGTGTTGGGTGTTCATTGTTGGGGGTTCAGTGTTGGGGATTCAGTGTTGGGGGTTCAATGTTGGGTTTAGTGTTGGGGGTCAGTGTTGGGGTGTTCAGTGTTGGGGGTCGGTGTTTTGGGGTGTCAGTGTTGGGGTTCAGTGTTGGGGGTTCGGTGTTGGGGGTTCAACTTTGGGGTTCAGTGTTAGGGTTCGGTGCTGGGGTTCGGTGTTGGGGTTCAGTGGTGGGGGTTCAGTGTTGGGGTTCAGTGTTAGGGTTCAGTGTTGGGTTTCAGCGTTAGGGGCTCAGTTTTGGGGTCCCATGTCGGGGTTCTGTGTTGGGGGTCCAGTGTTGGGTTTCAGTATTAGGGTTCAGTGCTGGGGTCCAGTGCTGGTGTTCAGTGCTATGGCTCGGTGTTGGGTGTTCAGTGTTGGGGTTCAGTGTTGGGGGTTCAGTGTTGGTGGTTCAGTATTGGGGGTTTTGTGTTGGTGGTTCAGTGTTGGGGGTTCAGTGCTGGGGTCCAGTGTGGGGTTCAGTGGTGGGGTTCAGTGCTGGGAGGTCAGTGCTGGGGTTCAGTGTTGGGTGTTCAGTGTTGGGGTTCAGTGTTGGTGCTCAGCATTGGGAGTTCAGTGTTGGGGTTCAGTGTTGGGGTTCATTGGTGCGGTTCATTGGTGGGGGTTCGGTGTTGGGGTTCAGTGTTGGGTGCCAGTGTTGGGGTTCATTGGTGGGGTTCATTGGTGGCGGTTCGGTGTTGGGGTTCAGTGTTGGGGGTTCAGTGTTGGGGTTCAGTATTGGGGTTCAATTTTGGGGATTCAGTGTTGGCGGTTCAGTGTCGGGGATTCAGTGTTGGGGTTCAGTGTTGGGGTTCAGTGTTGGGGTTCAGTGTTGGGCGTTTGTCAGCATTGGGGGGTCAGTGTTGATGTGTTCAGTGTTGGGGGTTCAGTGTCGGGGCTGGTCTGTGTTTGGGGTTCAGTGTTTGGTGGTTCAGTGTTGGTGTTCAGTGTTGGGGTTTAATGTTGGGGTTCAGTGTTGGACTGGTCCTTTTTGGGGGTTCAGTGTTGGGTGTTCATTGTTGGGGGTTCAGTGTTGGGGATTCAGTGTTGGGGGTTCAATGTTGGGTTTCGTGTTGGGGGTCAGTGTTGGGGTGTTCAGTGTTGGGGGTTGGTGTTTGGGGGTGTCAGTGTTGGGGTTCAGTGTTGGGGGTTCGCTGTTGTGGGTTCAACTGTGGGGTTCAGTGTTAGGGTTCGGTGCTGGGGTTCGGTGTTGGGGTTCAGCGGTAAGGGTTCAGTGTTGGGGTTCAGTGTTCGGGTTCAGTGTTGGGGTTCAGCGTTAGGGGCTCAGTTTTGGGGTCCCATGTCGGGGTTCTGTGTTGGGGGTCCAGTGTTGGGTTTCAGTATCGGGGTTCAGTGTTGGGAATCAGTGTTGGTGGTTCAGTATTGGGGGTTTTGTGTTGGTGGTTCAGTGTTGGGGGTTCAGTGCTGGGGCCCAGTGTGGGGTTCAGTGTTGGGGTTCAGTTTTTGTGTTCAGCATTGGGAGTTCAGTGGTGGGGTTCAGTGGTGGCGTTCAGTGTTGGGGTTCATTGGTGGTGATTCGGTTTTGGGGTTCAGTAGTGGGGGTCAGTGTTGGGGTTCACTGTTTGGGTCCAGCGTTAGGGACTCAGTGTTGGGGGTTCAGTGTTGGGAATCAGTGTTGGTGGTTCTGTGTTGGGCGTTTTGTGTTGGTGGTTCAGTGTTGGGGGGTCAGTGCTGGGGTTCAGTGTTGGGGTCCAGTGTTGGGGTTCAGTGCGGGAGTTCAGTGCTGGGGTTCAGTGCTGGGGGTTCAGTGTTGGGGTTCAGTATTGGGGGTTCGGTGTTAGGTTTCAGTGTTCAGGGTTAGTGTAGGGGTTCAGAGCTATGGCTCGGTGTTGGGGTTCAGTGGTGGGAGTTCAGTGTTGGGGGTTCAGTGTTGGGGGGTTCAGTGTTGGGAATCAGTGTTGGGCTTCATTGTTGGGGGTTGTGTGGTGGTGGTCCAGTGTTGGGGGTTCAGTGTTGGGGTTCAGTGTTGGGGTCCAGTGTGGGGGTTCAGTGAGGGTGTTCAGTGCTGGGATTCACTATTGTAGGTTCAGTGGTGGGGTTCAGTGCTGGGAGGTCAGTGCTGGGGTTCAGTGTTGGGTGTTCAGTGTTGGGGTTCATTGGTGGGGTTCATTGGTGGGGGTTCGGTGTTGGTGTTCAGTGT